>NC_140590.1:1319098505-1319671005 GCF_964204655.1 Triturus cristatus
CAGCGTGGAATAGATTAGTCTCATTGAGGGGGAGATTCAGACTTCAGATCCAAAACTGGCACTTACTGCGGGGTTCCTCCAGCTGCTGAGCCACCCTCCCCCAGGGCCAGTTTGAATCAGAATAGTTCCATTTCATCTGATTGATAGAACTTCGATCCAACTCAAAGCCAAACTCACCAGATCGTAATTTTCCATTACATTTTTTCTTTTTCTGAGAGGCAGCCCGTTTTTGAGTGGCTAGCTTGGCTGGAGAACTACCCCGACTGTCCCCAGAGGTGCCTGGTGCCGAGTCTCCATCGGATTTGACATCACTAGCCCCAGAAAGGTCAGAATCATCAGTAAGAGAAAAACAATTCTCAGCCACATTCGGGGTGCCCCCTGCTTTCAACTTCTGTCCCCCAGGACTAGGGTCGGTACTACCTTCAGACCCCAGCAGTTGACTCTCCAAGTCAGCCAGGCCTTTAGTTGGCAAAGCTTGAATTCGTGGAGAGGCACAATCCACGGACCCAGCCACTATCTCATCTGGAGGCAGGTTTAAGCAATCCTTACATGCCACTATATTACCCAGAAATGCCAAGCAGGTTGAAGCATGTAAAGGGGTACTCAGATTATTTGTCCCCAAAAAGGTATTTGCTGCCCTTACTCTTGCCTGGAGGATCGCGGACGGAGCCTCCACGGAGCAGACTTTCTTGTTGCCAGCCCCACCACATCCCGGGAAGACCTGTGGGTTTACTGCCAGTTTCACTCTCGGTGGGTCTGCCTGCATCTAATAATGGGGGGCATCATCCGACCTTTGCTCGGCCAGTGTCTTCACGCAGATAGAGGCTTCCCGCGTCGTAGTGGGTGCTCCGGCTCGCTGCGATCCTTAGCAGCCTTGACTACTTTGAGGCATCGTGACCTGCCGGCTTCCCCAGACTCGAGAGCCAAGGCCGCCAAGCACATTTGCCGTAGCTCGGAGAAGATGTAAGGTAAGCTTTTTATCATCAGCAGGCTCCAAATAGCATTTTTTCTTTCAGGTGGGACTGCAGTAGTCTTACCACCTGTAATAACACCATCAGCGTTATTTGGGGTCACGAAAAACAGTGAACAATACCGGCAGGCTATGACAGGCGGCTCACACAGCATTCAAGCAACTGCCATCTTGCTCATCTTCTTTCAATGCTCCAAATGCAACACCATTCCACTACTTACCTATTTCTAAAGTATTTCTTGTGTGCATTTGATATGTATGGGTAGGAAATATATCAAGTTAGTTATTACTGTTATGTAAATAAATAGTACAGTATTTTTATAACCACTGGTTTGATTCTTTCTTGTGTGACAGCTTGTTGACTGTGATAATTGTACCCGCTTCACACCCTCCTGAATAAGCGTTAGCTGCTCGCCACGACTAACTCTTAAGAGCTTTGGCTAACAGGGACCTTAACACTATCTCTAACAGGTGCCTGGACTCAGTGAGCAGTTCTTCACCATAGGTGTACATTACATACTGAGCCAGCCTCCAAAAAACCCTGACATATCAAACAAACAGTTGAGCATCCACCCGTAACTCTTCGGTATGATCAAGGTAGAATGACAATGCTCTTTTTTGAGTCCAGTCGGTGGAGTCTCTTGTCTTCTTTAGAAGGGTGAAGGGGAGCAAAGAAGGTAGGCAAGGTGATGTTCTGGCCTACGTGAAAAAGTGTTACAACCTTTGGAAGGAAGGAGGCACAAGGCCTTCAAACTACTTCGTCTGGATGGAATGTTGTGTAAGGAGGGTGCACAGAATCCTTGAAGTTCGCTGACCCACCTTGCTGATGATGTGACCACCAGAAAAGCCGTTTCGATGGTGAGTAGGTGAATAGGGCAGTTGTGCAGGGGCTCCAAGGGTATGTTAAAACCAGATTGAGATCCCATTGGAGCATGATGAATGGTCTTGGAGGGAAGAAATGTTAAAGTCACTTAAAGTCGCAACAGTTGACTTAAACAAAAAAGGTTGGTACAGAAACCGCCAAAAAAGCAGAGCTAGACGGAAAATAACTTTTAACAGTGCCCAAAAAACAAGATGGTGGTCTGAAAGTGACCTCTGGCTCCGACAAGCCTACAAATTCCTAAATCCTGCACTCCCGGGGGGCCGGGTGTCATCAGGTGAAAACATTCCACAAGTGTAAGTGGTCGCCCCCATCTACAAACTCTGTAGCTGGCATCAACAGAAGGGTAACAGGATTGGAATGGCCCGACTGAGGGATCCGGGAAGGGGAGCTGGGAGGCCCAGGCTCCCGCTGAAACAAAGACTAGGCAGGGCAGGGAGAAATTCTAGAATGGCTCAGGAACACAAAACAGACATATTGGCGGTGGAGGTCACTCTCCTGAGAGCAAATCTTCAAAATATGTTGACCAGGATGGGGACAGCTGAACAAACTATGACAGAACAAATGACAGAGATAAAACACTTGAAGCGTGAAGTCCAATGTCTCAGACACAACACCTACAAACTACATGCACAGGCAGAGGACATGGCAATATCCTGAGCTTTGAGGGCCTACTGAAAAAGGTAAGGCAGTAGGACAAGTTACTTAGGTAACGCCTCATCTGGTAGAGACATAATCTAGCTGCAGATTTCTTACCTTTTCAGACACTTGCTCGAACAATATAGTGCACACCAGTAGGTGGCGTCGGTCAGCTCCAGGTCATCGGCATAGCCCGCGCTGGAAGTGAGGTCCACGTCATCTATATAGGTGTCAACTCGGCGTGCTGCTGTTTGTTACTTTTCACGACTTTCCACACCAGGAGTGCAGAGCCATGAAGTGCAACAACAACTAGGACCCTGAAAGGGATCAGCCCTGACCCTAAAAACCTGTCCACAGTGAGAGGAGGATGGGTGTATCGGTAAAGAATCTGCATCTAGATTATGTCTCCACCATATAAAGCGTTATGAAGGTAAGTAACTTGTCCATCTGCTAAGGAATCTGCAGCTTGAAGTCTCTACCTTAGAATAGATACCCCAGCAATACAACCCCCGGAGGAAGGACTGTGGACAAGTTTAGGCCATGACTTCATGCAGGACAGTGGCCAATAAGGCCGTCTCTGCGAGCTTGACTGTCCAAGCAGTAGTGCTTAGTGAATGTGTGCACTGATGCCCACTTTGCTGCTTGACCAATGTCAAGGACCGGAACACCATGTTGCAATGCTGGGGTCGCAGCCTTATCTCTGGTGAAATCAGCTCTTAAGTTTTCAGGAGGCTGTTTCTTGGCCAGAGCGTACCAACTGTTGATGCATAGTGTAGGATGCTGGCTCAGTATATAGTGTCCACCTATGGTGAGGTATTGTGCACTGAGTCTGGGTATTAAAATTGTCCAGACTCCAATAATGAAATAAATGAATTTATTTCAGCACAGCAAAATAGGTTCATCCAAGTCAAGCTCCAGATGCAACTGGGCAACAGTAGAGAACCTGACAGTCAGCAACCATGCAGAATGCCTGATGAAAGTAAACAGGTTGCATGCCAAGGGAAGCATGCGGCAGGATGATGTAATAGAGGTAAAGGAAAAGGTGAGAAGGAGAAAGCATCTGCACAGACGTGGAGAATGCAACACATCCCCCTCATTAGGTAAACACAACATAGGTGAGGGAAAAACAGCTGACTATACAAAGTCATCAAACCTTTTAGGAACTAGTCTCAGACGGACTGAAATTTTGACTCAAGAAGCAACAGTCAAATAGTTTTCCCCAGGATGGGAATTTGTGGTGAACTGGTTTATTCCGTAACCAACCTTGGTCTGGGGAATAGCCTTAGGAGGATATTTTGCTAATCTTGTAACATTCCAGACTATCCCGTCCTGGGTAATAACACTGTTGCTGAAAACTTTCTTGATTAGGATGCCTTTTCCAAATCTGTTAGCACCTTTATTAAGTAAACCAAGTTTAAGAATTCTGACCCAATCACCAATATGAAATGTATGTGCCCTTGCCCTCCATTTATCACTGTACCATTTTGTAGTTTTGCTTTGTTTCATTTCTACCCTCTTGGCTGTGTCATGTACACACTCTTTGTTATTGAATGTAACTTGACATTTATCCCTGAACCACCATGGACACACACTGGAGGCGGGGTCTCTCCCCTTGAGTAATTTAAAAGGACTAACCCTCAGTGGTAGAATGTGGTGTGATGCGATACACCCACAAACATTGTCTTAGAGCACTTAACCAACCACCGCCTAACTTCAAAGAGTCAGTGACAAAGCCTTTGAGAACCCTATTGAAGCGTTACACTTGACCAATTTCGTGTGGTTCATAAAGTGAGGTGAACCTATGTTTAATTCCACAGGTCTTAAGGAAATTCTCCATCTCCACCGACATTAACTGTACTCCGTTATCAGAAACCAAAGTGGAGGGACAACCCTCACGAGCAAACACTTCTTTAAATAAGTTGATGACAGCACTCGTAGTGGCTTTAGGAACAAACTTTACCTCTGGCCATTTGGAATGATAATCTATAATGACCAAAGCAAAACGTGAAGATTCAGGTAAAATGTTGAAGGGACCAGGGATATCAAATGCAACCTTTTGCCATGGTTCCTCAGGACACTTGACAGCTTTTAATGGGGGAGTGTGTACCTTTAACATTTTCTCACTGGAAACACATTCACTGTATTCCCTAACAATGCGATCTATGAAATTATCCATACCTGGCCACCAGAAAAAAAAAACTCCTAACAAGGCGTTTCATAGAGGAGATAACAGGGCGAGTTTTGTGGGCAATGGTAAGGATCACTTCCTGCATACCTTTGGGAGGAATACACTTTCCTGATTTGAAAATTAAATCTCCTTCCATATCTAATTCTCCTGAAACATTAAAGAAAGGTAGCAGATCTGGTCTCACCAAACACTTTTTGGGCCAACCTCCTAGTACAAATTTCTTTAAGTCACTCCACCTGTCATCAACTTGTTCACACCTATGCCAACATTCTTCTGTGATGTCTTGAAATTGTAATGGGACAACATCCTTGTCACCACAAAATCACAATCTTTTGTAGCACTCGCACTGCCTTGGTCACATGGTAAACGAGAAAGGAAATCCGCTGTAACGTTCCTCTTACCTGGCACATATTCCGTTTTAAAATTCTATTCTTGCAATTTAGATGCCAGCCTCGCAATTCTGGCCGAGGAGTTCCAACCCCCTCCGGTGGATAAAATGTTCACTAACGGCTTGTGATCCGTTCTAAGGGTAAAATTACTGCCTCACACATATAGTCTGTAATGCTCAACAGCCCAGACGCACGCAAGGAGTTCTTTTTCTATCACAGCATACTTACGCTCACATTTGTTTAAGGTACGGGAGGAGAATGCGACATTCCATTCCCCCTTACCTTCTCTTTGCGAAAGAACTCCCCCCTAGACCATACAGACTTGCATCCACAGTGATGATGCATTCCTTCTTCAAGCGGAAAGGCAATCCGGATCCAAGCTTGTTTTATTTCAAGAGAGATTCTATCATCATCATGAAAACACTTTATTCCGGCCAAAAATGGCCATAAATGCACAAATAAAACGACATTACATTTAGTTAACAAGAGGGCTAAAAAGGTAACATTTCATTCATAGTGTTGTCATGACAATTAAACACCAACCAGACGAACAAAAACATGTATTATGAGCAAAATCCATTGTCATCTCTTTAGGCCTTCTGACTCGCATCACAGCCACACATTATTGTTTGAGTGAGACGATAATGAAGTGCTTATGCATCATGCGGCCACTCTAGATGATCATATCTCCATTTTCCTTCTGCCTCAAGCCGCAGGCCCTCGATGTTATTTGATTAGAAAAGTCAAAGTGCTTGTACATCATGTAGAAAAACTACAAAATATTAAAGTGCTTGCACATACTATGGGCAATCTTGGAGATTAATACATTATCTGAAATATTAAATTCATAAAGGGCCCATTTGTAGGCAGAGCGTGGCCATAATCTACCCTAGCAACAATAGACAATCGTGCAAAGCAGCAATGGTCAATATCTATTTTGAATAATGTGGTTAAAAAGTTTACTTAGAACAATTATAAAATGGTTGCTTACAATTTACAAAGATACCAGTGGGGAACTAGAAACTGGGCCCCTTGTGGAAAGCGTGATACAGTGTGTTGGCCCACGCTAGGGAGACAACTTTAAAATGGCACTACAAACACACCACATCGAAAATAAATAACGTGAGACAGAAAAGAAATAGGTGGATGTGTATCATATTTCAATAACCTGTATGCCTCTCTACAGTGACTTACCCAAATTCTGCATATCTGGCGGAGCCAGCACGCCCTTGCCTTTTTATAACCTTGGCAAATGAAAAAATACATGAATGTCTGTCTCCTCTATGTTGCTACAAGCTGGGCAACCCCGATCAGATGTGTACGCCCATTTACTAGTAAATGCGCGCAATGGGAGCACCGCGTGTCTGAACTGGAGATGTCATTTTTTGGCCAGAAATAGCTGGATGTCATCCAAGACTGGTTCTAAACTGTATTGATCTTTTACTCGTAGAAACCTGAATGTTAAACGACCAACTGAAGGATTCCCTGAGGCCTGAATTCGTTTGTATTCCCTGTAGCTCTCCACTAGGGTATTCCTGGGCGTGGCAAGGCAGGTTTCTTCTGCATTGGCCCACAGATTACCTCTCCACATTGCTGCACAGGTATTCCTAATACGTACCAGTCAGGCAAGTTTGCCCGCTCCCTGGAGCCTCAGCACTTCAGCAAGCTCTTCTCTATATGCTGATATTTCAGGGGTGCTCCACAGACGGCTCCAGAATAAAAGGGGTCTAAGGGCGGCGTCATCAGATATTGGTCTAATCCCCAGATCCATTCTGAGTGGTATAAGAGGAGAGCTGGGGGCAAGACCAAGGAGTTGCCTAGCGAAAAAGTTCTCAGCATTTACCAAGGCCCCAGATTTCAGCACCACACAAAGCAGCACCCCTGGCCTGTACTGTATAGATTTCAACTGTCGGGCTAGGGTTTTTTTGGGAGCAGCTCCTATATACCTTAGTTACCACCGATCCCCCCCCCCCCCCCCCATGGATTGTGCCAGCTTTAGGCTTACCCTCTGAATTTGCGCTCCCCAGTCTAGTTTTTCTGTGAGCGCAACGCCAAGATATTCGAAGATGGAGACCCTCTCTGGAGGTTTTGACATCTAAACAGGGATTAGGACGAGTACTAGTACTAGCATTGAAGACCATATATTTAGTTTTTTGTAAGTTGATCTCCAAGCCTCGGTTTCTACAGAAAGAACTAAAATTGTTAAGAGCCTTCTGGATTCCCATAGGTGATTTAGATAGGAGGGTATCGTCCGCGAACATCGCTGGAATTTTGCGGTTCGCGAGTTTAGGGGCGTCAATGTTTAGCTCTGCAGTTAGTGACTCAACTAAGCCATTAATAAATAGAAGAGTGTTGGGCCAGAAAGTATCCTTGGTGTACGCCCTTTACTAACGACAATGGAGCAAAAAGGTCTCCATTTTTTTCATACCTAATTTGGGCACAATTCCCTTGGTGGAGGCGTTCCAGCTAATGACAAAGATAGGGTGGGACGCCCAAATCCAACAGGAGTGCCCACAATTTCATCCTCTGGACTAGATCAAATGCGGACTTAAGGTCCACAAAAATCAGGTAGAGGCTGCCACCCTCTAAAAGTACACACTTCTAATATAACAATTGGAGACTAAAGATTCGATCAACTGTTGAAATCTTGGCTCTATACCCAGCATGGAGGGGGCGGAGTACCTTGTGCTCATCCATCCAGCTCTGTAGAAGTCCAAGAAGGACGCGGGCAAATAGTTTTTGACTTACGTCAATTAAATTAATCAGGTGGCAGTTTGTGGGTAGAAGTGGCGATCCCTTTTTGAAAATGGGTATGATTTCAGCCCCAGCCCAGGTAGTAGGTATCGCCATTCCACAGAGTATGGCATTGAACAAGGCGCACAATTAAGGGAGCTAGATGGCAGGTTCGGAGCGAAAAAGATCACCTGGGATCGTGTCCCGCCCGGGGGCCTTGAAGGGTAGAATCTTATTTACTGCCTCTGATGTCTCTTTTAGGGTAATGGGTGGGGCATTTGTCTCGTATAGCATAGAAATGGTGGCCACTAGAGTGTCTGCATCCACTTCCCTAATATATAGTGATTGGAAATGTACCATCGATTCACTCTCCGCTATGTTGGGTTCTATTGCTCTTTTGGATTCCTGAGAGCCCATGTTCACTATATTCCAGAAAGTTTGCATGTCATGCGCACTTAGGGGGTTGTTCAAGGTTTACGATTTCTCTTTTTCCCCATTTTTTTTGCTTGTAGAATGGCTTTAGTATGTAGCACCCTTTTTTCTCTGATCAAGGGCCTATCATTTATTTTTATTACGGCAATCAGATCTGACTTGGCCTTACAGCCGCTTGCATTGTACCATGGATGTCTTGAATTTCCACCCCTTTTCATTCTTTTGATTGGGTTAAATATATTAGCCAGACTATTTACTAAGTTTTGATGGTTATTAGATATTTCGGAAAGGGAGTTTGAAATCCCATCAGCCCCAGCTAAATGTTCCGCTGTTAAAAGAAAGGGGATAGATGTTTGATATACTAGAGCCATCTTTGCTTCAGATTGGCAAAAATCGCCACAGTACACTCTCCTCCTGCAATTGCTCAGTTTTAGCCTGTGATCTGCTGGTGTTGATACTACCAATTCATTCTTATCACAGGGTGAAATTACGTCTAGTATAAGAGCATTGTGGTCACTATCGATACGGGGCTCAATATTGAAGTCTAGCACCCTGTGCCATGATTTAGAGTCTACCAGGATGTAATCAATGATAGATGTTTGCCCTGGTCTATTAAAGGTATGATGCCCTGGTGTATCTGATTTAGTGCGTCCATTACACGCTATCAAAGAATGTTTAAATGTAAGAGTATTCATTTTCAACACTAGAGAGGACCATGCACGAAAAAGGGGGGGGATGTGTGGCACCGGGATAGCCCAGTGAAGGTCTTCATCCCTTAGATTTTCAGTAGTCCATCCATTCAGTGGTTAATACTGAGAATTAAAATGCCCGTCATTATAACCCCAAATTTTTCAGAAATTGATGGAATAAAGAGTGTTAGTTGTTCAAGGGTTGGTGACTCTGAGCCATAGCGAACTGGACGGGAATAAACATTAATCAAAGTGACTCTGATCTTTGTGGGGAAGGTTAAGAAAATGCAAAGAATATCCTGGGCTGATGTGTCTATCTGTTTGGCGACACATCCCAAGTGCACATCAACCCAGGTACATAATCCCCCTGATGGCCTTCCCCTACCCGTACTGGATGCGTTGATGCTAAAAGTAGCATAGCCCTCCCTGTGGGTTTCCGTCCTAGCCCAGGTTTCCTGAAACATGCAGAACTCATGTTGGTCAATAAATGAACCCCATTCTGGATTATCTAGTTTGGGGGTGAGACCTGCTATGTTCCAAGAAAGACATTTTAACCTGGGTGGACCCTTACAAGCTTCAGAGTTTAGGAGGCGTTCGCCCTGTTTGGCTATTAGGCTTTGCGGTGCTGAGCTTATTGCCTTTGGTCTAGCTAGATATGGGCATTTACAAGTGGAGGGGGGGGGGGTCATCAGTGTTTTCTATGTTGTTTACAGTCACACACTGTTGTACTGTGGCTGAACATGGGGTCTCCAGGGGGTGATCAGATGTAATTAGTGTGTTAGCAGGCACCTTCCGTCCTTTTTTATCTGCTTCTCTCTCTACACCCTTCTGTTCTCCTGGTCCCTGCCCTAGTGTCATCAGCCCCCAACCATGTGTGCCCCTCCTGTTTTACCCTATTATGACAGAATTCCCACGTGGGAACCCCCTACACACGGGTCAATCCACCATCTCCAGTGAATAAAATCTGTTGGAGAGTGGCAGATTATAGAAAAGTGGGCTAGGGTGGTGTGTACCCCTAATGGGACGACGCTTGATCTGTTCCCAGACCCCCCTCTCAGGACCATCCTGGCTTGTACACACCGGTACAGTGCTGGGTGGATAGAAATAACCCAGAGGGAAAGACCCTATACCCCCCCATTGTATGGTTCCCCTCCAAGATTGTTTGGACTATGTTTGGTGACCTAAAATTGATCACAACACAGTCCCCTGTAGCATTTTTCGGCCTCCAGCCTACCCATCCCACCCTGCGGGTCATGAGTATTTCATCTGAATTTTTATTAGAAAAATGTCGATGCCTGGCCAATCAAAAAATACATTTGTTTTTAAATGCCGAATGAGATTCCCTAGATCCCTTGTTCAGCCCTGGAACCCCAGTAAGAATTATTACATATGGGGATGAGGGTGGTGGGAGGTTAATAGATGGCAAGTCTGGGCCAACTTCGACACTTCGCAAACATTGAGCAGAATTTACTCCAGCTTTAGGTCTTGTCCCCTGTCTGAGATGTTCATGTACATGGGACCTTGCTGTGTGGGACCTACTATCTCTTCCTGATGTTTGGTCCTATGTCTGTTCCTGTCTGTCTGGTGAATCGTTAATCCTTGGCCTAGCTAGATGACTCAGCCATTTGTTCCCTCCCTCCTGGCTGATATGGTTTTGTATAGGGTTTAGAGGCATAGCACTTGGTGTTAAACGCTCTATCGTGGTAACGGGAGGATCTTGATATCAACCTAGATGTCTAGGATGATCATTCTCCCTTACAAAGGCCTTAGTCTTACCTGCCCAGGTTTCAACCAAAGACACAAGCTTATCTACCCTTTCCAGGAGGAAGTTAAGTTTGTCCTTTACAATGGCCCTCATTTGGGACTGCATGTCTCCTTGACCAGGATATGAACCCATGGTGGCTGTGCCAAGCCTTCCTGCAGAGCGGACCCCATCTCCATTGTTCCCAGATCGTTGGGCACCAGGGGTTCTATGGGGGGCTTCTTGCGGCTGGACCCAGTGTTTCTCGTTGTCTTACGTTTACTTGTTCGGGGTAGAACAGGGCGAGTTTGTTCAGTGGTCACTTTGAGAGCAAGTGACTTGCAAACTTTAGTACATGGGGTAGGGTGATGGACATGCGTGCTTATGAACAGAGCTAGTACAACAGGTGGGTCATTCTGATCGGGGCGAGGTACACCAAGTTCTGTGCCCAGCGATAAATGCCTTTCTGTTAATTCGATTTCCGTTGCCACTACACCTATTGCCCTTTGGAGCATCCTGTCAATGGAAGTTTGATTGCGGGGTGTTGCGTTTCGGGGGGAATTGGATTTGGGATTTACCCTCACCAGTTTCCTTTCCCATGATTTTCAATGCGCCTTTACGAAGCACTTTAACAGATATTTTAGCCCCTTCTACCCCCCTTCACTTCCAGAATATTAAAAAAGGGATCCGGTCTCAGGCGGCCTTAGGTGAGCAATTTAGTCAGAGGCCCCCAATACACGAAGGCGATCCTAGGTGAAAGTCAGTGCAATCCGGATTCTCTAAAATGAGGAAATAACACACGCAAGACTGACCTTAGCTCCAATAGTCCAGGTTTAGAGGAATTGCCCAGCCCAGCCTCTTCCAGGCTCTGACTGGCGCAGACACTGAGGGAGCCCTCTATGACTTTTAAAAGTGCCTCCGGGCGCGTGTGTGCAGCGTCGGTGGCTGGTTGCCGCGAGGGAGCCTGGGACTTGTGGTCCTGTCCCGCTCCCCTCTGTATCCTGCCCGCATGGCGGTACTGGTGCTGGAGCAGAGGTAAGGGTGTCCCGCGCTGCAGGAACCCTCTGTGTCTTTTAAAAGCGCCTCCGGGTGTGTGTGCAGCGTCAGTGGCGGCTGGCTGCCACGAGGGAGCCTGTGACGTGTGGTCCTGTCCCACTCCCCTCCGTATCCCGCCCACGTGGTGGTACTGGTGCTGGAGAAGAGGTAACCATTGCTCTTTTCCACAAAGGTGGGACCACACCAACGGAGATCGAGGCATTGATCAGATCCAGGATGATCGGACCGACCGATTTGACCGCCTGCTTCAAAATATTGGGAGGAGCTGGGTGTCTAGGCAACCCGTTCTTAACGAGTGCTGAAACAGCCTGGAATGACTCACAGTTCATTGGGGGAAAGGCCTCCTGGGAATGTTCCCTGCTCTGCGGGCCAATATCCTCTGAGTGGGAATTGTTATAGCTGTCAACCGAGGAAAAAGACATGTAAATAGTTTGAATTTTATTATAAAAATGATCTGCAAGTTCATTGCAGCGTTGCCTGTAGCATCAGGTATATCTCGGGATGAGAGGGCTTTGAGTAATTTTTGGGCGATGCGGAAGGTTTCACGGGGGGAGTTGCAGGAGCACAGGAGCCGTCCACGAACTGTCCTACGCTGATCGACGAGTGCAAAAGGGTCAGTGGCCGGCCAGACCATCAACAATCCTTGGCAAACACAAATAAAGGTTTCAAGAGAAGATGGAGTATTGCAGACCAGTGAGGTCTGTGGGACAAACCCAGCAAAGGTAAGCCAGAGCTGGCCCTCAGCACGCAGGAGCGCCAGAACGAATCGATGGAGCTCACTTGAGGAGCCCTCTGGCAGCAGGCATAGGGAAGACTCAGCAGCATACAGGAGATGAAGGCCCACAATGCAGAGGATGAAGCAGGACGTCGTTCTTGGAGCTGTGCAATGCTGTAGGCTGGAGCTTCTTGGCACTTGAAGATCTATTGTGAAGACAGCCAACAAGCCTTGGCAACGGCAAACAGATTCAGTGCACAGGGAGGTGATTCATGTAGGCTGGAGAGGGATTACAGTTGCCAAAGTTGCAGGGAAGACTGGTCAGGCCTCCGGAGAACCAACAAAACACCACCTGTATTGCAGAGCCGGGCGATGTTTGCAGGACAACGGGATCAGCAAACCGGTCATCGACATATGCAGGGAAGTGACTCCTTCACTTCAAGGGAGATTCCTTCTGGTATAGGAAGCAGGTAGAGTCCTTAGTGACTCTGCAGAACTTGAAGAAGCACATGGACGAAGATACAGCAGGAATCTTCCCACCAGGAGCAGTCTTGTTGTGAGTCCTGGCTTGAAGAACAGCAGAGTTCCAATGTACACTAACAGAAGAGTCTTCAAACAGTCTTCAGCTAACAGGCAGTCAGATCTTGAAGTTGTTGTCAGGGCTAATCTAAAGACCTATCCTCAGGGGAGCCGTTAGGTAACCCTAAAAAGGGGAAGGACCTCTTCTGTGGTGACCCACAGGTGAGGGGGTGTCAGGGACGCTACTCAGCTGGCTTAGTCAGTCAGTCAGATGCTCCCAGTGGTCAAGATTCAACATGGTAGAATCAAGTGGCTACCTGGAGGAGCTCTGGGCACCTCCCTAGGAGTGACTAATAGGTTAAGAGTGCAGTGACCAGGATTTAAGGAAAGCCTTATATCTAAACTGAAAGGTGTCTGCACCATTTCATGCAGACCGCGATGGCAGCTCTGCAGACACAGTTTACAGGGTCTCCTATGGTTGGTATGATACATGCTGCAGCCATGGGAGACCCTTGGTGGACCAATGCCCCGGGTACCTCAGTACCATATACTAGGGACTTACAATGTTACCCCAGTATGCCAACTGTGGGGTGTACAAAGTACTTACCATGGAATTTAGAGCAGA
Organism: Triturus cristatus; assembly: GCF_964204655.1. Taxonomy (NCBI): domain Eukaryota; kingdom Metazoa; phylum Chordata; class Amphibia; order Caudata; family Salamandridae; genus Triturus; species Triturus cristatus. Next base: position 1,319,112,082 of record NC_140590.1, read on the forward strand.
GAGCACTGCCACTGGGTAATGGTAAGCAGGATCCCAGTAAACTACAGTCAAAACACACTGACACCAGGCAAAAAGTCGGGGTATCTATGCCAGCAAGACACTACTTTCCCACATAAGCCCTTCCCTGACGAAATAAGATAAAACTAATCTTTCCCAGTTGTGTCTTCACTTTCTAAGTGGAATTATCTGGAAAGTCCATCTGCGTTGGTATGGTTACTTCCAGGTCTATGTTTCACTGAGACATCCATCCTCTGTAGGGAAATGGACCACATGAAAAGTTTGGGGCTTTCACCTTTTATCGGTTTAAACCATATGAAGGGCTTGTGGTCTGTCTGAACAATGAGGTGAATGCCAAACAGGTATGGCCTTAGCTTCTTCAAGGCCAGACCACAGCAAAGGCCTCACTCTCCCTGAGGGTCAACCTTCTGCTGATAAAAGCTACTGGTTGATCCTGTCCCTCTTAATTAAGCTGTGATAAAACTGCTCCTATTCCTTTCTCAGAGGCATTTGTCTGAACAACAAAGTTGTTTGGAGTAGTCAGGACTCTTCAGAATAAGAACTGAGCACATGGCCTGTTTCAGGGCATCAAGGGCCTCTTGATAGCTAACTGTCCAATTCACCTTCTTGTGCTTCTTCTTAGAGGTGAGATCATTTAGGGGTCTCACAATGGAACCATACCCCTTCACAAATCTTCTGTAATACCTAGTCAGGCCCAGAAAAGCTCTCACCTAAGTCTGGGTAGTGGGAGCAAACCAATCCATGATGGTTTGGATTTTGTTCTGCAAGGGTTTTACTTCACTTAACAGGTGGCCAAAGCGAAACCACCTTACCCTGACCTATCTGGCAATTACTGGCCTTGATAGTGAGGCCTGCCTTTTTCAAGGCCTCAAGCACACTACTAAGGTGGGCCAGGTGGAACTCATGACAGCTTCATCATCTAGATATGCTGCACTGAAGCCTTTCAGAACTTGATTCACCAATCTCTGGAATGTGGCAGGTGCATTTGTCTATCCAAAGGGCATCACTATGAAGCGATAGTGCCCACCAGAAGTTGAAAATGCAGTTTTGGTTTTTGCAGCATCTGTGGGCCTGATTTGCCAAGAGCCTGCAGTCAGGTCAAAGATGCTGAGATACTTTGCAGTTGCCAGAATATCTATGAGTCCATCTGCGCAGGAGATTGGATGGGCATCAGCCTTGGTGATTGAACTGAGACCTCTGTAGTCTACACAGAACCTAATTTATCTTTTTCCGTCCTGGGAGTGAGATTTGGGTACGACTACTACTGGATTAACCCAAGGCTCAATAACCACTAGTTTAGCATCTTCTAAACCTCTGTCCTAATGCAATCTTTGACATGGTCAGGTTGTCTGCAGATTTTACTCTTAATAGGCAGACTGTAATCTATGTCCACCTCATGGGCACACAGGGAGTCTGACTGGGTGTCAAAGAAAATAGTTCTGGGAACTGACTGAGGACCTGCCTGCAACCTGTTTGTTGTTGTTCAGTTAGGCTGTCTGCCAAGACTACTCCATCTACTGAACCATCAACAGGGTCGTGTGAGAGGAGATCAGGGAGACTGTCACACTCTTCCTGTCTCTTTTCAGTGGCCATGAGCAAGCTCATGTCAGCCCTGTCAAAGTAAGGCTTCAGGCAGGTCACATGAAGCACCCTGTGGGGCTTCTTGGAGTGCCTAGATCCACCAAGTAAGTTACCTCATCTTTCTTCTCCAAAATAGTATGGGGACCACTTCACTTGCAGGATATAACTGTTCCCAGAGGCTGTTGGCGGGACTAGGGGACCAACTATGTCAATCCCCACCCTCTCAAAGGGAACCCCAACCACTGGTAGAGCAACTAAGGAGGTCTTTGTAGTGCCATCTGACTTACCACTGGCTTGGCAGATGACACAGGGTGACAAAACTCTCTGGTATCTTCAGAACTGTGTAACAAGCCTGTCCCAAATTTGCTCTGCCCAAGATGTCCTGCACGAGGTATGTCTCAAGGGGTAGCTGTGGAGATCGGCTAAGGTTTATTCAGGAGGGTGTAAAGTTGGTACATTTACCACAGACATCAGTCAATGATGCTCACAAGTGTTAGAAATATACTGTAGTATTTATTACATACCAACACTAAAACTACGTTGGTATATCTCCTACCCAGAGATATCAATACACAATCAATATAACTTAAAAATGGGTAAGTATATAAAAACACATGGGCCTCTATTGGGGGGGGGGGGCAAAGCATATACTATGAAAATGGAATGTGAGGTGAGTACCCAACTAAGACTACCACCAAAGGAACTTTAGGAGTGGGGAAGCACAGAGTCACCACAGGGAAATGACTTAGAGACCCTAGGCGCCCGTATGCAGAAGTGATACCCTGGATCGGTGTCTATAGATGAACACGGGGAAGCTGGGGTTGGAGTTTCACAAATTTAGGACCCTTCCCACAGGACCCAGAGGAAACCCATTGGAGTTAGGGAGATTGGAGAGCATCCCACCCTTGGATATTCAGAGGATCCAGATACCTACACCATGGATACCAGGTGCATAGGTATCAAAGGATGTTGAAACCTCCTGTTGAAGTCAAAGTGTAATCTCGGCTGCCCAGATGCTACAGTGACCCATGGACCAGGTCGGTGGAACCCAGGCATGGATTCCGGACGGGGTGCATCTGTGGAGAGAGGAGACAGAGTGCAAACTACCCAGAGTTGCCCAGGGGGTGCAGGAGCACGATGCCAACCCATCTCAGGGGTACTTCACTGTAGGACAGAGGCTTTAAAGATGCAGCTGCGGAGTCCAGACGAAGTTGGTGAAGGACAGGAGCCATCTACGAGCTGTCCCATGCGGTGGACAAATTGCAGAGGGTCAGTCGTCGACAGGACTATCAACAAACCTTGGCAATTGCAGAGTTGCAGACCAGCAAGGTCTCAGGGACTCAACCACGACAGTCAAGTCAGAGTCAGACCTTAGCAAGCAGGAGAGCCAGCAGGAACCCATGGATGTCCCACAGTAAGCGTCTGGCAGCAGGCAGAGAGAGGCGCAAGGAGACCTCAACAGCACAAAGAAGATGGAGCATTAGGTCACAGGAGATGCAGTGACGACTTTGCTTTTGTAGCTGTATGATGCTCAAAGATGGGGTTTCTTGGAGCTCGAAGATCTTTGGATTGGAGAGCCAACAAGCCTTGGCAACGGCAGACAGACACAGTGCACAAGGATGCAGTTCAGGCAGCTTCACAAGGGATTACAGCCTTTCAGGTTGCAGGGAAAACTAGTCAGGTCTCTGGAGAATGACCAAACCGCCACCAGTGTTGCAGAGATTGGAAGTGTCTGTGGGACAGTAGGATTCACAAGCCGGTCGTCGTCGATGAGGTGCCTGTGGTTGCAAGGGAGTGAGTCCTTCACTCCAAGGGAGATTTCTTCTTGCTTGATGCACTCAGAGTTCTCGTGACTCAGGACGATGCACAGCCACAAATGTTGCAGGAGGGTTGCAAAGCACGGAGACAAAGTTGCAGTAGGAGTCTTCCTACCAGTAGCAGTTTTGTCTTGAGTCCAGCACAGCCCAACAGCAGAGTCCAGTGTCCAGGAGCAGAAGAGTCTTGTGGAGGATCCTGAAGGAGAGTCTTGGAGAGGAATCCTTGTTACAGACAAATCTAGAGGCCAACCCTCAAGGGAGCCCTTAAGTAACCCAGGAAGGGGGTTGGAAATCTTCTGCAGTAACCCACGTCTGGGGGGTGGAGGGTTCAGGGACACTACACTGATTGTCTAACCAGTCAGATGCTCCCAGGGGCCTCTGCTTATCTTGCATTCAAGATGGCAGAATCATGCGGCCACCTGGTGGAGCTCTGGGCACCTCCCTGGGGGAGATGTTGGACAAGGGGTTAGTCACTCCATTGTTCCATATGTGCCCTTAAAATCAGTCTGGTGGCACCCAGAGGCATGCCCACCCTAGCCCGGAGACACATTTCTACAGAAGAGGGAGCTACACCTCTCCTCTACAGGAAATCTATTGCTCTGTTTCCCCTGCCAAAGTTAAGCTCACCATCAAGAAGGGAAAACAGTGTCTGTGGTCAGCAGCAGCACTAGCTTGCATGCAGACTCTGCAAGGGTACACAGGTAGACATGAGGGGAGGGGGGGTCCTCTAAGGAGATACTCCAGTACATGACATCCTGTAGCTAACACTGGAATCGGTGTAGATGCATTATTCCAACATGTTTGATACCAAACATGACAAGGTTCAGTGAAGCCATTATGTAGCTGGACATCTCGACTTGGCCAATGTCCACTAAATACCTTAAAATAGCTTCCCCGCACTTATAAAGCCGGGAGAATTAGGCCCTCATGCAGGGGCACCCTCACACTTAAAACCATACAATCTGCCCTTGGGTTCAAGGGCCTACCTCAGGGGTAACTTATAGGTTTAAAGTGTAGTGACCGGAATATAAGGAAAACCTTATATCTGGGGTGAAAGGTGCATACGCCATTTCACGCAGGCTTCAATGGCAGACCTGTAGAGACAGTTTGCATGGGCTCTCATGAGTGGCATATACCTGCTGCAGCCCATGGGAGACTCCTGGTGTACAAATGCCCTAGGTACCTCTGTGCAAGCACAATAAGATGATGGACGGAGCACTGAAATATTTCAGGCACTCACCCCAGTTACTACTAGATCTGGGTCAAATCCATCATTTTTCATCTGCTCACTTCGTCACCCCAGTTCAGACCCAGTCATATGCAAATCAGTCTTGACCCTGTTCCTCATAGGAACAGTCCAGCCTGAACTGCCAGACCAGATCCTCCCTGGATCGGAAACAAGCATCCTGGGACCGGTTTCAGATTAACAGTAGGGTGTACAAAGTACTTATCAGTCAATTTGGAGGAGAAAGAACCAACTCTGGGGTCCTGGTTAGCAGGATCCCAGTGTACTACAGATTAAACACACTAACACAAGGCAAACAGCGGGGGTAACTATGCCAGAAAAATGCTACTTTCCTACAACGCCTCTTCTGTTAGAAGGAGCAGGCCCCTCATGCCCTTTTGGCGGGAGAACAGACGGGAAAACACAGCTAGAGTAGGAGATGTGGCCCCCTTTGCCAACTCCACCCCTCAGGTGCTGGAGGAGAGGTGAAGTACACTTTTCATTGACCACCATCTTGAAAATGATCTGACTTTTCTATTCAGGGCTAGGTCCATGTCCCCCTCCCACAGGAGGTGGGCATGATAAGAGGGTGCAAACACTTCAGGTGAAATGCACATTGTCCATGTTAGAAATGGGTATGTCTAGTTGGCAAAGGTTTGCATCTTTGTCCAAATAGGGACCCGTCTTCCTAGTCAGGATAAGGGAGTTACACTCCTAAAATAACCCCTGCTCACCCCCTTGGAAGCGTGGCACGAGCAATAAGGCTTATCTCAGAGGCAGTATGTAAATAATTTGCACATAACCAACAGTAATATAGTGTAAGCACTACAAAAGGACACCACACCAGTTTAGAAAAATATCCAATATTTTTATATACTTAAGACAAGACCAAAAACTATAAAAATCCACAATACAGTACTTAAAAATCTTCAGTTATCAAAATATGCTTGAAAAACAGTTCCTTGATGTCGATAGCTCCATCCGGGGCTATCACGGCGTCGTGAACAAACAAATCCAAAAGGTTCTGGCTGACCGTGGCGTCGTGGGCCAGCTACGGCTTCGGGGAGATCCGCAAACAGTACCTTTTAGAAAAGCAGGGCGTTGGCGACCTCTCATTGAGTTTCCAAAAGCACGGCAGCCGCAGGAGTCGGTTCCGGAGGTAGGTGCAGGAGTTGTAGGGGCCCTCGAAGACACACGTGTTGCAGATCGAACTCCTCTTTGTTGAAGTCAGGAGTGCTGGCGTCGGGTGCTGCGGTGCGAAGTGCAGCGTGCGGTGCCCTCAGGTCGCGGTGTGAGCAGCGGCCCGGTGGCAGAGTCAAATGGCGTTGTCGGTGAGACCAGGGTCGTAGTGTGAAGTGGAGTGCGGTGCTCGGCACGGTGCTGGCAGGTCGCAGTGCAAGCAGCGGCGTTGAGGAAGCACTGTCGAACTGGAGTCGATGGCGCCGGCGTCAGTAGGCCAAGGCTGCGGTGCAGTATGAGGGCGCTGCGTCGTGTAACTTTATGAGCAGTGCCCTTGAACCACCGTGCAAGCAGCGGTGTTTATTCCGGCATGGAGCGTCGTCGGTGATACCAAGGAGTCGTCGTGAAGGGAGGTGGTGCGGAGTGCGGTGCCCACAGGTGACGGTGCGAGCAGCGGCTCGGTGGCGGCGTCAGCAGGCGGCATAGGTGAGACCAGGGTCGCGGTGTGGCGGTGCCCTCTGCGGTGGCGTCAGGACGCGGAGGCGGCAGTGGCATCGTGGACAGCGTTGGATTGCTTTTTCTTCTGTTGCAGCACAAAACACACAGTCCCCAGTGCTGAGTTCAGAAGAACATGACGTCTTTGCTGTTCCTGAGACTTCTTGAACAGGGGGCAAGCTCTACCTCAAGCCCTTGGAGAAACTCACAAAAGTAGATTGCAGAAAGTTCAGTCCAGTCCTTTCACTGCCCAAGACAGAAGCAGCCACTGCAGGCCAACACAGCAAAGCACACAGCAAAGTGGTAGTTCCTCCTCACAGCTTCGCCAGCTATTCTTCTTGGCAGTCTTCTTAGTCCAAAAGAGTTCTAAAGTTCTGGGGTTTGGGCCCCAATATTTATACCACCAAATCCTTTGTTCTCTGAGGGCAGAGAGTGTCCTCTCCAGCCCCCTGTCACCCACAAACCAGACATGGAATACACAACCTAGCAGAGGTATTCTGGATGGTTAGGAAAGAAAATACCTACTTTCTAAAAGGGGTATTTTCAAACACAGAATGTAAAAATCACCCTCACTAAAAGATGTATTTTAACATTCTGAGTTCAGGCATACTAAACTTGTTTTTCCACCTTGTTCCCTGGGTAAGTTAGGATTCTAAGATGTTATAATCAAACTGCCCATTCTGGCCAATGGGAACAGGTAGCCTTGCAACAGTGAAAAAAGAAATTGGCTGTAATTCACTATCAGGACATGCCACACACACCAGGGCATGTCCTACCTTTCACATACAATGCACCCTGCCCACAGGGGTACCTTGGACCTACCTTAGCGGTGACTAACATGTAGAAAAGGGAAGGTTTAGGGACTGGCAAGTAGGTGCACTTGCCAAGTCGACATGGCAGTCCCAAGTTACATTTACGGGCTGTTTGTGTGGGTGACACAATCCAGTGCTGCAACCCACTAACAGCGTTTGATTTACAGGCCCTGGCACACTCAGTGCACGTTACTAGGGACTGCCACATAACTCAAACAGGCCAATCATGGAAACACCAATCCATAACACCTTTTACCACAGGAGCACTTGCACTTTACCACTGGTCAGCAGTGAGAAAAGTGCGCAGAAACACTACACCAGCAAAAACAAAGTAAAAACTGGGAGGTCAGGGAAAACACGCCAAAAGATGCCAAGTCCAACAGTCCACTAGCAGTCACTCCATTTTAATACCCCTAAATCTAGTATTTAGGTGCAATCCCCAGACCCTGAACTTCAATTTCTGATAACCGAAGAAGAGCCGGACACCACAGAGTCGCACCAGCAGAGAAGACTACAGAGAACTACTGACTTTGCCCCAGTCCTACTGGCCGGTTGTGAGAAGTTGGCCTGGCATATGCTGTTCCTAGTTATAGGGACACCTTGCACCAGTCCAATTCGACTCCTATTGATGATAGGTTTAAGACAACCTTTAAAGAAAGCTATCCTAGTGGTAGCTGTGGAGAGCAGCCTTCAGGCTAAGTCTTGAAGGAGTGTTAAGCTTATTGTTTTACCATAATAACCTCTTGAATAACCAAATGAAAGAGTAGCCCACACAGGTATATATATAAAATATATGTATTTATTCTAGACAGAATCCCACAGTCACTTTATGTGGCTAGTGGCAAAGTTACACTTCAAACAAGCATTTATAAACACAATAAATAGCACAGAAATCAATGGGCCCCAGGGGGGGACCAAACCATATACTAAAATAGTGGTATAAGAACCACGACAATTCTACAGGCAATGCCTAGGGCATTCAGGATCGCTGGCCCCTTAAGAATCCACCCACAGTTAAGAGGAAGGGGACCCACGGGAGGCGTGTGCAGTGCGAGAAGTTGCTATCGGGATCGCAATGTTAGCCTATGGAGAATGTCGCGGTTGAATAATCAAGGTTTAAGGACACTTCTAACAACAGTACAAAGTTAAGGCTTGAGACTTAAGGCTTTGGAGAGCCCACCACCATGGAAGTACCGAAGTACCACTGTTACCTGCCCCAGGGAAGCCGGGTGCATAGGTCGATTCTGGTGTCGGGTCGCGGGCTGATTTTCTATGGAAAAGGAGTCCAAACTGCTGCTAGCTGGAAGTGTCGTTGAAGTCGTGAAGATTAAAGTTGAAGAAAAGACAAAGATGAACCTGAAAGCAGAGGGGACAGAGTCTGGGTCACAGCACAGTGACCAGGGAGCTCACAGGAAGGAACTCGTGGATGTCGGGTGCTTCAGGTGTGGAAGGTACAGCTGGGCTCTGCAGTCACGGGCTCCGGGAGGCTTCAAGGAAGGCCAGCTTCTGGAGGGCGACTGTCCCACGTCGGCTGAGGGTCGCTGCGGTGTTAGTGTCCCGATTGGATCCACTAAGCATTGGCAACCGCAACCCACGCAAGATGAACAAAGCAGCTGCTGGTGCAGACCCACGAGGTCTGAGGGTGCTCTCCTTTGCAGGGAGCGTAGAGCAGGCCTGGAGCAACCAGGGGAACTCTTGGAAAAGAAGATTGTCCTCCGTCAGGGCCCACAAGTCGAGAGACAAGGGACCGCGGAAGGCAGCAAAATGGAGTGCGTAAAAGGGCTCCCACGGGCCACCGGAGCGGGCCAGGGAGCTGAGAGTCGGCACAATTGCTGCTTGATGGTTGGCTCAAGAATGGGCCAAAGCACAACTTCCCCACTGGTCGGGGTCGTGTGCTGGACAAGAGGTGGCCGGTGTCTCGGGGTATGCGGGGATCTCGACACCCACGTGGTCCAGGGTGCTCAGACTTGCTGGGCACACTCACAGGACGCTGGGATGCACTGGAGACCCACCTCGAGGTTGCTGGAAGGCGTAGAAGGTCGTGAGAGCAACGAAGTTCCAACCGGGTATCTTGTAGTCTTTTAGGTGCCTGCCAAGCAGGGGGATAACTCCTTTATCCCAAGGGAGATTTCTTCAGTCAGCTGGGCAGCAGCTCGTCGAAGGTCAGTTCTGTGAAGTCCTGTCCGAATCCAAGGCTCTAGGGCAAAGTTATTCCCATATATCCCCAAGATTAGGGGATGGTCCAAAAGAGAGCCTACCAATCAGAGTAGAGGCGGGAAAGGGTGGCTACACCCACTCCCCTTTGTGTGTTTCCCGCCTGGGCGAGGGGCAGGATGCCCCTGAACCGGTTCCAGGCGGTGTATGCAGAATTGGGGCTCTGCAGCTGCCTACGTGCAACTCTGAAAGGACATTTGGTGCACCCACCCTGTTCCAATCCACATATCTTGTCTGGGGAGGTGCTGGCACCTCCCTGCCACAGGAGCCCTATTGTCCAGATGGCGAGGCTGGGGTTTTCCCCAGTAACAGCCAGCCAGAGTCGTGTAGGTGGCGAACAGTAGCCATTTTGTGGTACATGTGCACTTTTAAATTGGTGTCCAAATTCTACCGCTTTTCCCATATCACCCTCCTAGCAAGGGGGAATCGTGCCCCCATGCCCATGGCTGGACTGGGGGTATGATTCCTTCATGTTTGACACCAAACACGATATGGTTCTGTGTAGCCATTCCTAAGTTACAGCGATGACGCAATAACTTATAATGCGGTTAAGAGTATATGGTATGGCTACACTACAAACAACCCAGTAACGATTTTACGAAGGTTGCAGAGAGGTCCTACTCACGTAGGGGTCCCCCCTCACACATACCTCAGCACCCAGCCCTGTAGGATTACCAGGGCCTGCCATAGGGGTGACCTATGAGAGTATATGTGTTGTATGGTATGGGACATAGGGTACCTACATCCCTGTAAGGGGTGCTAGCACCACCTTACCCAGGCTACAGTAGTGGCCTGGTGGTGTCAGTTTGGGTGGCTGTCCCAGGGTGGTACAATAAGTGCTGCAGCCCTGGTAGGCCTACTGGGGGACCCATGCCCTGGGTACCTAGGGTACCATCTACAAGGGACTGGTAGGGCATGCCCAGCATCCAATTATGTTTGTACCTAGAGTACTCACAACAGTTTTAGGGAGAAAGCAGATAGGCTGGGGTCCTGGATAGCAGGATCCCAGCCAGACTAGTCAAAAACCACTTAAATACCAGGCAAAAAGTTGGGGGCAACCATTAGTCAGATTCCACTCTCCTACACCGGTCTGCAGCCCTTGACGATACTCAGCCAAAAGACGATTTGTCCAGCGACCTACAAAACCTTGGGAGGACTGCCTGCCTTCAGCAAAGACCAAGATCTACAGAGCAGCGGACCAGTTCAAATGCAACCATCTTTAAAATCTTAAAGATTCTGTTACCTGAAGAATCACAAAACCCTGGTTCCGGTTCCACCTCTGCACCAGACGCCTCTGGCCCAAGTGGTTCACCGGTCCAAGTGAGGTCCCACTGCGCTCCAGAGCCCATCGTGGGTTGACACCTCCCAGACTCCTAGACGTCGCCTGCAGCCTCTGAATGGAGACCCCCTCAACCACGACCTGCTCTGGTAAGCCGTTTCTGACAATAAAAGACACCCCTACACCCATCTGCCCTGGGCCTTGGTGAAAAAGACCAAAGGTGTCTCTACGCCCGAGCATCTCAACTTACCTCTCCAGCTGTTGGCTTCTCTCGACCGGGTTCCTGGCCTGAGCGTGCAGCCCATTTACAATTTGGCCTTTCTCCATTGCGTTTCATTGGATATCCAACGCTGTGTAGGCACCGTGCACCCGGCCGCCCTTGTGCCTCAAGGGTAACTTGGGAAGAGCCATTAGAGCGGTGCAGGCGCAGCTGTCCTGGAATACCTGACAGTTTGTGGTCATAATAATAATAATTAAGTACATTTATAATGAGCAGGATTGCGCTGCTAAAAATGGTGGTCCAGCAACGCCTCCTTTATTATTTCACGAATCTACCCCTACACCTTAGACCACCGTTTTTTAGAAGCCTGGAGTCGGATATGCAGCAGTTTATCTGGCACGGGATGCGTAGAAGAGTATCAATGGCTAAAATGTACCCATGGACCACACGGGGAGGCCTTTGGCTTCCTAACATGGAGCAATATTATTTGGCAGCACAGCTTCAGTGGGTGGCGCCATGGCTGAGTGCACACCAGCGTGAAAATATAGCAACACAAGCGCCTGCGCTCACTGAACCCCCAGATAGTGACAGTGTTTCACCCCAATAGGGCGGGTAGTACATCCCCACAACTCTTGGTACAAGTGGCGTATCAATGTTACTGGCGCAGTCTTCACATCACACGCCAAGCAGCACCATATGCTCCATCTCTTCCTAAACAGGGCACGCCCAGGAGGTATCATGCGATAACCAGTGTAGAACTCATTCGTTGGGAGGTTGCGGGCATACAAACATTAGGTGATCTGTACAACGATGGGCAGCTCATCCCATTTGGAGAACTAGCCGAAGGCACAGGTCTGCCACAGGGTCAGTGACTGCTGCATGCTGTTGTGACACGTACACTAAACACATTGTGGGGAAATGTAACACAGGAGCCTGTCACTCATCTCACTATACAATATTTGCATGAACTGGGCTCAGGCTGCCATCTTACTAAGTGGTTTGCAGAATCCCTCAGAACCCACACGGCACCGAAATTACTTATGCTCCATGCTCATTGGGAGGAGGACTTACTTACAGAGGCCCACCATGGAGCACGAATGGGAAGATATACTCGGGAGTCCCATAAGAGTCCCTCAAAATGCCAGAGTTAGACTCATTCAATACTGAATATACTACATATTGGGGTACAGTTACTGACTGCTTAACTCAATGCACGGAACAAACCTTAGACTGGTCATGGGAACTGTGTATGCTAGGACTGTACCAAAGACCCAAAAAATACAAGGTAACTTTCAGATACATAGAATTAGGACTCATAGTGGCTAGGCGCCTGCTCACTCATCACTGGACGTCTTCTATCCCCCCCAACGGCGAAGGCCTGGTCTCAGTCCATGGTGTGCTGGGCGCAGGCAGAAAGCATATCGCTCCATCGTGAAGACGCGGTGGGTTTGCGTAGGCAACCAATAGCGGCAGTATGGGATGCGATATTATTTGACTTCCGCACGGATTGGCGAAAACGCTCGGAGGCAACAATGGACGCTCCCGAGAGCGAAGAGCGGTAGGCAATGGCAGGTAAAGTGCATGGAGAGGGGAGTGGAGGCCAGCATTCAAATCATAGCTCCTAGGCGTACTTGTGGGTGCAACATTATTCCCCCTTTTCACTCCTCTTTCCTACCGTTCCCCTTCTTCTTCCCAGCCTCCCTACTCCTCCCTGCAACCCTGCCCACTTCACCTGCCCCCCCCCCCCTTCCCCAGTATACGCTCAACCCCCATAACACCAGGAATAATCATGTGGAATACAAGCTACGAACACTGGCAGGCATGCGGGACTATATCCATACCATATAAAGAAAGGACGGGTGGCTGGGTTAATATGATGAAGTGACGGAACAAAAAACGTGATGCTTGTGGCAATGTGCAGATATGTTGTGAAACGAATCGAAGGCAAGGGTAAAAATGTTATGTTAAATACAAGTTACACTGGTTATAGTTCATGTCTAACAATCGCAACATTACTCCAATTAATAGTACACTGGATCTGTAACAGGAATAATTGACTGTACTGCATAACATCATAATTGTATTATTTATACAATGTTGATATGTATCTTATATTGAATTGCAAATATTCCAAATATAATGAAAAATAACAAATTATATGAATAAGAATAAAAATAAATGTAAACAAAAAATTGGTCTCGGATTTATTGAGTGTGTCTCTTAATGATTGCCACTGTGTACAACAAATGCTTAACAGTGCCCTCTGATCAAGCCTAACTCCTCGTCCATACTGCCACACACTATACATCTTTTTGGTAAAGTATATAGAGAGGCAGCCTCCTACAGCTGCCTACCTTTAGGGTGTCTACACCCTCTATATGACCACGTCCTGTGGGAAGTGGGCATAACCTTGACCCTAGAATACTAATACCGCCCAAATCAAGATGGAGGAATCTAAAAAGTGGGGTCCACATCCTTTAGTCTGCCTTTGGGGTGGTGCCTGCTAAAGGTTAGCACACCTCCTAATCTCACTAATGTTCCAGTCTGTCATGTTGACAAAAAGTGGGGCCAGGACAGAAGGTTTAGCCTCTCGACTATCTGGAGAGGCCTGGGTCACATAAAGGCAGCAGGGGCTTTGAAGCTTCCCACCCTGAAAAGGCGTCACACCTCCGCTTTGTTCCTGACCTCCGAAAGCAAAGGCTCTCCTCTCAGGGGGACAGAAACTTGTCTATGGTGGCTGACTGTCCAGGACCAGTAAGTGAACACAATAGTAGTCAGTAGGTTATCAGGGGGCACCTCAAACGTTCCCTCTGGGTGCATTTCCTAATAAATCCAACACTGGCATCAGTGTGGATGTATCAAGATGTCCAAGCCACACCAAATGGCGAACTTCTTTGCATCTCTCCCATCTACAATAGTTTGGCAGAGCAGGATCCGGTCCTCCTCTGAGACTCTGGGCAACACCTGCGCAACCGTATTCCATATCGAATGGGAATAATGGCCCAAAAGGCATGCAGTGTGCACCGACCGCAATGCTAGACTGACAGAAGAGAAACTTTTCTTCCTGAAGCTTTCCAGTCTTTTGGATTCCCTGTCCAGGGGTGCGGAAGGGAATGTGCCACGGGAAGTGGAAGCATGAACCACCAAGCTTTGAGGGGTGGGCGGTAAGGAAAGCTAGGTCGCCCGGTGCAGGGCGATGGCCACGGGCAATCGTTCTGTTCACAGGAACCCCTGTGCTGGGCTTGGACTAGGTGCCCAGAAGGACATCCGTCAAGGCATCGTTGAAAGGCAGCAAGGGGTCTGAGTTAGACACCAGGCTGCAGGACGTCTTTCAAGACTTTAGTCTTGACTGCCACCCTAGGAAGCTGCAGGTCCAAGAGCTCCACAGACCTTTTGCAAATGAGGCTCCCTCCTATGTAGCCAGGTTAGGGGGAGAGAGCATGCCTGAATATGGGGAGGTGTCAAGGCAGTTGGCATCACCCAGTTCCTCATACCAGTCCAGATCTTGAGGTTGTGGGATTTCCAAGGGAGCCTGCTGCACATCCCAATCCTCATCATCCATTCCTGACCCTTCAGAATAGTGCAGGTTGAACAGCATGGAGCTGACCGGCTATGTGTCATCTGAAATGACGATTGGGGAGGTGCCGCTGGAGGGCGCCAGTGATGCCGAGGAGCTCAGCGTTGGATGCGACGCAGGTGAAGGTCGCTGAGGTATAACTGGCGCCAGCCCAGACCTGTGAAAGGGTCCAGTAGGAGGCCGTAGCTGGAGCCAAAGGCACTGAACCCGCTGGATCTCCATCTGAGACTGCGGGCCCGAGGGCACACCGGCAGGGTCAGTCCGTCCAAATATGGTAGACATGGCATCATAAAATTCTTTTAGTTGGGAGGGGGTCGCTCCCAGCCCCAGAAAGGGAGGGAAACCCGGAGCCGACCCAGGCACCTGCTCCGCAGAGCGGGGCCTCTAACCTCTTGGTCCCTCCGCCTCGTTGTGCTATGAACGGGACAAAGTCGAAGTATGCTTTGACCTCTGGTGCCTCTAATGGTGCATCGTACCTTACCACAACGGCTTCCAGGAAGAGGACTTCGACCCTCTGGAGCAGTGCTTGGGCATTCCTCTTGACTGGGATCGACGAGACGACCTCCGTGGTGTCGTAAGCAAGCCCGCGATTAGCTTCAGGGACCGCTCCCTCAAAGCCTTCGGCGCCAAGGCCTGGAAGTTGGAGCACAACTGTGTTGTAGTTGCACTCCAGGCACAGAGGCATAAGTGGAGGTCTGTGACCGACATGGCGCGATGACAAGCGCCGCACAGCTTGAACCCAGAGGTCTTCCTGCTAGACATCCTTAACACACCAAAAGAAGTCGACAAATAGTTCTTAAAAAAGAAGAAAAAGTCTGTCAAAAAAAGACAGGGGTAGCTCTCTGACGGATCTGCGCTGGCTGGAACGAAAAGAACTGACTGCAGCGCTCTGTTATATTCACAACGCATACGTCACTATGATGACAATGTCACGCGGAGTCGACCAACACCATCTACCGGCACGCAAGGGTACTGCTTTCAATAATCTTCCAGATCCAGCCTGACGCCTGGAAGGTCAATGGTGAGAAATCTTCAGCTAAATGTCTCTATCCGATAAGGCAGTTCTGATGGCCAAGAGCCTAAGAGGGCAAATTCGCAGAGGCCCAAATGGTGCGTGCATGAGAAAGGTGAGGAACAAGTTGTGATCCCACTGAGGCATGATGAAAGGTGTAGCTAGAAACATATGTTGAAGGCCTTTAAGGAACCTAGCCACAGGAGGTGACTTTAAAGAGAGATGGTTGGTCCGGCAACCTCAACAATGCAGAGATGGCAGAAAGACCACCCTTAACTGTGCCCAAAGCATAGCCCAGGTAAGCCAAAGACAATGCAAACAAGCGAACGCATGAGAGAAGTGCAGATAGGGGGTCAATATCGTGGGAAGCACACTGACAAAAATTTCTTCCAACGGCAAGCATATATCAAAGTGTAGGGACGCCTGGCTGCCAGAATAACATAACAGATTTCAGGAGGAAGGCTGAGAGCTGTTAACTGTCACAACTCAATCTTCACACATGCAGTCGGAGGGTGAGTATGTGTGGGTGCAGAACCCTGCCCTATTTCTGATGCAGAAGAGGTTGCCTGACTGGAGTACCTACAGTCATGCTCAACAGCCCGGGATACCAGAATCTCCGATGAAAGGGAGCGTCTGAGAGGGAGTCAGGTGTGACTTTGGCATGTTGATAGTGAGCCCCAGCGAGTACAGGAGGTTTGCTTTAGATTGAAGGTGGCGGACGACTGCCTGGGGCGAGCCTCCCTTTGACAACCAGTTGTTAAGGTAGGGGAAGACTGAAATGCCCAACCTCCAAAGATGAGCTGCGACCACCGACATCACTTTGGTGAACACCCACGGGGCGCTGGTAAGGCCGAAATGTAGCACAGCAAATTGAAAGTGCCTGTGGCCTACCGTGAACTGGAGCTCACATCTGTGGGCCAGCAGAATGGGGATGTGGAAGTAAGTATCCTGCAAGTCCAAAGTTACCTTCCGGTCCCACTGATCTACGGCAGACCAGACATGCGCGTTTTGAATTTCTGCTTCTTCAAGAAAAGGTTAAGAAGGTGGAGATCTAGGATTGGACTAGGTCCTCCATCCTTCTTTGGCACCAGAAAGTAGCGGGAAGATCAAACACAATGTACTTCTGATGCAGGGGGTGGGTGTGGACTGAGCTTACCGTTGGTCGCATGGTCTCTGGGACCTGAACACTCAGCCATGAAAAGGCTGGGATACTTGCTGGCAGTGGTGGCCAGGAGGGTATAGGCATGGTTCGGAACCACTTTTGTAGCCACAAAAGGGGCAGAAGATGAATTGGGGCTGATATGGGGCCATAGACAAACCCAATGATCAGGCTGTGACCTGGCTGTCATTTAAACGCTCCAAAACTGAATCAACCTGGTCTTCAAAGGACATGTCCATGAGGGAAGCCTGCACACCCCCTGAAAAATCAGTGGTTCTCGGCCAGGAGTGGTGCCATAATGGCATCAATTATGAATTTGCTCTACCTAGCGAGTTGGTTGTGTCCAGTCCATATCTGATTAAGAACTTTGCTACATCTCTCCTGTCTGCAACAACCTGAGAAGGTATGGCCCAGGCCTCCTCCGGGACCATAGGCAGCACTTGAGCGGTCAAATCCCATACCGTATGGGAATTGACCAATAGGCAGGCGGTGTTTACTAACCGCAGTGCTAGGCTGGTGAAAGAGAACATTTTCTTACAGAAGGTGTTGATCAATCAATCAGGGGTTTATATTGCACAGCTACTCAACCGTGAGGGTCTCAAGGTGCTGAAGGGGGAGGGGGGGCTGCGGATCTATCTGGGTGCTGGGGTTCAGTCGAAGAGCCAGGTCTCGAGATCCTTCCTAAATTGGGTTAGCGACTAACATTGTCTGAGGTGGAGGAGCAGAGTGTACCAGGTCTTGGCAGCGAGGTAGGAGAAGGTTCTTCCTCTAGCTCTGGTCTTCTGGATCCGAGGGACGGTGGCCAGGGTCAGTTGGGCAGAGCGAAGGTGTCTCGAGGGTACGAGGAATGCGAGGCAGTGGTTCAGATAGGCTGGTCCTGCATTGTGGAGGGCTTTGTAGGTATGCGTGAGGAGCTTGAAGGTGTTTTGTTTGTTGACTGGGAGCCAGTGGAGTTCTCAAAGGTGTTCGGTGATGTGGCTGCGGCAGATATTGAGGACCAGTCTGGCTGTGGCGTTTTGAACATGCGGTTTGCTCACGAGTTTCTGGGTGACGCCTGTGTACAGTGCGTTGCCGTAGTCTAGTAACCTGGTGATGAGCGTATGGGTGACCGTCTGTCTGGATTTGGTGGGGATGCATCTGAATGTCTTTCAAAGCAGATGGCATGTGTGGAAGCATGATGAGGATATGGCGTTGATCTGGAGGTTCATTGTGAGTGATGAGTCCAGTATGACTCCAACATTACGTGCGTGGTCTGTGGGGGTGGGGTTCGCAATGCAGAAGGCCACAAGGAGTCGTCCCAAGCTGAGGGGGTGGGTCACAAGAGGAGTACTTCGTTCTAGTTCGGGTTGAATTTGAGGCAACTGTCTTTCATCAAGGTGGCAACAGCCTTCACCCCGCTGTGGAAGATGCTTCTGGCGGCTGTGGGTTAGTTGGTGAGGGAAGAGGATCAGCTGGGTGCCCTCAGCATAGGAGACGATGTGGAGTCCGTGGCTCATGATGATGGCAGCAAGGGAGGCCATGTAGATGTAGAAGAGGATGGGGATTAGCGAGGGGTCCTGGGGCACTCCGCGGCTGATCTCTGGGGGAGAGGAAAGGAGGTAGTCTGACTGGCTGTGTTCGGCTGGTGAGGAAGCAGTGGATCCAGTCCAGAGCCTTGTCGTGGATGCCGGCGTAGTGGAGCCTCATGATTAGGGTGCAGGGGAGACGGTATTGAAGGCGGCAGAGGTCCAGCAGGATGAGGACTGCGATTTCGCCTCAGATGAGGAGGGAGCGGATGTCGTCAGTGGAAGTGAGGAGTACAGTCTCGGTACTGTGGTTGCTTCGGAAGCCTGACACGAAGATATCCAGGATGTGGTTCACTTCGATGAACTCGGAGAGTTGCGTTTTGATGGCCTTCTCTATGACCTTGGCTGGAAAGAGGAGGGACATGGGTCTGAAGTTCTTAAGGTCTGTCAGGTTGGAGGATGGCTTCTTCAGCAGGGGGTTGATCTTGGTGTTTCCAGTCATCGGGGAAGGTGGCAGTCTCGATGGAGTAGTTGATGGCGTGGTGAAGCTCGAGGGCGATGGAGGTAGCTGCTCAATGGAAGATGTGGTGTGGGCAAAGGTCGGAGAAGGCTCCGGAGTGGAAGCTCTTAATGGTCTTGAGTGTGTTGTATGTGGGGTCCAGTTGAGCAGGATTTGTTGGGGTGCGGCATGGTTGGGTGCGGTGGTGTTGGGGATTGTGGGAGTGTCTTGGGTGTCGAAACAATTGTAGATCTACCCGATCTTGTGGTGGAAGAAGATGCTGAGGTATTTGCAGGGTGGGACGTCCGTGGTCTTGTTTTTGGGCCTGGCAAACTCCTTGACGATGGTGTAGACCTCTTTGCTGTTGTGTGCGTTGGCGTCAATTCTGTCAAAAGGAGGGCCGTTTTCTTTGTGGCTTTGAGGTGGCGGTGGTGGCGGTTTTGAAGGTTGCGTGGGTTTCCATCTCTTCTCGAGTCATCTACAGGTGCGTCTGGTCTCGTGGGAGCGGGAGTAAACCAGGTGGCTTTCTTGGAGTGTTGCTTGCAGGGTGCTTTCTTGAGAGGTGCCAGAGTGTCGGCGCAGTTGGAGATCTATCGGTGGAGGGTGTATTCTGAGGTGTTGTCTTTTGATGTCAGCGGTTTGGTGGTGCTTAGAAAGGCAGTGAGATGTTCTTCGGTGACCTTGTTCCAGCTACGATGGGGGCGGTGGTGTATGGTGGGTGTGGTGAAGGTGAAGAGCATGCAGTAGTGGTCGGTCTAGAGGAGTTCAGTGGTGTGGTTGTAGGTGATGTTTCCGCTGGGTGAGAAGACGAGTTAGATAGAGAGCATGCGTCCTAATGCGAGGGTCAGAGCGGTGACTAGCTGCTTGAGTCTAATGTTGGTGAGGTTCTGCAGAAGGGATGCTGTGTTCTGAGCTCTGGCATTTTCCAGGTGAAAGTTAAGGTTGCAGAGTAGAATATAATAGGTGGATGAGAGAGCCTGAGGTGTGATGAAGTCGACAATGGCGTCAATGAAGGGTGGGCGGAGGCCAGGAAGCCTGTAGACTAAGGTGGTGTTGGTCTGGATCTGGAAGTGGAGGTGCATAATGGTTGCCGATGGGTCATCCGAATGAGTGGTCAGGCGGAGGGTGTTCTTGTGGACGATGGCGATGCCTCCTCCTGGTCGGTGGGTGCAGTCCGTGTGGGGGATTGTGTAGCCGTCGAGGATGGCAGTGGCAATGTCTGGACCAGAGCTGGAGTAAGTCCTGGTTTCAGTGAGAAAGACTGTCGGGAGGGATGGAGTCTAGGAGGTCCAGAGTTCAGTGGCATGTTTGTGGAGGGAGCGTGTGTTGAGAAGAATGCAGCTGAGCAGGTCGGGTGTGCTGTAGGTCGGCTGAGCAGCGAGAGGAGCTGGAGTGTAGAGGTGGGCAAGGGTGTCGCTGCAGTTTTGGCAGGAAAAGAGTACTTAGGTGTCCTTCGGTGAAGCGAGGTGGTAAGCGGCGTGGCGTCCTGTGTTGAGGGAGAGGAGGGTGCTGGCTTGGTATCGGTGGAAGGTCGGGGAACCAGGGACTGTGTCGCCGAGCGCAGTCTAGGCGCAGATGGATGGGCGCTCACAGGATTGCGGCTGCTATTAAGTAGCATGCATTGGCTAGACAGCTGGGAGGCAGGTAACGTGGGGAGAGGGAAAGTGTCCCAGGAGGGGGGGGGGGGCATTTCATCGCAGGGGCAAGAGCAGCAAAAGCAGAAAAGAAAAGTGCAACAGGGACAGAAAAAGAATCAGAAAATGCAGAAAAAAGACAGAACCCAAAAAGCAGAAAAAGAGTGAGAAGACAGCCCATCCGGGATGAGGCGCAGACGGGAGCCTGCGGGTGGATGAGGGCCTCAAACTCCAGAGGGTCAGCAGCAGCCACATGGGCAGCAGCTACCAGGCAGACCTGTGGAGGAAAGGGAGCAGTCCACTAATATGGTCAGTGGACTGCCCCATGTATTCCCTATCTGGTGGGGTAGGAGGGGATATGCCAGAGTGAATGCAGGATTAGAAGGCTTGGACAACCAAGCTCTCCGGGTGGTTAAGGTCTAGGACCTCAGCAACCATGCGCACCACCATAGCAAAAGAGGCTCCCTCCTCCATAGCCACAGTAGGAGGTGAAACCAGGCCAGTGTCAGGTGGTGTCTCCAACCCACCGGCCTCACCCAATTCCTCATACCAGTTGTCATCCTCAATTGGATCTTCTTCATAATGATCCCAAGACCTCTCCTGCACGTCTCTCTCAGCAGGCCTATCCATAAACTAAGGGACTGGTTCCGCTCCGTGAAGGATGACCTTGGTTGGGGCCGTACGCAGCATTGGACAATATCCATCTGGCATGTTGGCGATGGGGCACCGGTGGTGCTGGAAGCATTCAGCATGGAGCGGGCGCGAGTCGGTCTCAGTCTCACTGCCGCGGATTGGTCACAGTAGGAGCCCCTCCATGGCTCATGGGGCCCCAACGCACTGCAACTGGGCCGGGCTGCCAAAGGATGAGGCGCATTGACTCAAAATTCCTTCAGCTGGTGGTAAGTCGCTCTGGGTGGGAGAAAATCAGGGAATTGCAGAGCAGACCCAGGTTCAGGCCCTGTCGACTTGAGGGGCTTGGAGTGCCTAAGCTCCCTCATCGGATCACTTTGATGGACGTGGGTAAACCGAAGAGTGTTTCAACTTTTGACTACTTCTGCTTGTAGGATCTATCCGACCTCCCTGGGACCTCCCAAGCCAATGGGACCTCGAGCGTTGGAGTCAACCGATGTCAGGCGGTGAGAAGGGTTCGCTCCTTCAGAACCTTCGGGTAACATGGCACAACAGTCCTCACACACCTTGAAGTAAAGTCCCGGCTATAGACACCATCAAACACACCAAGTGGTTGTCTGTCACTGACATTTGCCTAGGACAGGTCCCACAGATTGAAACTAGCCACTTTCTTGGGTGACATCCCCACACCAATAGATGAACAAGTTACTGTTATATTTGTAAGAGACATATATTAGTTATAGATTCCTTTCTGCGACACCCATCCTCCCCGTTCTGCAAACTGACTTGTATGGTAAGGGACTCCCTTTCAGGGCTCTAGTTTTGAGCATCAGTGGTTATGTAATATATGTCTCTTACAGATGTATCATTACCGAAGGTAAGTAAATTATTCCTCTGAAAGAGACCATTAGTTATGGATTCCCTTTCCTTGGAACAGATACCCCAGCAATACCAACCCCGGAGGTGGATCTGCGAACCAAGTTCACACCAGGAAGTCCTGAAGAACGGAGCGACCAAAGAAGCTGTCTCTCCGGACTTGGCTGTCCAGGCAGTAATGCTTAGTGAACGTGTGCAATGAAGCCCACGTGGCTGCCTGGCAGATGTCACTGAGGGGGACTCCATGTCCCAAAGCAGTAGTGGCTGCCGTCGCTCTGGTGGAATGGGCACGCAGATCTACCAGAGGTTCCTTTTTTGCGAAGGAATAACACATTTTGATGCAAAGAACGACCCACCGAGAGATGGTCTGTTCTTGCATGGCCCGGCCTTTCTTGACACCCTCATAGCCAACAAAGAGCTGGTCATCCACCCGGAATTGTTTTGTGTGATCCAGATTGAAAGATAGCACATGTTTTGGATCCAGACAGTGGAGCCTCTCCTCCTCCTTTGAAGGATGCGGAGGCGGGAAGAAGGTGGGCAAAGTCATGGTCTTTCCAATGTGGAAAGAGGTAACCACTTAGGGAAGGAAAGAAGGTCAAGATCTAAGGACAACCTGTCTGGATGAACAGCAAGGAAAGGCGGCTTAGAAGACAGAGCCTGAAACTCACTCACCCTACGAGCAGAGGTGACGGCAATCAGAAAAAGCAGTTTTTAAAGTTAAGAGCCTGAGGGGACAATTATGTAGCGGCTCGAAGGTAGCGCACATCAGGTAAATCCAAACCAGATTCAAGTCCCACTGGCGACGAAAAGTGTCGCCTAGCGAGTGCCGCAATGGAAATTCCAATGCGCAGAACTGCTGACATTGTGCATTCTCTTCGGTGGTGAATAGATCTAACCAAGGCTCTCCCCACTGCTGAAAGAGACCTTACACCACCTCCAAGTGAAGACGCCATTCGTGATCCATCAAGCACCTGCGGCTGAGTTTGTCCGACCTGGCGTTCAGGGAACCTGCCCGGTGTTGAACCACCAGAGATATGCCCTAATGTTCCAGCCATGTCCAAAGGCGGAGTGCCTCTTGACATAGGGTTCACGACCCCCTCCCCCCCAGTTTATTGCAGTACCACATGGCGGTGGTGTTGTCCGTGAACACCTGCACTACTCTTTCCCGGACAGAGGGAAGGAATGCTTTTGGTGCAAGACAAATCACCCGGAGCTCCAGGAGGTTGATCTGGAGCTCGGACTCTGCCAGAGACCAGAGGCCTTTGATCTCTGCCTCTCCCATGTGCCCCCCCCCATCCCAGGAGTGATGCATCTGTCACCACTGTGAGGTCTCGTTGGGGAAGGGAGCGGGATCTGCCTGTGACCCAATCCCGGTTCGTTAGCCAACACTGCAACTGGTGTGCAGTGCCCTCCGATATCTGGATGCAAATCCGAAGGATTCCCCTGGTGCTGGGCCCACTGGAACGTCAGGTCACACTGCACAGCCCGCATATGCAACCTGGCATGATCCACCAGCAGGATACAGGAGACCATGAGGCCCAGTAGCCTCGGGGTCTTTCTGACCGGAACCCAGGATTGAGGCTGAAACATCGGTATCATAGCCCGAATATCCCGGACTCGCAGCTCGGGAGGATAAGCCTGAAACTGTGCTGTGTCCAGAACTGCTCAGATGAAAAGGAGCTTCTGAGAAGGGCTCAGGTGCGACTTCAGCACGTTGACTGTGAACCCCAGCGAATGCAGGAGAGCCGCCGTAGTCTGGAGATGGCCGACGACAGCCTGGGGCGAGCCCGCCTTCAACAGCCAGTCGTCAGGAAGACTGGGACCCCTGATCTGCTCAGATGAGCTGCGACCACCGCCATCACTTTCGTGAGTAAGACCAAAGGGCAGTAAAGTAAACTGAAAGTGCTCGTGGCCTACCGCGAACCGCAAAGTAACGCCAGTGGGCAGGAAGACTGGGATGTGAAAATAGGCGTCCTGCAAGTCCAACGCTATCAGAGGGCAGACAGGACCTGAGCCAACGTCAACATTTTGAACTTCTCCTTCAGGAGGAAGCGATGGACGTTCCCGAGATCCAAGCTAGGACGCAGGCCTTTGTCCTTCTTGGGTACCAGAAAGTAGTGGGAATAGCAGCCACAACCTACTTCTGGGGTAGGAACTCGCTTGATAGCTCCCTTGTCCAAGAGAGCCGTAACTTCCTGGCGGAGAAGGGCCAAGTGATCCTCCGAAATGCAATGGAATTGCGGTGGCATTGATGGATGAGTAGTCTTGAAGGGGAGGAAGTAGCCCTTTCAGACCATCTGCAAAACCCACCCGTCCGACATGATAGTTTGCCAGCAGGGGAGGTGATGGCAGATCCTGTCGCCCACTGGC
Organism: Triturus cristatus; assembly: GCF_964204655.1. NCBI lineage: Eukaryota > Metazoa > Chordata > Amphibia > Caudata > Salamandridae > Triturus > Triturus cristatus. The sequence continues at coordinate 1,319,136,184 of NC_140590.1, forward strand.
AACTGGTCGCCCTGAAAGGTCAGACTAGGAGGGTTTGGGAGCTGCTGCAAAGGGGGCACTGGTGAACTGGCCCACCTGCTTACCCACGACACTGGGTCACACGTCCCCGGCCGCGCAGAGGCTGAGCAGCTTGCGCTGGACTGTGGCTCTGGGAGGAACGTTGCGGCACCCATCCCGTAGCCACGAATGGGGCCAAAGGCAGACTGCATGGAGCGAGGAGTAATTGCGAGGCCCAAGGACCTGGCCCTAGCCCTAGAATTCTTAAGGCGCTCTAGCGCGTGGTCTGCCTTGTCGCCAAACAAGAGACGGCCATCGAAGGGCATTTCCAAAAGTGTAGATTGGACATCACCCGAGAAGCCAGTGGATCTCAGCCAGTCGTAGTCTCTCAGGGCTACCGACGTTAAAATAGTTCTGCCTAGCGAGTTGGCGGTGTCCAGTGCGCAGCGAATGGCGAACTTTGCTGCATCTCTCCCTTTGGCAACTGCACAGGAGAGTGCAGCCCGGGCCTCCTCCGGGCACTGCGGCAGCACCTGCTCAACAGTATCCCACACGGAGTGGGTGTACCAGCCCAATAGACATGCGGTGTTCATCGACAGCAGTCCCAAGCTGGCGGAAGAAAACATCTTATTCCCAAGGTGTTCCAGCTTCTTGGATTCCCTATCTTGGGGAGCAGTAGAAAACAAGCCTTTGATGGTAGAGGCTTGGACAACCAAGCTCTCAGGGAAAGGGGTTTAGGAGAGGGAAATGGGGTCCCCTGGAGACGGGCAGTGGTGTCAGGTAATCATCCTATCCACAGGAGCCCCTGTGCTGGGCTTGGCCTAAGTGCCCAGAAGGATGTACGTGAGGGCCTCATTGAACGGCAGCAGGGGCTCCGAAGAGGCAGCTGCCGGTTGAAGCATCTTAGTCAGGAGGATAGTCTTGACTGCCACCGTAGGAGGCTCAAGGCCCAGGGCCTCAGCCGCCCTACGCAACACCACAGCATAAGAGTCTACCTCCTCCGTAGCCACGGTAGGGGGAGAAAGCATACCAAGGCCTGGGGAGGTATCCAGACCACTGGAATCACCCAACTCCTCTCCCCAGTCTGGATCTTAAAGTTGGTCTTCAAGAGGGTCACCAGACCCCTCCTAGACCTCCTTACCCTCTCCTGGCTGCCACTCAGGGCAATAGGGAACACCAGGATAGAAAATTGGCACAAAAGTGCCGGCCGGCGCCGGTACAGGCGTCCGTCGACGCAGGTCTGGCTCCGTATCTAGGACGAGGTGGAGGCCAGGGTCGATGCCGGCTGGCGATCCAACCGGCATCGGCGTCGTCACTGGATTCAATGCCGGAGATGGTGTCGAGAGGTCGACCGGCGCCGATCCGGATCCAGGCCTGGGTCCTTGGGGGGCCCTGTAGCGCCAGGGCCGGAGCTGCCGGCAGCAAAGGCCTGGAACCCCCAACCGAGTCCGCGGGGCCCGAAGGCGAGCAGGCGGACTCAGGCTGCCAAAAGATGGAGTGGAGAGCTTCATAAAATGTACGAAGTTGGGCAGGGGTCGCTCTGGCTCTCGGAAAGAAGGGGAAACTCTGAGTCGACCCAGCAGGCTCCACAGGCGGAGCCGAAGGACAACTGGCATCGCATCCCTCGTCTAGCCGGTTGACGGACGGAGAGAAGGCGAAGAGCAACGGTGCTTCTTCATCTTATTCTTGTGCTTCGACTTACCCGAAGACTAAGACTTTGACGAGGAGTGATGGTGGTGGCTCCGCGACCAGTCCCGGATCTCCCTCTCGACCGGGTTCTCGAGTGGCGCGGAGCAAACTGCCGGGCCTCCAGAACCTTGTGAGACCGTTCCCACAAAGACTTCGGGCCATGGCCCGGCAGTCTGAGCACGACTTCGGGTCGTGGTCGACCTCCAGACACCAAAGGCACACGAGATGTGGGTCCGTCTCCGACATCAAGTTGTGGCAGAAGCACAAGACTTGAAGCCGGTCTGCCGATGTAACATCCCTATGCACCAGGAGTCAAACGACTCGAAAAGAAGTCGTCATAAAGTCAAAGAAACAGTCAAAAAGTGACTAGGGTACCGCTCTCTCTGGATCTGCGATGGCTGGCGCGGGAAAAGAAAGAAATAACTTCAGGGCGCAGGTGCGGCATCTAAGTAGATACCGAAATGTCATCCCGATACTCACGATGCCAATGACATACGCTGAGTCGACCGATGCCACCTAGTGACGCGTAAGGGTACTGCTACGAAAAAATGTCTCCAGATCCAGGCTGACGCCTCGAGGTAATTCTAAGGTAAGGAATCTATAACTGATAGTCTCTTTCAGATACCGTTTTTCTGGTACCAGTGCTTAAGGCTCTCCCTCACATTTCCCAGGACACAACCTGAATCCTCCTATTACCTTGGGGACATACATGAAGTGTTTTTGCTCCATCCCTCTTTACCACCACATTGGTGGGAAATGCTTAGAGGGGGTTTTATTTGCTTTGAACTTTGATTGGTTTTAGCTAGGTCATGCGGTGCCTGAAGCAGAGGTTGTACACCTCATAACAGTAAGCACTGGTATGAGAAAATGGGTATTCGGAGTAATGAAGAGTTCTGGTAAGTAACTGAATCATTAGTGCCCTTCCTGACTAAGCATTACAGCTTCTAATGTTCTCAAAGTACGTAATAAATACTCACAATGATGATGCTAAAACATTGCCCTTTTAACCACAGAATTCCGCTGTATATACATCTTGCTCTTACCTAGTGGATCCACAGATGGGACAACAAATGCAATTTCCGTAAGCGCATCAGCATAATACAACACTTTACTCTCTCCATTGAAAATACTGCCACCAGTGTCCTCTGGAAGTACCTTTTCATCTATAAAAGTAGAAATGAGACATATTATGATTAGAGTAACACCAAAATCAAAAGCAGCGTATTATAGTTTCTTTTGTACTTTTAGTGCTACAGATCACTTTCCACAAAATTAATAGAAAATACTTCTGAGATGCTTAGAAACCTGGAGATTTATGTGGAAAAGAGGAGTGGATTTTTCGAAAAGCATAAAACAGAAGCCAATTTTGAAGGCCTGAATGCACCAGAGTATCCATCTGACACAAAACTATGCTGCAGCCGCACTGATTTCAGCAGATTGTAGTTTGATTTCTCTTCACCTACTCCTATGTTAGAAGCAGATGCATCAGGGAGAAGGGGTGGGACCTATTCTGGATAAAATGAAGTTACTAACCTGTAAGGAATATGCTACTTACCAGTAATGCATCTGTTCTTGGCATGTAGAGCTGCAGATCTACACACTGTTGATAGATCGCCATCTGGTGTTGGGCCCGGATGTTTGCACTTGTTTTTGTCCTGGAAAGTCTTTGGAAGTCACAAGGTATGTGACTCCTCCTTTGGATCATAGTGCGCATGGGCTTCGGCTCCATCCTCAGATTGTTTTTCGCAAGTAGGGAAATGGAGCTTAGTAAGAAACAGGAAAGAAGCCCATGTGTGGTGTATCTATGTAAGATGATACTGGAACAGATAAAGGTAGCCGGGGATGCGGGTGGGCGTGTGTAGATCTGCAGCTCTACATGCCAAGAACAGATGCATACTGGTAAGTAGCATATTCCGTTCGTGGCATATGAGCTGCAGATTACACACTACGCATAAATTGTAAAGCAGTATCCACCCCTAGCGGCGACCACCAGTATCTGTTGCAGTAGTTTGAAATAGTGTTTTGAGTACAGCCTGGCCCACACTAGCCTGTTGTTTAGTTTGAACATCAACACAGTAGTGTTTAGTGAATGTGTGTGGTGTAGACCATGTAGCTGCTCTGCAGATATCATCTAAAGGAATGTTTCCTAAATATGCCATTGAAGCCCCTATCTTTCGTGTAGAGTGGGCTTTAGGAGGAACAGATAACGTCCGTTTTGCTTTATGGTAACAAATCTGTATGCATTTGAGAATCCACCTAGCTATCCCAGATTTTGATATGGGGTTGCCTTTGTGTGGTGGTGAGAAAGACACAAATAATTGTTTGGTCTTACAAAAGGGTTTTGTTCTCTCTATGTAGTTTAGTAGTGCTCTTTTGACATCCAAGGTGTGAAGAGCTCTTTCTGCAACTGTTTGTGGCTGCGAGAAGAATACAGGCAGCTCTACAGATTGATTGAGGTGGAAGGGAGAACTGACTTTAAAGAGGAATTTAGGATTGGTCCGGAGAACAACTTTATTAAGATGCATCTGGAGAAAGGGTTCTTGACTGGTTAGTGCTTGTAGTTCACCAACTCTTCGTAGAGAAGTAATGGCTATGAGGACAGCAGTTTTCCATGTTAAGAATTGTAGCTCACATTTATGTAGAGGTTCAAATGGAGGCCCCATTAGTCTTGTGAGAACGATGTTCAAATTCCACACAGGGGAAGGTGGTACTCTGGGGGGAATTATTCTTTTGAGTCCTTCCATAAAGGCCTTTATGGCAGGTACTCTGAAAAGTGAGGTGTTGTCTATTTTGTAGATATGCTGCTATGGCAGCCAGATGCAATCTGATGGAGGTATAGGCTAGGTGCCTCTTTGGAGGTGTAGTAAGTAGCCTATGATGTGTTGGATAGACGCATCTAGGGGATTAGTGTTATTGTTATGGCAGTATATCACAAATCTTTTCCATTTGGCTGCATAGCATGCTCTAGTGGTAGGCCGTCTAGCTTCTTTAATGACTTTCATACAGTCAGGAGGAAGGTTGAGGTAACCGAATTCTAGGATTTCAGGAGCCAGATCGCTAGGTTGAGCTGAGCTGGATCTGGGTGTTGGATCTCTCCATGGTTCTGGGTTAAGAGGCGTGGAGAGAGATGTAGTTTTTGGTGCGGAACTACTGAGAGTTCCAGCAGTGTGGTGTACCATGGCTGTCTGGCCCAAGTTGGAGCAACTAGGATGAGCGTTAATGAGTGTTGCTGTAGTTTGCGCACCACTAGTGGAAAGAGTGGGAGAGGCGGAAAAGCGTATGCAAATCTGCCTGACCAGTTCATCCATATCGCAATGCCTTTGGACAATGGGTGAGGATACCTGGCGGCAAAGTTTGGGTATTTGGCGTTTTCTTGGGTGGCGAAGAGGTCTATCTGTGGTTGGCCCCAAGTCTGAAAAAACGGTTGAAGAACTTGTGGATAAAGTTCCCACTCGTGGATTTGTTCTATTTGACGACTCAAGAGGTCGGCTATTGTGTTTTGGACTCCTGGGACATGTTGGGCTAGGAGAAAAATGTTCTGAGGTATAGCCCACCTCCATCTGCTCTGTGCAAGTTGAGAGAGCTGCAGAGATGTGTCCCTCCTTGTTTCTGGATGTAATACATGGCTGTCATGTTGTCGGTGCGGACTAAGACAGTCTTGCCTGATGTATGTTTTTGAAATGCTTTTAGGGCTAGGAAGATGGCTAGTAACCCCAAATGGTTGATGTGGAGTAGTTTTTGTTGAGGTGTCCACCTGCCCTGCATGGTGTGATGTAGTAGGTGAGCTCCCCAGCCGGAGAGCGATGTGTCCGCTGTCATGACAATGTGAGGAACTGGCTCGAGGAACGGTCGCTCTTTGGAAAGGTTCTTGGTGTTCCACCACTGCAGAGAACGATTGGTACGACCGTCTACCAACACCAGATCTGTTAGCTGACCTTGAGCCTGGTTCCATTGGCGTGCTAAGCACTCTTGGAGAGGACACATCTGGAGTCTTGCATGAGGCACTATGAATATGCAAGAGGCCATCATTCCTATGAGTTGCATGAACACTCGAGCTGGAATAGAGTGTTGCGGTTGGAATCTGGTGGTAAGAGCTTGGATGCTTGCTATCCTGGCGGGACTGGGATAGGCGAGCGCTCTTGAGGTGTCTATTGTGGCACTGAGGTATTGTTGCATGTGGGACGATTGGAGCTGGGACTTGGCGTGATTTATTGTGAATCCCAGGTCGTGAAGTTGTTGAATAGTGGCGTGAGTGTGTTGTACACACTGATTGTACGACTTGGCTTTTATGAGCCAGTCATCTAGGTACGGGAAGACATGTATGTTTTGTCTTCTTAGATGTGCTGCTACTACTGCTAGGCACTTGGTGAACACTCTTGGTGCTGTGGTGACTCCGAATGGGAGCACCTTGAATTGATAGTGCTGACCGTCCACTACGAATCTTAGATATTTTCTGTGAGCGCTAAGAATAGAAATGTGGAAATAGGCATCCTTGAGGTCTAGAGTAGCAAGGAAGTCGCCCTCGGAAAGCAGAGGGAGGACCTGCTGAAGTGTAACCATGTGGAAATGGTCTGAGTGTATGTATATGTTTAGAGGTCTGAGGTCGAAAATAGGCCTTAGAGATCCGTCCTTTTTTGGTAAGAGGAAATAGAGGGAATAGACTCCCTTGTTTTTTTGGTGCAGAGGAACTGGTTCTATTGCACTCTTTTGTAGGAGGGAGATTACCTCCTGCTTTAAAAGTGACTGATGTTCTAGTGACATTGGACGGTGTTTGGGTGGGATGTTTGGGGGGTAGATGTTAGTTCGAGACAGTAGCCTGATTGAATTATTTCGTGGACCCACCTGTCTGAAGTGATGTTTATCCAGGCAGGGAGAAAATGGTGGAGTCTTCCCCCGACTGGAGTGGAATAGTCTGGGGGAAGCGGAGGAAAGTCATGGGGTAGGTGTGGAGGCAGAGCGGGAGTTGTTATTTTTGCCTCTGCCTTTGCTGTTATTCCCCCTGTAACCACCCCTGTGGTAACCTCTAGCAAAGGTGGATTGTGCGGGAGCTTTGTAAGAGGTGGAAGGGCTATCCGAGGAGTAGCCTCAATGGGTGCTTCTGAAGGATGAGCGACAAAAGGATCGTCTGGGAGCTTGCGATTGCAAGGCTCCCATAGATTTGGCGGTGTCTGTATCCTTTTTCATTTTTTCGAGGAATACATCTACGTTGGGCCCAAATAAGTGTTGCTCATCAAAAGGTTGATTGAGTATAGAACTCTGTACTTCGGGTTTAAAACCGGATATCCGTAACCAGGCATGCCTGCGCAAAAGGACACTGGTGTTGATTGCCCTTGAGGCGGTGTCTGCTGCATCTAGGGCACAGCAAATGGAGTCATTGGTGATGGTCTTACCCTCATTGATTAGTTGACTGGCCCTGTTTTTGTATTTGTCAGGGAGGTGCTGCATTATGGACTCAAGTTTGTCATAATGTGCCCTGTCATAACTGGCTAGGAGTGCTTGGGTGTTAGCAATGCGCCAAATCTTTGCTGCCTGTGACGCTGTGCGTTTGCCAGAGGCGTCTAGAAGTTTGGATTCCTTGTCTGGTGGTGGTAGTGCGTCACCTGACGTTTGGGAATTTGCCCTCTTCCTGGCGTTAGAGACTACTAAGGAGTCTAGTGGTGCGGGGCCCTTAATGTTTACTGGGTCAGTAGGGGCAGCTTTATATTTCTTCTCTATTCTTGGGTTAATGACCCAAGCCCTGACTGGGTCTTTAAATATTTCTGTTGCGTGCTTAATGACCCCTTTAAGCATGGGCAGTGTTGCGGTGGACCTTTGTGTGGTGTCAAAGGTATCCATAAGGAAGTCCTCTACTGGGTCTGTATGCAAGGCCACCCCGTGGTATTGGGCAGCTCGTTGAAGGAGCTGGTTGAACCCGATATTGTCCTCTGGGGGGGGGGGGGGGGGGGGAGGCCTGGAGAGGTAAATATCTTGTGGGGTGTAAGGGACATCTGGGACACTATAATCATCCCAGGGGTCAGGGGAGCCAGTAGGGGTAGGGTCCCCAAGGGGTTGATCATCCGAACCTCCTTGTGCATAGTCTGATGTGTTATCATTATCATCTATTGGGGTAAGTGATGGTATGGGAGAGCGTTGTGGTGGGAGAGGATGAGGAGGAAGAGGAGTAGGAGTAGGAAGAGGAGAAGGAATCCTTAATGGAGAGGTGGCAAAGTCTCTCTTCTTTGGTGGTGGACCAGGCGCAGGAATGTGTAGTGGTCTATTTTTGATACTGAGCATTAAATGACCAGTCTTAGGATCCTTCTGAGAGTCTTTTGTGTTGGATCTGGTCGAAATAGTTCATCTGTGGGAGACAGATCCGTCGGTGCCGAGAGCTTTGGTGCCGTAAGTTTTTTGGGCATCGCCTCGGTAGCGGTTCTAGGCTTGGAACCGTGTGGTTTTGAACTGTCTTTGGGAGTCGGAACCGGGTGCTGTTTTTTCGGTTCCGAGATTTTCGGTTTGGAAGTATCAGGGCCTTTCGGTGGGCGGCTTTTAGTCGGCTCCGAGGGTGTTGTCTGTGCCAAAGAGCTGGTGCTGACCTTCGATGCAGAGTGCGTCGATGTGGGAGCAGCGGTCGGCATGGATGATGTCGAGGACGCCTTTTTCTTCGGTGCCGGAGATGGCTTGTCGGTACCGAGGGTAGGCGGACTCGAGCCCGAGTCGCCTAAAGGATTTACAGGCTTCTTTACCGGGCCCGAATGCGGGGCATGGGAAGCAGTGTCTCGGCGTGCACCTGGGCCCGAAGGTGGAGGTGGTACCGAAGCCTTTTTCGACAGTGTGGAGGGGGTGGGTGGGTCGGCGTCAACGTCTGTACTCATGGCCCTTTGAGCTGGAGTGATGTCTTCGATGTCTGATTCGTCTGCTTCGGAGGCGCTGACTATGGCTTCCTCAACTCGACCCTGCTCCGGAACATCGACGCCCTCTTGAAAGATGTTGTCGGGGATCGAAGATGACGAGCGGGCCATTGTTCTTCGAGCTAGTCGGTCCCGGATGGTCTTTTTGGAGCGGAAGGAGGCACAAGCTGGACAGTCCCTGGTTTCATGCTCCGGTGAGAGGCAGAGGTTGCACACCTCATGTAGGTCGGTGTGGGGAAACTTAGACCCACATCGAAGACACTTTTGAAATGGTGTCCTTTCCATGAGCCGGAGATGAGGCCCTGGTAGGCCCGAAGGCCTTTGACGACGACTGGAATCGAAGACTTCAAGTGGAAGGGCGCGTGTGATTGGAAACGCGATCAAAACAATACCGTCGAGGTGGGAAGGATTGTGCGTCGAAGAGAAACCGTTAACGGTTCTGAGCTGGAACGCGAGAACACATCCGAACCCGATGGTGGAAAAAAAACAATCTGAGGATGGAGCCGAAGCCCATGCGCACTATGATCCAAAGGAGGAGTCACATACATCTTGACTTTCCAGGACAAAAACAAGTGCAAACATCCGGGCCCAACACCAGATGGCGGTCTATGCACAGTGTGTAATCTGCAGCTCATATGCCTCGAACATATAGTTCTCCAGAATGGGTCTTTCTTAAAGATGTGCATGCTTATTTGATTATTCCCTCAGGCTTCAGAATAAAAATTATTTATGCAAGCTGAAACACATGGCTCTTTGATGTTTAGTGAACCCAGTGTTCGACCATGCTCCTCTGCCATATATAGGCATACAAACCCTACAACTGTAGACACATTATGACCATGTAACACCTACTTTAACACCATTCGGTTCAATGTGAATGTATAAAAGATATTGATGCTAGAGAGATACATTTTCAGTAGGTAACTTGAATCGGTCTGTGATGAACTTTTTGAAGGTATAAATGCTTATTCAAGTATGCTACAGCATAAAACACTCAGGAGACAGCTGAATAAGTGTGTTCTTATTGGAAATGATTTTACAGGACTGATGATACACTTTGGCAGCCTTCATTTGCACCTAAATGCAGTAAATGTGTCTGAATACCCTCTATGCCGGGATAAACAAAAACTCACTATAAGGCTGCAGACATTTAGAATCACTCTCAACCTTCCATGACACAATCACATCACACCACACCTGAAGGAGCTACATTGGATCACCACTGACAAACTACTACAATTCAAACTTCACTCACACTTTCAAGACACTACAAAACTGTGGCTCATTCCTCAGCAGTCGAACTTGCTTTCACAAACCTTCCAGACACCTCCACTCATCCGGACTCCTACTTGCACAAATCCAACTCATACGGAAAACCAAATCAGTCAGCCTACAACGTACCGAAAACAGGGAATGAACTCTCGCTACAGATAAAAGCCTCTGCCTCACTTCTTGAATTCCCCAAGAGGCTGAAGACCTGGCTTTTCGAGTAGTCCAACTAGGCCCTAGGTGTGCCTAAACTTACACCTACTCAGCGCCTGGATAACCTCCCGGGTGACAGTGCGCTGTCAAATCAGCATAACAGACTTTCAGACATCTCAATGTGACCAGTTTGCATAGCTCTATCAATTGTGCATCTGCTAGAAAAACAGCTGTCATGGGTTCCCTCTTGTTGAACATGCAGTGTTTCTTGCAGCTTATCCATAGTCCGTCGGATTACTGATGTCACTGCATTATTTTTTTGTTATAAACATCTTTATTGCCAAATGAGTCAGTTACAGACCCGTATAACTACCAAGACAGTCACAGCATATTGGCAAACTGTAATAAATAACATATCTGAATTGGGAAGATGTTCCAGGTCTCACATATGCAATGCATTTTGCAAGCATATGCTCAATAAGTTTGCACCAACTGTTTGCTTCCCATCTTAGGATCGTTATGGATTGAGCTGATCCACATAACCATGATAAAACATAGCGCTTAGCTACTTGGAAGTGTCCTGTCCCGACCCCATAATTCTCTACATCTTTCTAAGGGAACCCCTGAGCTGGGTAGATGTGCATTCCTATATAGTCTTACACATCTACTTCCTGACTTTAGAAGTCTCCTTATCTATCCAGTGCTTTCACTCCAGTTACATAATGGCCTTTAAACATCACATGCATATACAGTCCTCCCTGCTGCACTTGTAAGCTGTTCGAAAACGTCCATCATGCAGAGTCTGGTTAAGCTGAAATTCAGAAACATATCTTTACCAGCACATTTCCAATGTCTTCTTACGCATCCACGTTAGATTTCATACGTTCTTCTGTTAGAAGTAATAAGCATTACAAAAGCGTATAGTTCTTAACCATCTGTGTAGTTTTGTAGCTTGAAGAATTTTATGGATTCACATGCTGTGCATTATTCTGCCATCAAGTGGCTGGGTCCGAAATTGTTGCAAAAACCTTTTGTCCTAATATTTTTGTTTTTGTTGGTGGACGTCGACAGACCTCCATTTGGTGTTCCCTTGTAACGTCATCTTGCTTCCCCTGGAAGCTCCCACTTGGGTCACCATCTTCAGATTCTTATATATTTTTTTCTTCCTCCTTTCATTTCCTCCTTTCACCTTCATTGGCGGAGGAGGGTGGGTTCGCTTGTAAATCCAGAAAATTCTTCCAGCTGCAAAACTACACAGACAGGTAAGAAACTATACATTTTGCAGCATGAATCTTTTCTGTATTCACATGCTGTGCACCGATTTTGTAGCGATTTGTTACTACAGCAGTGGTTGGGTTGAAAATGAGCGTTGGTTTGAAAACAGATGTTTTAAGAACGTTTGTCCTACTTAGGCTTCCTTGTTTATCTGGATATCAACACAGTAGTGCTTTGTGAATGTGTGCACTGATGACCATGTTGCTGCCATACATATGTCTTGAAGTGGTGTGTTTTCTAGAAAAGCTATGGTTGCTAAATTCTTCCTTGCTGAATGTGCCCCTGGAGTGCTTTGTAATATTTCTACTGAGTTCTGTGGCACAACTGTATGGTTTGTACTATCCATCTAGCAATTGCATTCTTGGACACTGGTCTCCCTAGAAAAATATTTGCAAATGATACAAAGAGTTGTTTTGTTTTCATATCCTCCTTTGTTCTCCATTACTGCCCGTCTAGAATCTAGAGATTGTAATTATCTTTTGCCATGCCTTTTTGGCTTTTGAAAGAAACTTGGTATCTGTATGGTTTGGTTTATATGGCATGAATTGCATGATCAGTCTTCATGACAATTCTGTCATTATTTATTTGGAAGTAAGGTTCCTGTAAATTTAGTGATTGTAACTCACTAACTCCGCATAGCGAAGTTATAGCTACTAAAGGACAAGTTACTTCTCTTCGGTAACACCTTATCTGGTAGGGACATGATCTGGCCACAGATTCCTTACCTTTGAACTTCCAGGCTCCAGGCTGGATCCGTAAGATTTTCGTAGCAGTACCCCAGCGCACCAGTAGGTGGTGTCAGACGACTCCGCGTGACGTTGTGTTAGTCGACGTCACGTCTGCATTGTCAGTACAACTGCCACTCCGGTACACTGATGACAGTACTTTTCACGACTTTCCAAGCCAGAAGGGCATTGCCATGAAGTGACAGGCCTTCGTGTGTAAAAACACGAACAGCTAGGTCCCTAAAAGGGACATCCCGGACTCTTAAATCCCCATCCCGCTGTGCGGGGAGGATGGGTGGGTCGGTAAGGAATCTGCAGCTAGATCATGTCTCTACCAGATATGGTGTTACCGAAGGTAACTAACTTGTCCATCTGACAAACATCTAGCCGCAGCTTTGAACAGATACCCAAGCAATGCCATCCCCGAAGGAGGGGCTGTGGAACGGTTCTGACAAGAAAATCCTGTGAATCAGAGCGACCAAAAAGACAATATCTGCAAACCTGGGAATCCAGGCAGTAGTGTCTGGCAAATATATGCAGAGATGCCCACGTTGCAGATTGGCATACATCCGAAATGGGAACACCACGCTGGACAGTATTGGTGGCCGCTTTTTCCCTGGTAGAATAGGCCTTAAGCCCTTCAGGGGGCTTCTTCTAGGCTAAAACGCATCACATTTTTATAAACAGGATAACCCATCAGGAAATAGTCCTCTTCTGGACAGCACAACATCTCTTTGCACCCATGTACCCAATAAAGAGTTGGTCATCCAGCCGGAATTCTTTGGTTCGCTCAAGGTAGAACGATAACGCTCTTTTTGGGTCCAGACGGTGGAGAAGTTCCTCTTCCTTGGAAGGATGCAGGGGCGCCTAGAAGGTGGGCAGGGTAACCGACTGTCAAAGATGGAAGGGTGTAACCAACTTAGGAAGTAAAGAGGCCCTAGTCTGGAGTACTACCTTATCCGGAAAGATCATCAGGTAAGGAGGCTTTGAAGATAGCGCCTGCAGTTTGCTGACTCTCCTAGCAGACGTTATTGCCACCAAAAAAGCTGCCTTGATGGTGAGCAACTGCAGAGGACAGTTATGCAATGGCTCAAACAGTGCGCACATCAAAAAGGTGAGTACCAAATTAAGGTCCCACTGTGGCATGATGAAAGGTGAAGAGGGGAACAAATGGGTTAGCCCCTTCAAGAATCTCTACACTATAGGAGATTTGAACAAGGATGATTGATCAGGCAGCTGAAAAAAGAAGAAAGGGCCAAAAGTTAGCCCTTTAAAGTGCCCAGAGCAGAGTCCAGCTGGGCTAAAGAAAGTATGAAGAGAAGGACTTCAGATAAGGGAGCAGGGTCAATAGACCAGTCGAACCAGTTACTTACCTTCGGTAAGGATAGATCTTTAAGAGACATATATTAGTTATGGATTTCTCACCTTAGAATTACCCCCAGGCGTCAGCCTGGACCCAGAGAATTTTTCTTCAGTACCCCTGCGCGCCGGTAGGTGGCGGTCGACGCCGCGTTCGTCGTTGGCATCGTGATCGCCGGAATGACGTTGCAGTATCTACTTCGACGCCGCCACTGTGCGCGGACGTCAGTTCTTAACTGAACATTCCACGCCAGAAGCTCAGAGCCATGCAAGACACTGACCACTGGTGCACAAAAACTAGGGCCCTGAAAGGGAGTCCCTTGCCCTAGAAGTCAGTTTGCAGAACGGGGAGGATGGGTGGGGAGGTGAGGAATCCATAACTCATATGTCTCTTACAGATATATTGTTACTGAAGGTAAGTAACTTGTTCATCTGAAAGAGACTATTAGTTATGGATTCCACACCTTAGAATGGATACCCCAGCAATAACAACTTCGGAGGTGGGTCTGCAAACTAATTTCAAACCAGAAAGTCCTGGAGAACTGAACAGAAAAGAAGTCGTCTCTCCAGACTTCGCTGCCCAGGCAGTAGTGTCTAGTAAACGTGTGCAAAGAAGCCCACGTAGCTGCCTGACAGATATCATGAAGGGGGACTCCACTTACCAAAGCAGTAGTGGCAGCAGTCACCCTGGTGGAATGGGCACGCAGCCCTACTGGAGGTTCCTTTATCGCTATGGAATAGCAGATTTTGATGCAAAGAACGAACCCATCGAGAGATAGTCCGTTTTTGCAAGGCCCAACCTTTCTTGGCACCCACATGGCCAACAATGAGCTAATCATCTACCCAGACTTGCTTTATGCGATCCAGCTAGAATGAAAGCGCACGTTTTGGATCCAGAAGGTGGAGTCTCTCTTCCTCTTTTGAAGGATGCGGAGGTGGTTAGAAGGTGGGCAAAGTGATGGTTTGTCCTATGTGGAAAGAAGGCCTAGTGTGAAGGACAACTTTGTTTGAATAAACACCCAAGAAAGGAGGTTTGGAACAAAGAGCATGAAGCTCACTCACCCTGCGAGCAGAGGTAATTGCCACAAAAAAGGCAGTTTTAAGAGTCAGAAGTTTGTGAACAGTTATGGAGCGGCTCGAAGGTAGCGCACATAAGGTAGTTCAAAACCAGTTTCAACTCCCACTGGGGCATCACAAAACGAATTGGAGTAAACAAGTGAGTAATGCCCTTAAGGAAGCAGTTTAAAATAGGGGACTTGAAAAGAGAAGCTGATCAGGAAGCCGAAGAAAGGCCAAAATGGTTGAAAGATAGCCTTTGAGAGAGACCAGCGCAGAGCCCTGCAGGGCCAAAGAAAGAATGATGAGCAGAACCTCTGAAAAGGGGGGCAAAAAGGGGATGCACAGCCTTTGCTGCGCACCATGGCACAAATTTGTTCTGCAGACGTATACTGGTTTTGTGGAGGGACGCCTGGCTGCCAAGATAACGTTACAGACTTCGGGAGGAAGGTCGAAAGCTGTCAACTATTGCCACTCAATCGCCACGCAAGGAGGTGGAGCCTGGACAGGTTCGGGTGGAGGACCGTCCCCTGCTGCTACGACAGAAGATCCTTGTGAGAAGTTGGCCTGATGTATGATGTCACTAGTTATAGTGTACACCTTATATCAGTCCAAATACCCTTATGGTGATTGGTTGTAAAGTCAACCTTATAGACCAGCTATCCTAGTGGTAGCATGGACAAGAGCAGTCTTAGGCTAAACTCTGAATGGCATGTGAAGCCAGCTGTGATACCATATATAATCCCTTGAATACCAAATGAAAGGACACCACAACAGATATATATATAAAATAAAGTGTATTTATTCTAAGCAAACCCTCAGCACTCTTTATGAGTTTAGAGGTAAGTACAACACAGTCTTATTAATGCATACAGTAAGTCACACAGGTAAATAATACAGTTAGGCCCTAGGGGCCACGCAAACCATATACTAAATAAGTGGTATAAGAACCACTGTCACGGAAATAGAATAGGCCTAGGCCTAGGGAATCGCTGGGGCTACACTACACTAGCGTTAGTTAGGAAGTGGGAGGCCCACGGGATTCGTGTGCAGAGTGGAAACACTCACGCGTAATGCGTAAAAGTCAATAGCAATGTTACAGTTTAGAAATAGATAGTTTTAGGACACTTCCGGAGTAGCTAGGAAGTTGAGACTTGAAAACTAGACACTAGAATAGTCACTATCCTGATGAGCACCGGAGTACCCAAGTTACCGAGCCCACAGGCTGCGGGTGCATAGGGGTGAAGATGCGTCGTTTTCGTCGTCGACTCCTATGGATGCCTGAAGAAAGATGCTGACAGGCAGTCAGTGAAGAGTGTCCGGTGGATCCCAAGGCTGGGATCAAGAAGAGAAGAAACCTGCAAGCAGAGGGGACAGAGTCAAGGTCACTAGCCAGTGACCACGTGGAACCAGGAAGGAACCAGGCGATGTCGTGAAGAGTTGCAGGTGAAGGTGAAGCTTGTCGCTGCAGCCAGGAGGACCAGGAAGCGTCGAGGACGACCAGGACCAGGAGGCGAGCTGTCCCACGAAGGCTCTTGCTGTCGGCGGCGTCGAAGTTGGACTAGGACTCACCAAGCCTTGGCAAGCGGAACCCACAAAGAACAAGGGACTTGCTTCTGGTGCAGACCAGGAAGGTCTGGGGTGCTTCTTCTTTGCAGAGAAGCGGGAGCCAGTCTGGAGGAGCCAAACCAGCGCAGAAGATTTCAGGGAGCGTCGTCACAGAGGCCACTAGCCAGCGGGCAAGCAACCGGACAGACGCGGCAAGCAGGAAAATGCTGAAGGGCCCCACGCAGGACTCGTGGAGTGTGGGGGGCTGGTCTTCGGTGCAGATGGTGCTTGGGGTTGGGGCTTCTCAATCCCCGGTGCACAACTTCGAGGGTACCTCAGAAGCTGCGCTGTAAGTTACTAGCCACTTTTCCCAGGTAGCCGGTCCCACGTCGCTCGTCGCCTCCACGGATCTCAGCTCTGCTGCAGATGTGGATGAGGGTCGGAGAAGTCTGGAAACCAAGGCTCTGGTCGGGCTCTGCAGTCGGTTCCTCGTCGAACGTTTCACAAAGCAAAGGGTAGTCTCTTGATGGTGCCTGTTTGCACAGGGTAGCCACTCCTTGGCTACAAGGGAGATTCTTCAGTCTTCTTCTTTCGTCGAATGTCGAAGGTCCAGAGTTTCTGTTCAGTTTTGCAGGTTCAGGATAATCTAAAGTCTTGAGGCCCAACTCCCACTCTTATACTAATCTGGGGGGCTGGGATACCTGCTAGGTCACGCCTTATGGGTGGGACCTGGGAGGGGGTGGTTACACCCACTTCCCTTTGTCCAGTTTCGCGCCAGAGCTGGGGCTGGAGTGCCCCAGCGCCGGTTTGAACTGGACTATGCAAGGAACACCTTGTGTGCCCCAGGCATGTCTCATTCCTTTCAGCCCACCCTGCCCCAATACACTAAAGGCTGTCTGGGGAGGTGCTAGCACCTCCCCAAGCAGGAAACCTATTGTCCAGGCCTCCCTGGCTGGGATCACTCCCAGCTGCAGGAGGTCAGACTTGTGTCGTGGCAGCAGCATCCATTTTGTGATGCTGAGGCTGTGGTCAGAGGCTAACAGTTGAAGTATGATTTTAACATGTCTTTCCCTCTAGAAGGGGGGAATAATATTCTCATGTCCAGAAATGGCATGGGGGTATTATTCCCGAGTGTTAGACACCTTACACGACATGTTTTGATAAAGCCAAACCATAGTTACCATAACCGTCTAAGATTATAAGGTACTTTAAGAGTATATGGTAGGCTATATCATAGAACAGCTATAAGGACATGGTTCCGAAAGCTGCAGACAGGCTCAGCTCATGCTAGAGCACCATCTCACATGTTACCAAGCACTCTGCCTCCAGGATTGTCAAGGCCTGCCATAGGAGTGACTGATAGGTACACATGTGTCTATATGTAAGTTAGGTATAGGAATACTACACCTAAGCAAGGGGTGATTACACGACCTTGCCCCAGCTGAGTGATCAGCCAGTTGTGTCAAAATGGAAGGCCAGGCCAGGGGTGGCACAATACATGCTGCAGCCCCTGGTAGGCCTAGGGTACACCTATGCCCTGGGTACCTAGGGTACACTGTACAGGGGCCAATAAGGTGATCCTATCCAAATGGGTTATGCACCTAAAGTACATAGTAGTAATTTAGAGAGAGAACAGCAGGGCTGTGGGTCTGATTAGCAGGCCCACAGCCACATCTAAGTCGAAAACCAGTAAAGCAAAAGCAAAAAGTGGGGGTGAACATAGAAAGCAGACCCTACTCTCCTACAATCCTCCCGAAGAGGCAGTCTGATCGAAGGATTGATGGCCATGTACAGGACCTCGGGATACCAGACTCTTCGTGCCCAGTCCGGCGCCACAAGAATGACTTGGGCCCAGTCGCATTTGATCTTATTCAGCATTCCGGTTAAAAATGGTACAGGGGGAAAGGCGTATAGAAAACCGCAACTCCACTCGCAACAAAAAGCATCGCCTAGCGAGTGCCGCAATGGAAATTCCAACGGGCAGAACTGCTGACATTGCGCGTTCTCTTCGGTGGTGAATAGATCTAACAAAGGCTCTCCCCACTGCTGAAAGAGACCTTGCACCACCTCCGAGTTAAGACGCCATTCGTGATCCATCATGCACCGGCGCTAGAGTTCGTCCGCCCTGGCGTTCAGAGAACCTGCCAGGTGTTGAATGACCAGGGACATGCCCTGATGTTCCAGCCACTCCCAGAGATGAAGTGCCTCTTGACAGGGTCCACGACCCCACCCCGTCCTGTTTGTTGCAGTACCACATGGTGGCGGTGTTGTCCGTGAACACCTGTACTACTCTCCCTTTGACAGAAGGAAGGAATGCCTTCAGGGGAAGACGGATCGCCCGAAGCTCCAGAAGGTTGATGTGGAGCCCGGACTCCGCTGGAGACCAGAGGTCTCTGATCTCCGCCTCTCCCATGTGGCTGCACTACCCCAGAAGTGATGCATCTGTCACCACTGTGAACTCTGGCTGGGGAAGGGAGAGAGACCTACGGTTGACCCAATCTTGGTTCGTTAGTCACCACTGCAATTGGTGTGCAGTGCCATCCGAGATCTGGACACAATCTGAAAGATTCCCCTGATGCTGTGCCCACTGGAACTTCAGGTCCCACTACAGAGCCCACATATGCCACCTGGCATAGTCCACCAGCAAGATGCAGGAGGCCATGAGGCCCAGTAGCCTCAGGGTCATTCTGACCGAAACCCGGGATAGAGGCTGAAGATCGGAATCATAGCCCGAATATCCCGGACTCGCTGCTCAGGAGGATAAGCCCGAAACTGCGCTGTGTACAGAACTGCTCCAATGGAAAGGAGCTTCTGAGAGGGAATCAGGTGTGACCACAGCATGGTGATGATGAACCCCAGCGAACGTTGGAGGTCGGCCGGAGTCTGGAGGTGAGAGACGACAGCCTAAGGCAAGCCTGCCTTCAACAGCCAGTCGTCGAGATTGGGGAAGACTGGAACCCCTGATATGCACAGATAAGCTGCGACCACCGCCATCACTTTCGTGAACACCCGAGGGGTGCTGGTAAGGCCAAAGGGGAGCACGGTAAACTGAAAGTGCTTGTGGTCCTCCGTGAACTGTAGGTAATGCCTGTGGGCCGGCAGGACAGGGATATGAAAATAAGCGCCATGCAAATCCAATACCACCAGCCAGTCTCCAGGTTCAAGGGCAGACAGGACCTGAGCTAATGGTAACATTTTGAACATCTCCTTCCAGAGGAAGCGGTCACGTTCCTGAGATCCAAGATAGGACACACACCCTGGTACTCCTTGGGCACCAGAAAGTAGTGGGAAGAACCACCACAACTTACTTCTGGGGCAGGAACTCGCTTGATGGCTCCCTTGGCCAAGAGAGTTGTAAGTTCCTGGTGGAGAAGAGCCAAGTGATCCTCCGACATGCGATCGAATTGAGGTGGCATGGCTGGAGGAGTAGTCTTGAAGGGAAGGGAGTAGCCCCTTCGGACTATCTGCAAAACCCACCTGTCCGACGTGATGTTGAGCCAGTGGGGGAGGTGATGGCGAATCCTGCCGCCCACTGGCGAATGGTGGCCCTGAAAGGTCAGACTAGGAGGCTTCTGCAGAGCAAGCGCTGGTGGACTGGCCCATCCCCTGGCCCCCAGAACCACAACAGTGGGTCCTACGTCCCCGGCCGCGCAGAGGCTGGACAGCTGCGCAGGCCTGTGGCTCTGGACGGATGTGGCGAGGCACCTCTTCCGTAGCCACGAAAGGGGAGAAAAGCAGTCTGCGCGGGGCGAGATGTGGAAGCTAGGCCCAAGGACCTGGCCGTAGGACTGGAGTCCTTAAAGCACTTGAGCACGTTGTGTGCTTTGTTGCCAAACAAACAATGGCCATCAAAGGAAATGTCCAAAAGTGTAGCTTGGACATCACCCGAAAAGCCAGTGGACCTCAGCAAGGCATAGCATTTCAGGGCTACTGACGATAATCATCCTGCCCAGCGAGTTGGCGGTGTCCAGCTCACATCTTAGGGCGAAATTCGCTGCGTCTCTCCCTTTGGCAACTGCACAGGAGAGCATGGTATGGGCCTCCTCCGGGCACTGTGGCAGCACCTGCGCAACCGTGTCCCACACAGAGTGGGAGTAACGACCAAAGAGATATGCAGTTTTCACTGACCACAGTCCTAAGCTGGAGGAAGAAAACATCTTTCCAAGGTGGTCCAGCTTCTTGGATTCCCTATCAGGTGGTGCAGTGGGAAACGCGCCCTTGGAAGTCGAGGCTTGGAGCACCAAGCTCTCAGGGGTGAGGTGTTGGGAGAGAAAAATGGGGTCTCCCGGAGCCGGGCGGTGGCTTCTGGCAATCATCCTATCCACAGGAGCCCCTGTGTTGGGCTTGGACCAAGTGCCTAAAAGGATGTCCGTGAGGTGACCGCTCAGCCCTCCACAGGGCTTGGTCGCCCCACTCACTGCTGCCGCTCCTGCCTGCCTTTGCCGCCTCCTGCCTGCAGATTCCTTCGCTCGCTGCCCGCTGCTCCTGGGAATTTCCCGCTGCTCCTGGGAATTTCCCGCTGCCCGCTGCTTCTTGGAATTTCCCGCCGCTGCCTCCCTGCGGCCCCGCCCCCCTGTGATTCCATTCGCCGCCCTGCTCCCGCCACCCAGCTGCTCCTCCCTCCCGGCTCCTTACTTATGACTCCCCCAGAGCGACCGCGCAGCGGACGCGCGCAGCGGGAGCGCCGATTGAGCGCTGAAGGTAACTCGCGCCCAGCGCCAGACCCCCTGGTCCTCGCCAGCACACCCTGCACATCTACGACGCCAAAACCCTCCACGCACTCAACGCCGGCCGAAACACCGCCTGCTACCGAGCCACCCCGAGACGCACCCACGGACCCTTCACCTGCCTGACCTGCCGCTTCACCGGCCTCCGACCCAACACCGCACCTGCTAAACCGAGCCCCAGCAACAAACACCTGATGTGCATCCTGCTCAACACCCGCTCCGTTCACAGGCATGCCGTCGAACTCTGGAACCTCCTCGACTCGACAGCACCAGACATCGCCTTCCTGACGGAAACCTGGATGAACGCCTCCTCAGCGCCCGACGTCGCCATCGCCGTCCCGGAAGGCTACAAAATCACCAGGAAGGACCGCGTCAACCAGACAGGAGGAGGCATCGCCATCATCCACAAGAACACCATCCGCATCACGACCAACTCCGATGACACCTTCACCTCCGCCGAACACCTCCACTTCCAGATACACACCGACCCCAAGACCACGCTCAGAGGCACCCTCGTCTACAGACCACCGGGACCACGCACACAGTTCAGCGAAGACATCACAGACTTCGTCAGCCCGCACGCCATCAATTCCACCGACTACATCCTCCTGGGGCACCTCAACTTCCACCTGGAGGACAACAAGGACCGCAACACCACTGCTCTGCTGGACAACCTGGCCAACCTCGGACTCAAGCAACTGGTAACCACCCCCACCCACTACGCCGGCCACACGCTTGACCCAGTCTTCTCATCTAGCAAATACGTCACCTTCAGCCACTCCACCAATCTCCAGTGGACCGACCACAGCTGCGTCCACTTCAGCTTCAGTAAAACGACGACCCACCACCACCCTCAACAAGCCCCCCGCAGGAGCTGGAACAAGATCACCGGCGACCAGCTCACCACCTTCCTCAGCCAGAACCCCCCCACCAGCTCAACGGACCCCAACGAAGCCGCCAACAACCTCACAAAGTGGATCACCAACTGCGCAGACACCCTCGCACCACTGAAGAAGAAACCCCCAGCAGACGCGGCAGCAAGAAAGCCTCCTGGTTCACCGATGAGCTCATCACCTCCAAGAAGAACTGCCGCTCCCTGGAGAACACCTGGCGCACCAACCAGACCACAGACAACATGACGGCCCTCAAACACGCCACCAGCAAACACCACCAACTGATCCGCGCCACAAAGAAGACAGCCTTCAAGGAACGACTGGACAACAACACCCACAACAGCAAGGAACTCTTCAGCATCGTCAAAGAGCTCTCCAACCCCGATGCCGGAAACAATGACATCACTCCCTCGCAAGACCTCTGCGACTCCCTCGCAGCCTTCTTCCACGACAAGATCACCAACATTCACAACAGCTTCGGCCCACCAACCACGAACCCCACCACCGAACCGATGCCCCCCACCCCCACCCTCCGCACCTGGACCCCAGTCAGCACCGAAGACACAACACGCACAATGAACACCATCCACTCCGGATCCCCTACGGACCCCTGCCCACACCACATCTTCAACACGGCCGACCACATCATCGCACCCCACCTCCGCGACATCATCAACGCCTCCTTCAACACCGCCACCTTCCCGGAGTGCTGGAAACACGCCGAGATCAGTGCCCTGCTGAAGAAACCAACTGCAGACCCCTCCGACCTCAAGAACTACCGCCCAATTCTCGCTCCTCCCGTTTCCTGCCAAAGTCATCGAGAAGACAGTCAACAGACAGCTAGCCACCTTCCTAGAGACCAACGGATCCCTCGACCACTCGCAATCCGACTTCCGAGCCAACCACAGCACGGAGACCGCCCTCATCGCAGCCACAGACGACATCAGATCCCTAATGGACAACGGGGAAACTGCGGCCGTCATCCTCCTGGACCTCTCCGCAGCGTTCGACACTGTCTGCCACCGCACCCTGGTACAGCGCCTGAACAACACCGGCATCCAGGAGAAGGCCCTGGAGTGGATCACCTCATTCCTCGCCGAAAGAACCCAGAGAGTCCGCCTCCCCCCGTTCCGGTCAGCGGCCACCGAAGTCATCTGCGGCGTTCCACAAGGGTCATCGCTCAGCCCCACCCTCTTCAACGTCTACATGAGCCCCCTCGCAACCATCGCACGTCAACACAACCTCAAGATCATCACCTACGCCGACGACACCCAGCTGATCCTCTCCCTCACCAGCGACCCGGACGCCGCCAGAGCCAGCCTACACCAAGGGATGAAAGACGTCGCCGAATGGATGAAGAACAGCCGCCTGAAACTGAACTCAGACAAGACGGAGATCCTCATCCTGGGATCATCACCCTCCGCCTGGGACGACTCCTGGTGGCCCCCCGCCCTGGGAGCCACCCCCAAGCCAACGGACCACGCACGCAACCTAGGCTTCATCCTGGACTCCTCCCTCTCGATGACCAGACAAGTCAACGCCGTCTCGTCTTCATGCTTCAACACCCTGCGCATGCTTCGAAAGAACTTCCGGTGGATCCCCACCGAGACCAGGAAGACGGTCACCCAGGCCCTCGTCACCAGTCGGCTGGACTACGGGAACGCCCTCTACGCCGGCACCGCCGCCAAACTCCAGAAGAAACTCCAACGGATCCAGAACGCCTCAGCACGACTCATCCTGGACATTCCCCGACACAGCCACATCTCCGGACACCTGAGAGACCTGCACTGGCTCCCCGTCAACAAAAGAATCACGTTCCGACTCCTCACCCACGCACACAAGGCCCTCCACAACCTGGGCCCCAAGTTCCTCAACAGCCGCCTGACCTTCCACAAGCCCACCCGCCAGCTCCGCTCCGCCAGCCTCGCTCTCGCCGCCGTCCCCTGCATCCACAGAGCCACCGCCGGAGGAAGATCCTTCTCCTACATGGCAGCCAAGACATGGAACTCCCTCCCCATCCACCTCCGGACAACGCAAGACCATCTCGCCTTCAGGAAGCAACTCAAGACCTGGCTGTTCGAGCAGTAGCGTCCCGTGTACCCCCCCCCCCCCCCAGCGCGTTGAGACCCTCCGTGTGAGCAGTGCGCTATACAAATGCCTATGATTGATTGATTGATTGAGGGCCTCATTGAACGGCCGCCGGGGCTCCGAAGAGTCCGCTGCCGGTTGAAGCACCTCAGTCAGGAGGTTAGTCATAACCGCCACCATAGGAAGCACAAGGTTTAAGGCCTCAGCTGCCCTACGCAACACCACTGTTTATGTTGCACCCTCCTCTGCATGCCAAGGTCTGGGGACGCGTCCGGACCACTGGCCTCACCCAACTCCTCTCTCCAGTATGGTTCCTCTAACTGGTCTGTTGACCCCTCCCAGTCTTCCTCACCCTCCTCTGGTAGCCACTCAGGGCGATAGGGAGCACCATGGGGAGAACAGGGGTACAAAAGTACCGGTCGGCGCCAGTCCCGACGTCGGTCCGGCACCGTGTCCACATCGAGAAAGAGACCGGGGTCGACGTTAGTTGGGGACACAACTAGCGTCGGAGGGGGCGGAAGTGTCGCCAATGGATCCAGCGCTGGAGGAGGTGTCACAAGTGTAGGAAGGTGGATATCTGACTATGGTTACCCTCAACTTTTTGCCTAGTGTCTAGCTGGTTTCTCGACTTAGTTGGCCTGAGATCCTGCCATTCAGGGTCTCAGGCTGTCTGCTCTCTCTTTAAAATGGACTCCCTGTACCCTAGGTACATACCCAATTGGTAAGGATCACCTTATTGGACCATGTACAGTGTACCCTAGGTACCCAGGGCATAGGTGTACCCTAGGCCTCCTAGGGGCTGCAGCATGCATTAATTATGCCACCCCTGGTCTGGCCTTCCAATCAGACACAACTGGCTGATCACTCAGCTGGGGCAAGGTCGTGTAATCACCCCTTGCTTAGATATAGTATACCTATATCTACCCTTAAAATAGACACATGTGTACCTGTGAGCCACTCCTATGGCAGGCCCTAACAATCCTGGAGGCAGAGTGCTTGGTAACATGTGAGATGGTGCTCTAGCATGAGCTGAGCCTGTCTGCAGCTTTCGGAACCATGTCCTTATAGCTGTTCTATGATCTAGCCTACCATATACTCTTAAAGTACCTTATTAAACGGTTATGGTAACTATGGTTTGGCTTTATCAAAACATGTTGTGTAAGGTGTCTAACACTTTGGAATAATACCCCCATACCATTTCTGGTGATGAGGATATTATTCCCCCCTTCTAGAGGGAGAGACATGTTAAAATCCTACTTTGCTGTTTAACTCTGACCAAAGCCTCAGCATCACAAAATGGATGCTGCTGCCACAGACACGAGTCTGACCTCCTGCAGCTGGGAGCCCTCCCAGCCAGGGAGGCCTGGACAATAGGTTTCCTGCTTGGGGAGGTGCTAACACCTCCCCAGACAGACTTTAGTGTATTGGGGCAGGGAGGGCTGAATGGAATGAGACATGCCTGGGGCACACAAGGTGCTCCATGCATAGTCCAGTTCAAACCGGTGCTGGGGCACTCCAGCCCCAGCTGTGGCGCGAAACTGGACAAAGCAAAGGGGGTGTAGCCACTCCCCTTCCTGGTCCCACCCATAGGTGGGACCTTGCAGGTAGCCCAGCCCACTATATCAGTAGGTAGCTGAGCCCTGCTAAATTGGATTAACCTGAATCTGCAACTTGTACAGAAACTCTGGACCTTTGACATTCAACCTCAGGAAGAAGACTGAAGAAATTTCCCTTGTGGCCAAGGAGTGACCACCCTGGGCAACCAGACACCATCCAGCGACCGCTGCTTTGCGACTGATCCTACGAGGGACGACTGCAGAGACTGACCAGCGCCGAGACTTCCACACACCTCTGACCCAGATCCACATCTCCAGCGAAGCGGAGACGCGTGGAGACGACGAGGGACGTGGGACCGGCGACTTGGGAAAAGTGGCTAGTACCTGACTAGCGCGACTTCCGAGGCTCCCTCGAGGCTGTGCTTGGGGAATTGAGAAGCCCCCATCCCGAGCACCATCTGCAAAGAAGACCAGCTCCCCACACTTCACGTGTTCTGCGTGGGGCCCTTCTGCACCTGAGTTGCTCGACGTGTTGTCCTGTTGCTGGCCCGTTGGCTAGTGACCTCTGCGACAACGAACCTTTGTTTTCACCTTGCTGGTCCGGCTCCTCCAGACTGGCACCCGCTCCTCTGTGAAAGAGAAGCACCCCAGACCTTCCTGGTCTGCACCAGAAGCAAGTCCTCCATCCTGCGTGGGTTCCGCTTGCCAAGGCTTGTTGGGTCCTGACTCGACTTCAACGCCGCCGACAGCAAGAGCCTTCGTGGGACAGCTCACCTCCTAGTCCTGGTCGTCCTCGACGCCTCCTGGTCCCCGTGGCTGCTGCGACAAGCTTCACCTCTCCACCTGCATCTTCACGACATCGCCTGGATTAGCCTCCCTCATTCTGGCTGCATGCTCCTTTCTCTCAGGTGAAGTCATTCCCCTGTGAGAGGAAGCATTAGAGATGTTAGAGACATGGGAGTGGATGGATTCCCTTGAAGGGGATCTGTCCCTCCTGCTTCTCTGTGTAAGCCTACTTGGGGGTCTGTAAGGGGGGACCCCATGCAAACTCCCATGTAAGCTTAGGTTAGCCTGGCTAAGTCTTCCTACTTGGCCCTGGCTGTCTACCTCTTCATCTGAAGTCTCCTCGGACTCCTCTGTGGTGGGTAGACCCTCCTCTGTGCCTAGGGCACCTGCCTGAGATGCCCTAAGAATGTCATACTCCTCTAGGAGTTGTCTTAACTGAAGGAGGGTAGGGTTTGCACCCTGTTTTATTCCTCTGGAGGTACACAAGTGTCTCGTCTCCTGGAATGTTAAGGTATCATATCTAGAGGGGGTCTTTTGCAGACCTGATCCTCCTGAGAGAGCATCCACTTGATCTCCTCTCAAAGACATGATCTAGTGAGGGTGTGGTGTGTGCACCTACCTACACTAGTTGTATCTACTAAACCTCTCTAGTAGTTGTAGTCAGGGTGTGTTACCCCCTTCAACCTACAACTACAAAGTCCAGTAGGACTTAAGTATTATAATCTATGTTATATGTACCTAGACAATATCTGTGTGATCTTTCAATTTAGTATCTCAAGATTACAATGGTATTACAACAGCAAGCTCAGATCCCAACCGCTGCTCACCAATGTGAGAAGTTGGCCTGATGTATGATGTCACTAGTTATAGTGTACACCTTATATCAGTCCAAATACCCTTATGGTGATTGGTTGTAAAGTCAACCTTATAGACCAGCTATCCTAGTGGTAGCATGGACAAGAGCAGTCTTAGGCTAAACTCTGAATGGCATGTGAAGCCAGCTGTGATACCATATATAATCCCTTGAATACCAAATGAAAGGACACCACAACAGATATATATATAAAATAAAGTGTATTTATTCTAAGCAAACCCTCAGCACTCTTTATGAGATTAGAGGTAAGTACAATACAGTCTTATTTAAGCATACATTAAGTCACACAGGTAAGTAATACAGTTAGGCCCTAGGGGCCACGCAAACCATATACTAAGTAAGTGGTATAAGAACCACTGTCACTGGAATAGAATAGGCCTAGGCCTAGGGAATCGCTGGGGCTACACTACACTAGCGTTAGTTAGGAAGTGGGAGGCCCACGGGATTCGTGTGCAGAGTGGAAACACTCACGCGTAATGCGTAAAAGTCAATAGCAATAGTACAGTTTAGAAAACGGTAGATTTAGGACACTTCCGGAGTAGCTAGGAAGTTGAGACTTGAAAACTAGACACTAGGTTAGTCACTATCCTGATGAGCACCGGAGTACCCTTAGTTACCTAGCCCACAGGCTGCGGGTGCATAGGGGTGAAGATACGTCGTTTTCGTCGTCGACTCCTATGGATGCCTGAAGAAAGATGCTGACAGGCAGTCAGTGAAGAGTGTCCGGTGGATCCCAAGGCTGGGATCAAGAAGAGAGGAAACCTGCAAGCAGAAGGGACAGAGTCAAGGTCACTAGCCAGTGACCACGTGGAACCAGGAAGGAACCAGGCGATGTCGTGAAGATTGCAGGTGAAGGTGAAGCTTGTCGCTGCAGCCAGGAGGACCAGGAAGCGTCGAGGACGAACAGGACCAGGAGGCGAGCTGTCCCACGAAGGCTCTTGCTGTCGGCGGCGTCGAAGTTGGACTAGGACTCACCAAGCCTTGGCAAGCGGAACCCACGAAGAACGAAGGACTTGCTTCTGGTGCAGACCAGGAAGGTCTGGGGTGCTTCTTCTTTGCAGAGAAGCGGGAGCCAGTCTGGAGGAGCCAAACCAGCGCAGAAGATTTCAGGGTGCGTCGTCACAAAGGCCACTAGCCAGCGGGCAAGCAACCGGACAGACGCGGCAAGCAGGAAAATGCTGAAGGGCCCCACGCAGGACTCGTGGAGTGTGGGGGGCTGATCTTCGGTGCAGATGGTGCTTGGGGTTGGGGCTTCTCAATCCCCGGTGCACAACTTCGAGGGTACCTCAGAAGCTGCGCTTGAAGTTACTAGCCACTTTTCCCAGGTAGCCGGTCCCACGTCGCTCGTCGCCTCCACGGATCTCAGCTTTGCTGTCGATGTGGATCAGGGTCGGAGAAGTCTGGAAGTCAAGGCTCTAGTCAGGCTCTGCAGTCGGTTCCTCGTAGAACGTGGGCAAAGCAAAGGGTAGTCTCTTGATGGTGCCTGTTTGCACAGGGTAGCAACTCCTTGGCTACAAGGGAGATTCTTCAGTCTTCTTCTTTCGTCGAATGTCCAGAGTTTCTGTTCAGTTTTGCAGGTTCAGGATAATCTAAAGTCTTGAGGCCCAACTCCCACTCTTATACTAATCTGGGGGGCTGGGATACGTGCTAGGTCACGCCTTATGGGTGGGACCTGGGAGGGGGTGGTTACACCCACTTCCCTTTGTCCAGTTTCGCGCCAGAGCTGGGGCTGGAGTGCCCCAGCGCCGGTTTGAACTGGACTATGCAAGGAACACCTTGTGTGCCCCAGGCATGTCTCATTCCTTTCAGCCCACCCTGCCCCAATACACTAAAGGCTGTCTGGGGAGGTGCTAGCACCTCCCCAAGCAGGAAACCTATTGTCCAGGCCTCCCTGGCTGGGATCACTCCCAGCTGCAGGAGGTCAGACTTGTGTCGTGGCAGCAGCATCCATTTTGTGATGCTGAGGCTTTGGTCAGAGACTAACAGTTGAAGTATGATTTTAACATGTCTTTCCCTCTAGAAGGGGGGGAATAATATTCTCATGTCCAGAAATGGCATGGGGGTATTATTCCACAGTGTTAGACACCTTACACGACATGTTTCGATAAAGCCAAACCATAGTTACCATAACCGTCTAAGATTATAAGGCACTTTAAGAGTATATGGTAGGCTATATCATAGAACAGCTATAAGGACAAGGTTCCGAAAGCTGCAGACAGGCTCAGCTCATGCTAGAGCACCATCTCACATGTTACCAAGCACTCTGCCTCCAGGATTGTCAAGGCCTGCCATAGGAGTGACTGATAGGTACACATGTGTCTATATGTAAGTTAGGTATAGGAATACTACACCTAAGCAAGGGGTGATTACACGACCTTGCCCCAGCTGAGTGATCAGCCAGTTGTGTCAAAATGGAAGGCCAGGCCAGGGGTGGCATAATACATGCTGCAGCCCCTGGTAGGCCTAGGGTACACCTATGCCCTGGGTACCTAGGGTACACTGTACAGGGGCCAATAAGGTGATCCTATCCAAATGGGTTATGCACCTAAAGTACATAGTATTAATTTAGAGAGAGAACAGCAGGGCTGTGGGTCTGATTAGCAGGCCCACAGCCACATCTAAGTCGAAAACCAGTAAAGCAAAAGCAAAAAGTGGGGGTGAACATAGAAAGCAGACCCTACTCTCCTACATGTCCCTTCTGCTTGCAGGTATCCTTCCTTCTTGATTCCATCCTTGGAATCCACCGGACACTCTTGACTGACTGCCTGTCAGCAACTTTCCTTCAGGCATCCATAGGAGTCAACAACGAAACCCGACGCAAGTTCACACCTATGCACCCGCAGCCCATGGGCTAGGTAACTTGAGCATTTCGGTGCTCACAAGGGTATTGACTATCCAAGGGTCTAGTTTCCGAGTCTCGACTTCCTAGCTATACCATAAGTGTCCTAAAACTGTTAATTTCTAACAACTTCCATTTCTATCGACTTTTACGCATTACGCGTGAGTGTTTCCACTCTGCACCTGAATCCCGTGGGCCTCCCACTTCCTAACCTTTGGTAGTATAGTGTAGCCCCAGCGATTCCCTAGGTCTAGGCCTATCCTGTGTTCGTGACAGTGGTACTTATACCACTTACTTAGTATATGGTTTGCGTGGCCCCTAGGGCCTAACTGTATTACTTACCTGTGTGACTTAATGTATGCTTAAATAAGACTGTGTTGTACTTACCTCGAATCTCATAAAGAGTGCTGAGGGTTTGACTAGAATAAATACATTCTATTTTTATATATATCTGTTGTGGTGTCCTTTCATTTGGTATTCAAGGGATTACATATGGTATAACAGCTGGCTTCACATGCCATTCAGAGTTTAGCCTAAGACTGCTCTTGTCCATGCTACCACTAGGATAGCTGGTCTATACGGTTGACTTTACAACCAATCACCATAAGGGTTGTTTGGACTGATACAAGGTGTACACTAGAATTAGTGACATCATATATCAGGCCAACTTCTCACAACAAGATCGACCGGTGCCGATCCGGATCCAGTTCTGGATCACTGGGAGCCCTGTGGTGCACGAGCCGAAGGCATTGAAGGCCTAGAGCCTCCAGCTGGGTCCCCGAGGTCTGAAGGCGCGCAGGTGGAGTCGGGCTGCCCAAAGATAGAGTGTAAAAACTACAAAGTTGCACAGGGGTCACTCCGGCTCCCGGAAACGGAGGGAGGCTCTGAGTCGACCCAACAGGCTCTGCGGGTGGAGCCAGACGACTACCATCCGCATCCCTCATCAGCTGACGGATGGGAAGAAGGCGAAGAGCGACGGAGCTTCTTCACCATATTCTTGTGCTTTGACTTACCGAAGACGAAGACTCCGGCGAGGAGTGATGGTGGTGGCTTTGTGACCAGTCCCAGACCTCCCTCTTGACCGGGACCTTGAGCGGCGCAAAGCCAACTGCCAGGCCTCCAGAACCTTTTGGAACCGCTCCCACAAAGACTTCGGGGCCATGGCCCAGCATCAGAGTACGACTTTGGGTCGTGGTTGCGCTCCAAGCACCAGAGGCACACAAGATGGGGGTCAGTCACCGACATCAGCTTGTGGCAGGAGCCACAAGGCTTGAAGCCGGTCCGCCGCAATGACATCCCTGTGCACCTGGAGTCGTGATGACCTGAAAAGATGTCGACAAAAAGTCGCAAAAAGAGTCAAAAAGTGACTTCAGGTACTGCTCTCTATGGATCTGCGCTGGCTGGCGTGGAAAAAGAAAGTACCGATGTCAGCGTGCAGGGGCAGCGTCTTAGTAGATACCGCGTCGTCATTCTGGCGATCACGATGCCAACGACAAACGTAGAGGCGACCGACTCCACCTACCTACACGCAGGGGTACCGCTGAAGAAAAATTCATCGGATCCAGTCTGACGCCTGAGGGTAATTCTAAGCTGAGGAATCCATAACTAATAGTCTCTTTTCAGATTGTACAATATTTCAAAACTTGTTCCATCGGCAGGCGTATACTGATTTTGTAGAGGGACACCTGGCAGCCTAGATAACCTCACAGACTTCAGGAGGCCGGTCAAAAGTAGTCAACTATCACCGATCAATCTCCACGCAAGGAGGCGGAGTGTGGACAGGTTCGGTTAAAGGACCCTCCCCTGCTGCTGCGACAGAAGATCCTCCTGAAGGGGCAGCCTAACCGGAGGATCAATGCTCATGTCGAAAAGCGCGGGATACCAAACGCACCGTGCACAGTCCGAAGCCGCAAGAATAACTTGTGCCCGGTCGCTCCTATCGTCTTGAGCACTCTGGGAAGAAGTGGTATGGGCGGAAAGGCGTATAGGAGGCCTGGTATCCACTCACGATAAAAAGTGTCACCGAGCGAGTGCTGCCTTGGAAACTCCAACGCGCAAAACGGCTGACATTGTGCATTCTCTCCGGAGGCAAATAGATCTAACCAAGGCTCTCCCCATCGCTGAAAGAGACCGTGTGCCACCTCCGGATGGAGACACCATTCGTGATACTCAAGGCACCTTCGGCTGAGCTTCTCTGCCCTGGCATTCAGAGAACCAGCCAGGTGTTGGACCACCAGGGAAATGCCCTGACGTTCCAGCCAAGTCCAGAGACGCAAGGCCTCTTGACAGAGGGTCCATGACCCCACTCCGCCCGGTTTGTTGCAGTACCACATGGCGGTAGTGTTGTCTGAACACTTGAACAAGCCTTCCCTCTATTGACGGCATAAAGGCTTTTAAATAAATGCCAGTCGGATTGCATGAAGCTCAAGCAAGTCGATATGGAGCTTGGCTTCCACTAGAGTCCTCTGATCTCCACCTCCCCCAGATGGCCACCACAGACCAGAAAGGAGGCATCCGTCACTACTGTGAGATCTGGGTGGGGAAGGGAGAGGGCTTTGCCGTTGAACCACTTGCGGTCCGTCAGCCACCATTGCAGATCTTTCGCAGTACCCTCTGAAATCTGAACCAGGTGGGTGAGGTTTCCTCGAAGCTGTGCCCATTGGAACTTCAGGTCCCACTGCAGAGCCCGCATGTGCCACTGTGATGGGTCACTAGCAGGACGCAAGAGGCCATGAGGTCCAACAACCTCAGAGTCAGTCTCGCTGAAACCCAGGATAGAGGCTGAAGAACAAGTTACTTACCTTCGGTAACTATGTATCTGTAAGAAACATTAGTTAGTTAGATTCCTCACCTTAGAATATCCCCAGGCGTCAGACTGGATCCGGAAGATTTTTCGTCAGCAATACCCCATGCGCGTCGCTAGACGTCGTCTGCGGCTCCGCGTCCGTCGTCGGCGTCGTGCGCCGGAATGCCGTCGGAGTACTTAGATGCCGCCCTCGCGCGCTGACGTCAGTTCTTGTACATAGCTTTCCGCGCCAGGAACGCAGAGCCATGCAAAGACCGACACTGGTGCCAAAAAGAAAATCTAGGGGCCTGAAAAGGATAACCTTAACCCTAGATGTCAGCTCGCAGAACGGGGAGGATGGGTGGGTCGGTGAGGAATCTAACTAACTAATGTTTCTTACAGATACATCGTTTCCGAAGGTAAGTAACTTGTTCATCTGAAAGAAACACGTTAGTTAGATTCCTCACCTTAGAATAGATACCCAAGCAATACCATCCCCGGTGGTGGGTCTGCGAACCAAGATCACACCAGAAAGTCCTGGAGGACAGAACGGCCAAAGAAGCCATCCCTCCGGACTTGGCTGTCAAGGCAGTTATGCCTGGCAAACGTGTGTAGCGAAGCCCACGTTGCCGCCTGACAGATGTCCTGCAAAGGGACACCCCGTCCTAAAGCAGTAGTAGCCGCTGTGGCCCGAGTAGAATGGGCGTGCAGCCCAACAGGAGGGTCCTTTTTTGCCAAGGAATAACAAATTTTGATGCACAAACCGACCCACCGAGAGATGGTCCGTTTGTGCACAGCTTTTCCCTGCTTAGCACCCACGTATCCAACGAAAAGTTGGTCGTCCACCCGGAACTGCTTTGTGCGGTCCAGATAAAAGGAGAGCGCACGTTTTGGGTCCAGACGGCGGAGTTTCTCTTCCTCTTTGGAAGGATGCGGAGGCGGAAAGAAGGTGGGCAAGGTGACAGACTGCCCAAGATGAAAGGGGGTCACCACTTTCGGAAGAAAGGAGGGACGAGGCCGAAGGACAACCTTGTTTGGATGAACAGAGAGAAAAGGAGGCTTTGATGATAAAGCCTGGAGCTCACTCACCCGTCTAGCCGAGGTGATGGCTACCAGAAAAGCAGTCTTAAGCGTCAGCAGACGAAGAGGACAATTATGAAGAGGCTCAAAGGGAGCACACATTAGAAATGTGAGAACAAGATTCAAGTCCCACTGAGGTATTACAAAAGGGACAGGAGGGAACGTGTGAGTAATGCCTTTTAGAAAGCGTGCAACTACAGGGGACTTGAAAAGAGAAGGCTGATCAGGAAGCCGCAAGAAGGCAGAGATGGCAGCAAGATAACCTTTCAAGGTGCCCAGGGCAGAGCCCTGCCGGGCCAAAGAAAGAAGAAAGAGGAGAACCTCAGAAAGAGGGGCGGAAAGGGGATCCACAGCCTTTGCTGTGCACCATGCCACAAATTTGTTCCACCGGCAGGCGTATACCGTCTTTGTGGAGGGACGCCTGGCTGCCAGAATGATATCACAGACTTCAGGAGGCAAGTCAAATGGCATCAACTGCCGCCGCTCAATCTCCACGCATGGAGGTGGAGGCTGGACAGGTTCGGGTGGCGGACCGTCCCCTGCTGCTGCGACAGAAGATCCTCCCGAAGGGGCAGACGTATCGGAGGATCGGTCAACATACTGAGTAGCTCGGGATACCAGTACCTTCGTGCCCAATCCGGAGCCACCAAGATGACTTGGGCCCGGTCGTGCCTGATCTTCTTCAGCACTCTGGGCAGAAAAGGTATAGGCGGAAAGGCGTACAACAGACCGCAACTCCACTCGTGACGAAAAGCGTCGCCGAGCGAGTGCCGCCTTGGAAATTCCAACGCGCAGAACTGCTGACATTGCGCGTTCTCTTCGGTGGCGAATAGATCTAACCAAGGCTCACCCCACTGCTGAAAGAGACCTTGCGCCACTTCGGAGTTCAGACGCCATTCGTGATCCATCATGCACCGGCGGCTGAGTTCGTCTGCTCAGACGTTCAGAGAGCCCGCCAGATGTTGAACCACTAGGGTGACGCCCTGGTGTTCCAGCCACGTCCAGAGGCGCAGAGCCTCCTGACAAAGGGTCCACGACCCCACCCCGCCCTGTTTGTTGCAATACCACATGGCGGTGGTGTTGTCTGTGAACACCTGCACGACACTTCCCCTGACAGAGGGAAGGAAGGCTTTCAGTGCAAGTCGGATCGCTCTCAACTCCAACAGGTTGATGTGGAGACGAGACTCCGCCAGAGACCAGAGGCCTCTGATCTCCGCCTCTCCCATATGGCCACCCCATCCCAGGAGGGACGCATCCGTCACTACGACATGCTCCGGTTGGGGAAGGGAGAGGCTCTTGCCCTTGACCCAATCGCGGTCCGTGAGCCACCACTGCAACTGCTGTGCAGTGCCCTCCGAGATCAAGACATGGTCGGACAGGTTGCCGTGATGCTGGGCCCACTGAAACTTCAGGTCCCACTACAGAGCCCGCATGTGCCGCCTGGCGTGATGCACTAGTAGGATGCAGGAGGCCATCAGCCCCAGAAGCCGCAACACTAGCCTGACCGAAACCCGGGATAGAGGCCGAAAGATGGGAATCAGGGCCTAAATATCCCGGACCCGCTGTTACGGCGGATAGACCCGGAACTGCGCCGAATCGAGAACCGCTCCAATGAAGAGGAGCTCCTGAGAGTGACTCAAGTGTGACTTCGGCACGTTGATGGAAAATCCCAGCAAATGCAGGAGATCCGCCGTAGTCTGGAGGTGGGAGACGACTGTCTGGGGCGAGCCCGCCTTCAACAACCAGTCGTCGAGATAGGGGAAGACTGGAACCCCTGATCTGCGCAGATGAGCTGCGACCACCGCCATCACTTTCGTGAACACCCGAGGGGCACTGGTGAGGCCGAAGGGGAGCACGGTAAACTGAAAGTGCTCTTGGCCCACCGTGAACCGCAGGTAACGCCGGTGGGCCGGCAGGACGGGGATGTGGAAGTATGCGTCCTGCAAGTCCAACGCTACCATCCAGTCTCCAGGGTCTAGGGCAGCTAGAACCTGAGCCAAAGTTAACATCTTGAACCTTTCCTTCCGGAGGAAGGCATTGACGTTCCGGAGGTCCAAGATAGGGCGTAGGCCCCCTTTGCCCTTCTTGGGAACCAGAAAGTAGTGGGAATAACAACCACGACCTACTTCTGGGCTCGGAACGCGCTCGACGGCCCCCTTGGCCAAGAGGGCCGAAACTTCCTCGTGGAGAAGATTCAAATGATCCCCCGAGATACGGTGGTGCTGCGGTGGCATGGCTGGAGGGGTCATCTCGAAGGGGAGGGAGTAGCCCCTTCGGACGATTTGCAGCACCCACCTGTCTGATGTGATGGACCGCCAGTGGAGCAGGTGATGGCGAACTCTGCCGCCCACTGGCGTGGAATGGGCCTGAAAGCTCGGGCTAGGAAGGCTTTGAGGCGGATGCTGCCGGGGTGGAGGTGGGCTGACCGCGTCGTCCTCCAGAACCGCCTCGGCGGAAACCATGTCCGCGACCGCGCGCAGGTTGGTTCTGCGGCTGGTGGCTAGGCGCACGTGAGGAGGCACCCCTTCCTTGGCCACGAAAAGGGCGAAAGGCAGAAGTTTGCGACCGCGGGGCCGAGAGGCCCAAGGACTTGGCCGTAGCCCGGGAGTCCTTAAAGCAATTCAGCGCACTGTCCGCTTTCTCGCCGAAAAGGCGAGTGCCATCAAAGGGCATGTCCATGAGGGTGCTCTGGACATCGCCCGAAAAGGACGTGGACCGCAGCCAGGCGTGACGTCTAAGTGCCACTGAGGTAGAAATTGCCCTACCCAGCGAGTCCGTAGTGTCAAGCCCACATCGGATAGCATGTCGTGCTGCATCCCTCCCATCGGCCAGAGCCTGGGTAAGTCGTGTCTGGACCTCCTCCGGACATAGGGGCAGCACGTCCTCCACCGCATCCCACAGAGAGTGGGAATAACGGTCCAAGAGGCAGGCGGTGTTCAAACACCGCAGACCCAAGCTAAGGGAGAAGAACAGCTTCTTGCCGAACTGTTCCAGCCTCTTGGAATCCCGGTCCGGCGGAGCGATCGGGAAGGAGGATTGGGAGGTAGAGGCCTGGATAACCAGGCTCTCGGGGTAGGGTGTTGGGACAGGAAACTGGGGTCGCCCGGAGCAGGGCGGTGGCGCCTGGCGACGTTCCTATCCACAGGAGGAACTGTGGAGGGCTTGGACCAGGTGCCCTGCAGAACGTCAGTGAGGGCCTCATTGAATGGCAGCAGAGGCTCAGTGGAGCTTGCTGCAGACTGAAGCACCTCAGTGAGGACGTTAGTCCTCACAGCCACGGCAGGTAGCTCGAGCCCAAGGGCTGCGGCCGCCTTGCGCAGCACCACAGAGGAAGCAGCACCCTCCTCCGAAGCCACAGTCGGAGGAGAGATGAATCCAGTGTCCGGAGAGGTATCCAGACCACTGGCCTCCCCCAGTTCATCTGCCCAGTCCTGTGACAGTTGAGCCTGAGCGGCCATAGGATCCTCGGATCCCTCCCAGTTGTCCCCATCATCCGATTCCTGGTATGCAGGAGGAAGGATCGGAGCCGGGCGATAGACAAAATGTGTCTCCAGCGGCGCCGAACGCGGCGTACATCGACGCCGTATCGGCGCTGGGCCCGGACCGGGGCTGAACCAGGGCTCGACTTCGAGCGGAGTCGGAGGTGGTACCGGTGTCGACGCCGGCGGAGGAGGCGGCGTGACGAGGTCGACCGGCGTCGGCGGGGACTCGGGAACGGGTCCCTCGGGCGCTTGCGGCGTCGAGGCCGGAGCCGTCGACGGCACCGGGGCCGGAGCCGTCGACAGGCAAGGTTGCCCAGTCGGGTCCGCGGGGCCCGAAGGCGCGCCAGCGGGAGTCGACGGCGGAGCCAGGCTCCTCATGGGCGAGAGGAAGGCACTGACTTCCGCCGGCATCGCGTCATTCCCAGGGACCGGTGGGTATGGGGACTTGCGCGGCGCCTGCGGCTCCGCCGGAGTCGCGGGGGTGGAACCACCCTGACCCTCGGCCGAGTCGCGCGACCGGCGAGGGGAGTCCGAAGAGCGGTGTCGCCTCTTGGACTTCTTGGAGTGCTTCGACTTACCCGAAGACTTGGATCCAGACGACCGATGATGAAGTCGGCTGCGGCTCCGCGACCGATCCTTGGACCTCCTCCTGGACCGGGATCGAGAGGGGCGCGGAGCCGAGTGGCAAATCTC
This sequence comes from Triturus cristatus, assembly GCF_964204655.1. Taxonomy (NCBI): domain Eukaryota; kingdom Metazoa; phylum Chordata; class Amphibia; order Caudata; family Salamandridae; genus Triturus; species Triturus cristatus. The sequence goes on from NC_140590.1 coordinate 1,319,173,945, forward strand.
GAGAAGCTTACGGGACCGCTCCTGTCTAGCCTTCGAGGTCAGGGCCTTGCAGTCCGAACACGACTCCGCGTCGCGGTCGAGGCCCAAGCAGTAAAGGCACCGGCGGTGATGGTCCGTAACCGACATCAAGCGGCTACAGTCAGCACAGGCTTTAAAACCAGGCAAGATCAAAAAGGATCGAAAAAGTTAGTCAAAAAAGACTAAAAGGGGTAGCTCTCCCGGATCTGCGCTTACTGGCGCGGAAAAAAGAAGAACTGACGTCAGCGTGCGAGGGCGGCGTCTAAGTACTCCGACGACGTCATTCCGGCGCACGACACCGACGACGGACGCGGAGCCGCAGACGACGCCTAGCGACGCGCAAGGGGTATTGCTGACGAAAAATCTTCCGGATCCAGTCTGACGCCTGGGGATATTCTAAGGTGAGGAATCTAACTAACGTGTTTCTTTCAGATACATTAGTATCATTGCCTGACTATCCTGGACTCACCATTCGTGTTCAGAAACGTCCCAATGAAAGGAAGCGACTGAGAGGGAGTCAGGTGTTACTTCGGCAATCAGTCTTCGAGACAGGGGAAGACTGGAACCCCAGATCTCCAGAGATGAGCTGCGACCACCGCCATCACCTTTGTGAACACCCAAGGGGCACCAGTGAGTCCAGAGGGGAGCACTGTGAAATGAAAGCGCTTGTGGCCCATCGTGAACCGCAGGTAGTGACGAGGGGCAGGCAGGATGGGAATATGGAAGAAGGCATCCTGCAAGTCCAGTGCAACCATCCAGTCTCCTGGGTCCAGGGCAGAGAGGACATGAGCAAGGGTAAGAATCTTGAATTTCTCCTTTTGAAGAAGAAATTGAGGGTTCTGAGGTCTAGGATAGGAGAAGGCCTCCGTTCATTTCGGGGAACAGGAAGTAGCGAGAATAGCAACCACTGCCTACTTCAGGTCCAGGAACCCTCTCCATGGCTCGTTTGGCAAAAAGAGCATGGACTTCCTCGCGGAGCAAAACATGGTGATCCTCCATCAGCCAATCGTATTCTGGGGGCATAGATGGAGGAGTAGTCTCGAAGGGGAGGGAGTAGCCACTCCAGACTATTTGCAGCACTCACCTGTCTGATGTGATGTTTTGCCAGGGGTGGAAGTGATGGCGTATTCTGCCACCAACTGGCCAAGAGTGGTCCTAGGGGATCGGACAAGAACGGTTATACAGTGGAGATGGGGATGGTGGCTTAGCTCGACTTCTGGTTCCCTGACCCATGAGGCCACATCTGATGGCGCACTTAGCTGCGTCTCTCCCATCTGCTACAGCTTGGGAGAGTAGAGCCAGGTCCTCTTCCGACACTCTGGGCAGCACCTGCACTACTGTATCCCATAGAGAATGGGAGTAACAGGCCAAGAGGCATGCAGTGTTCACCAACCACAGCGCTAGGCTGGTGGAAGAGAAAACTTTCTTCCCAATGTTTTCCAGCCTCTTGGTTTCCCTGTCCAGGGGTGCGGAAGGGAATACACCTCGGGATGTGGAAGCTTCAACTACCAAGCTTTGGGGAGGGGGGTGGATGGTGAGGAAAAGTGGGTCCCCCGGAGGGGGGGCAATGGCGGCGGACAACCGTCCTATTCACAGGAGCCCCTTTGTTGGGTTTGTACCATGTCTCAGAAGGACATCTGTCAAGGCCTCATTGAAAGGCAGTAGGGGCTCTGAGCTCAAGACCCCAGGCTGCAGGACCTCTGCCAAGACGTAAGTTAGGAAGCTGTAGGTCAAGGACCTGCGCAACCCTACGCACCACCATGGTAAAAGTTGTTCCCTCCTTCATAGCCAGGGTAGGAGGGGAAAGCATGCCTGAGTCTGGGTAGATGTCCAGACCACTGGTGTCACCAGATTCCTCATACCAGTACAGGTCTTGCTGTTGCGGGATTCTCAATCCTTTTCCTCCATCCCTAACACTTCAGAATAGGGCAGGTGGCATCGGTGTTGGCGTCGGAGGACGCCCGACCGGCTCCGTCATCGGGAATGAGGATCGGGGAGGCCGCACCGGTGGGCACCAGAAATGCAGAGGACGTCGGTGGGGAAGATTGCTGTGGAGGTGTGGTCGGCGTCGGTCAGGACCCGGAAACGGGCCCACTCTGAGGCAGTGGAGCAGGGGCCGCAGCCGTCGGCAAGGGAACGACAGGTGCCTCTCTGTCCTCTGAGCCTCCGGGGCCCAAAGACGCACCGGCAGGGTCAGGCCGCCCAAATATGACACACATGGCATCATAAAATTCTTTGAGTTAGGTGGGGGTCGCTCCCGGCCCCAGAAAGGGAGGGAAACGTGGAGATGACCAGGCTCTCGCTCCGTGGAGCGGGGCCTCGAGCGCCAAGGTTCGTCCGCCGTGTCACAAGACAGGCGGGGCAAAGTCGAAACACGCTTCGACTTCTTGTGCTGCCTCTTACCTGACTTCAACAACTTTGACGAAGAGGACTTCTAATCACTGGATCGATACTCGGACCTTCCTCTTGACTGAGACCGGGATCGATACCCGCGAGGCGACCTCTGCGATGCCAGACACCGTGGCGTGAGAAGCTTTAGGGACCGCTCCCTCAAAGCCTTCGGCGCCATTGGCTGGCAGTTGGGAGCACGACTTAGGGAGTCTATATTGACGACACGGACGTTATGAAAACGAACCAGACGCCTACGACGTCACAGGGAGCCGACCAAAGCCACCTATTGGCGCACAGACGTACTACTATCAAAAATCTTCGGGATCCAGCCTGATGCCTGGAAGTTCAAAGTAAAGTAATCTGCGGCTAGATGTCTCTATCAGATTGATTCAGTTCCCATTTGTGACACCATGAAGCTTGTCTGCTCAGTCTGTCTGCTTCAACATTGTCTTTCCTGGTAGGTGGATTGCGAAAATCTCAATTTTCCATGGATTTGACCAATTCCACAATTGTTGAGCTGATGTGGAGAGTGGAAGTGATTGTGTCCTACCCTGTTTGTTTGTGTAGAACATGGTGGTTGCATTGTCTATATTGTTTTGTCTTTCCCCAGAGCTCTTTCTGAAAGGCTTTTAAACAGTTGCGTGCGCGCGTCGGCCAACAGCCGTTGTGAGCACTACCTCTGTAGTGCTGCACACGTCTGCTGGCCGACGCAGCCCCTCCCACTCAATAAAACTCCCGAACTGCGGCGGTATTTGCGCCGCGGTTAAGGAGTTAAGGAAATGAATACTGCCTTTAATTCCAGGATGATGTGCTGTATTGCATCCTGGTCCTTCCACACTCCTCCTATATTGAGGTTGTTCTTGTGTGCTCCCCATCCCATCTAAGAGGTACCTGTTATGGTTACAGTTGGAGTAGGTTGTGTAAAAGATCTTCCTTGTGTTATGTTTGCTCTGTTCCACAATGCCATCTCCTTCTGTATCCTCTGCATGACAACCACTAGATCTTCCCAACCCCCGGTTGCCTGTAATCATTGTACTTGTAGCCAATATTGAAATGGTTTCTTGCGAAGTCTTATGTTTGGTATCAAATGAATGCAGGAAGCCATCATTCCTAGTAGCTTCCTCCCTGTCTGAACTTGCCCCTTCCGCGTCAGCGTCTCTGTATACTGTCTAGTACTCTGTATGTGTGTGGGAGCACAGAGAAACGATTAGAATTGTACAGATTTGTTTGGTTTGACTTTAATCTGTTTTTTGTATTAACAAATACAAGATTAAATGGCCTTTCTGATATAAGGGCTGTGCATAAAAGCAAGAATGTTATCTAAGAATACAGTGTGTTTTTGTTATGATAATGGAGAAGGACGTACATATCAGACATGATGCATTAAAAATAGTTGAAGGTTTTAACACATGCTATGGCCAAATCTGGTTGCGTTCGGGATTGATTGAGTATAAGAGCTACTTCAAGTAGGTGGTAAACCACTCGCCAAGGGGAAGGGGTCCCCAGGGGACCCTTCCCCTTTGTATGTGAGAAAATATTTTTAAGAGCAGGCAGTGGTCCCTGGGACCACTGCCTCCACTTAAGAAAATAAAACTGAAAAGTTTTCTTTTTCAAATGCATCTCGTTTTCCTTTAGGAAAAGAGGATGCATTTTAAAAAAAAAACACTGCTTTATTTAAAAGCAGTCACAGACATGGTGGTCTGCTAACCCCAGCAGGCCACCATCCCTGTGAGTGCTAGCCATTCCTAAAGGGGGCGCAAATTGCACCTCTCTCATTAATTATCATAAGGCATGCAATTTGCGACCCCATTAGGAATCTCAAACAGTGTCTGACACACTGTTATACATCCCAATTTCCGAGTCGCAAATTGAGACTCACAAATGCGACGCAATTTGCGGGTCGCAAATTGGTGGGTTGTACATCTGGCCCCTAGATCCACAGCATCTAGGGCTGATTTTAAGCATGTTTTGGCTATATTTCCCCCCCTTCCACCAGCTGTGCTGCCATTTGTGATATTGACCTGGTAGGTGTTTTGTTAGTTCTCCTATCTCTTCCCAGCATTGATGTGCGTGGTGGTTGAGCAATGCATTTGAATTTGCAATGCACCATTGGTTTTCCGCACTTCTCTCTCGCTTTCTGCCCATAAGGTCCATCCTTCTGCTCTCATAATCTGGGAGATGGCCTGTTGTACTTGGCACATTTGAGTTTTTCCTGGTTGTGGATATTATGATAGAATCTGTAGGGACTGAACCCTTAATCTAATTTGGGTCCTTGGAGAAGTGTTTGTACTTTTTCTCTCCTCGAGGTGTATCTGTCTTGCATGTGGCCGGTTCATGAAAAGCTTCTTTCCCTTGATCTAGCACACTTGGTAACATAGGGAGAAATTGGTTTCTAGCGTAGGCAGTAGAGTTAATAATAAAAAAAAAGATTGGGGTTTTTCCTCATCAAGTTGTACTCCATATGTATCTGCCGCCTTTTTAATTACTGGATTATATATACCAATGTCGTCCGGTGGTGAAGGCCTTGAAGGATATGTGTCGACTGCCTCTACTGTGGAATCTGTCTCAAGATCCTTCCATTATACCTCGTGAAATTCGGAGGTATCTGACCATATGTAAGTCAGCTCTTCCTCCTCATCGTAGAAGATTTCCTGTTCCTCCTGAAGCTCAGGAGTTAAGGGAGCCTCTATGTCTTCGACGCTTTTCTCTATTGTCTTCTAGCTCTTAGCAGGTAGTCTAAATTGTTTTAGACTTTTGTCAAAGTCCTGTTTCCTCTGTAAAATATTAGCCATTTCGGACACTAGCCATTGTTTTCGATTGCTGATCCGAGTGTTTCGGCAACTAGAGTTTCGGTCTTTCTTTTTGCTTTCGAAGGCTCTTTCGTAGATGGTGCTGATGGCGCACTATGTCTTTCTGATTTTGAACACTCCTGTTTTGACGTCAATCTGTCTTTTCTCTGACTCTCCTTTGACGTCATGGATTTTTCAGGGGTCTTTCCCACTGCGGCATCCTTTTCGAAGCATCTGAGGATATTTGTTTTGGGGCGTGACTGCAGTCGTCAAGTGCTTGGATGCCAAGGTTCCCTTCAAGAACTTTGAGTCTGGTTTTCGAGTCTAATCTAGTTTTTTAGAGGATGACAGTTCTCTTACCTCTCGAGAAGACTTATTTCCCCCTTGAGTTTCGACCTCCACCAACTGGACGTCGGTCTCCAGCTCCCCTTCTGGCCCTTCTGCAACCCTGTCCTCTTCATAATATCAGAGGCCAAAGTACCATAGGGTAGCCCTGTATGTTGGCCCTGCATATTGTAGTTGGCTGTTCTCTGCCTCTCTTTAACCCTTAGAGTCTACCGGATGAACGCCAAACACACGTTGCAGTCTTCACTTCGGTGATCTACTGGCAGACAGAGGATACAGACCAGATGTTGGTCCTCCTGGGTGAACTTGTGATGGCAATTTTAGCAGAACTTGAATGGTGTATTTTCAATCACCACGCACAGGCAGCCTGCTGCACGTGCATTCTCTTTAGTCGTCAAAGATGTACTCACTTCCACTCCCGAAGTTCCCCGTTACATTCTTCCGATGTCCTGTTGATTTTGCTATCTTTTTCGAGTTTTTCAATGATCTGTTTCCTCCCAAAATTTGGGAGCCCCTTCTGCATTGATCTAGACTCATAAAAAAAGAATCTGAAAATGGCGACCAAAGGTGGGAGCTTCTGGAGGAAGCACGACAACCTCAGCAGAGGACAACAAATGGAGGTACGTCGACACTCACCAACAAAAACAAAAATAGTAGAAGGACATTTTTACAACAATTCCAGACTCAACCACTAGATGGTGGAATAATGTACAGCATTTGAACCCAGAAAAGATTCAATATCTCAAAATTTAATATACAAGTAAGTTTAAATATCAAATAAGAAAAGTGGGGAAGAAAATAATCAGAGTAGGCACCACATTTTACTGGAGAAAACGTATATCATTTAGGTAAACATCAAATGAGCTTCCCGCTATATAAAACTGCACACATAAATAATAAAATCCAAACAGACTTTGTCAAATCACTCCTGTCATCCTCAAATTGACATTCTTGTCCTTCCCCCTAAGCTACTCTCCCATCAGAAATGATTGTCTGGGTAAAACACGAGGTTGAGTTGCTGTCAACCACAAAAGCAATCTATTTTGTTTTTATTCCTGCTCCACTTTCTCCTTTTTTGAACTCCTCCAAGTTGAACTCTTCCATACCGCCACAAGCAGAATGAGATTACCTGCTATGCATCAACCTCCCACAGACAACTTTATTTCCTTAAATTATCTCTTTGATTTCGTCATCTCTAACCTCCTCCTCTCTCCTTTGACACCATCCTTCTGGGAAATTCGAACCTTAGTAAAGTCATTTTGCATTATCACCTCTAAATTTGTTACTTTCTTTCAGCCACCCTTCACCATTACTGTGGATAGACATACATCAAATGGTTTGTGTTTGGCAAACTCTGTCAAATTCCATCTTCATTTAGAACACATTATAAACCTAGAGGAAATAAAGCTAGCAGACTGGGTCATTGTAATCTCCTAACTTGACTATATCTCTACCCTCACTCACAAGCCTTTTTAAAAATATACTAGCCCAAGGGAGCTATTCTTCATGCAGATATTTGATTTCTCAACCACATTAAAAACAAATGCAACCATATTAATCAGCTTTTGCCTGACTACTAGCTGAGGCATGCCGCTCCTAGCAGCTATGTTTAGCTGGAGGATCTTGAACCCTTAGGTTGAAAAGGCTGAAATTCACTCTCCTTTACAAGAAAAAGACCATGCTCCACGGATCCTATCTTGGCAATGTTCCCAGAATCTGGAAAATTATCCCGTCTAATAACAAACATGTGCTCTCCTTTTAAGCCTTTAAATAATGGATAAAGAACAATGCTCAATGGGAAACTTTTGCATCCAGCAATGTAATTCCATGAATACTGCATACAATTTCAAGACCGTTCTTTCACTTTGACACTGGGACAGACATGGTCTCCTTTTTGTCTTGTCTCCCTCTGTAAACTACTGCTCACTTTGTTTTCTCTTTCTGCATCTCTGCCTGCAAAGAACAAGGAAGAGCCGTAACATCAAGGTGAAGGTAACTTGTTAATCTGATTCATGACCTGATTGAGAACGGGGCGTATGATTGAATCTTTTTAACTGAAACATGGACGGACAAAGCATCTGGTCCAGACTGGAATATTGCCTTACCTAGTGGGTATGTTGTCTCTTCCCAGGATAGACTAGATAAGAAAGGGGGGGGGGGGAATAGCAGTTGTTCATTCAACACGGCTGAAAATTTGTGTGGAAACTCACCTTGACCTCCCCGCGGAAGCACTGTTTTTTACCATCTATGTAGCCAATTTGTATAAATTCCAAGGAATTTTGGTTTATCGTCCACCAGGTCCTAAGTCCACTTTCCCTGTTATGCTTATGCACTTTTTAGAATCCCGGATTGATCACCATCCTTTTATGATCCTCGGTGATTTTAATTATCATCTAGGATGCGCGGACCAGTCCGAGGTGTCCGTGCTAACTGACAACCTAGCAGCACTGGGTTTTAATCAAATGGTCACAAGCCCTACTCACAGTTTGGGACACATTTTAGACGGCATTTTTATCAGTAATATGGATTTGAAGGTGGCTAATACCATGCCGCTTCCCTGGTCCGATCATAAGGCAGTGAATTTTACTGTTATGACCGGGATATTGGTCACTCCCTCAGACCATAGGGCAGAGAAACATATGATCAGACCATGGTCTCAGGTGACCGCTGATAAGCTCCTCCCTATCCTGGGTGCCTCACTTCCCTCCTACACCAACGATATTTCAGAGGCGTCGATGCTCTTTAAGGATTGGCTGGCGGCTGCGGTGGAGATAGTAGCTCCTCAGAAGCTGCTTGGTTCTAGGAGAACCAAACCATCCGCGCCTTGGTACAACAACGAACTTAAGATCTTGAAGGGGACATTTAGGAGGGCTGAGCGGCTGTGGAGAAGGGACTATAGTGATGAGGGCAAAGTACATTATAATTGCACTCTTTCAGCTTATAGGCATGCAATAGTGGCAGCCAAATGTGCTTATTTTGCAACTAAAATTAGGGAGGCTGGCAATTCGGCCAAAGAGCTTTTTAAGACTATAACAGCTCTTGCTAAACCGCCGCAGGATAACGCCTACCGACCTGACCTGGAAGCCTGCCAAAAGTTGGCGGCATATTTCCAGGAGAAGGTACAGGCTATCTACAATGAGTTCAGTAGTATGTCCCCTAGCTTAGAATGGGGCGAGCAGAGGCAGGAACTCAGCCCTAGGGCCAATACGGGGCTCAGTGAGTTTGCCCCGATTCCGGTGGAGGAAACTCGTAGGTTGATCCTCTAAATCAAGTCAGGTTCACCCCTAGATCCTTGTCCGCCATCAGTCTTTCATCCGGCTGCTGAGGTAATTGCGGAAGAGCTATCCCATTTAATTAATATAGCAATGCAATCCGGTTGCTACCCCGCAAGCTGGAAGAGGGAAATAATCAAGCCTCTGCTAAATAAAACGACACTAGACCCCCATGTCTTAAAAAACTATCGGCCAATTGCCGCTTTGCCCATGGCGGCCAAGATTTTGGAGAGGGAGCTAAACCGCTCCCTGACGGCATATTTGGTGGCCATGATCTGTTTGACTCTTCTCAGCACGCTTTCCGCGCCCTGCACTCTACAGAGTCAGCACTTCTGATGGCAGCAGAAAATGTCCGCACTATAGTCGATGGGGGAGGTCGAGCAGTACTGGTGATGTTGGATCTCTCGGCTGCCTTCGATACCGTGAATCATAAGGTGCTGATTCGAAGGCTCGAGTAGTTTGGTGTCCAGGGAACGGCATTGGCCCTACTAGCCTCTTCATTGGAGGGTAGGGAGCAGAGCTTGTCATGGGATGGTCTTCAGTCCTACCCGTTTCACCTACCATGTGGAGTGCCACAGGGCTCGGCTTTATCTCCTACGCTCTTCAACATCTATGTAGCCCCCTTGGCCAAGCACATTAGGGCACATGGCTTTACTATAATCTCCTATGCTGATGATTCCCAGCTCATTGTGTCCGCTGGCGAAGAAGTGAATGACACGGCCATTAAGTTCCATAGTTGCATGTCCGAAATCATGAGATGGATGCGAGAAAAATTTCTCAAAATCAATACGGAGAAAACGGAGATAATAGAGTTTGGCCGGGGAAATCCCATATGGAATAGCTCTTGGTGGCCGGTAGAGGCTGGCGAGTGCCCCTGTCCCGTGCTTAAGGTCAGAAATTTGGGAGTGGTGTTTGACAATCAGCTCAACTTTTCCGCGCATGTCAGTAATCTTGCCTCTTCCTGCTCTTATCTAATCAGGACGCTGCGGAAGATCTTCCCTTTTATCAAATCTGATCTTCGCAGGAATGTGGTGGTGGCTTTAGTGCTTTCCAGAATGGACTACGGTAATGCATTGCTATTGGGAAAAAACAAGACCTTGATGAGGAGACTGCAGGTTCTGCAGAATGCGGCAGCCAGACTCTTGCTAGATGTCCCCAGAGATCAGTCTGTCGCTGAGGGAATCAAGGCACTGCACTGGCTTCCAGTCCAGCAGCGCATAGATTTTAAGGCTTTATGTCTAGTACACAAGGCTGTGTTCGGGGGGGGGAGCTAAGGAGGTTTAGAAGCTTTTTACTCCCTACTCCCCGGGTCGGGCACTTAGGTCCTCTACTCAATGCCTTCTTAAGCTAAACCGTGTCAGGAAAGCCAGATGGGGCGGCAGAGCCTTTTCGTTTCATTCTGCCAGTCTCTGGAACAAGGTTCCTGGCTCTCTGAAATCAACAGACAGTCATCAAGTTTTCAGAAAACGGTTAAAAACACGTCTTTTTGATGTGACCCGGTGTTAAGATGGGGTTGTTTCTCTCTACTCACCAGCGCCAAGACGCTTCGGCATTCGTTCGCGCTTTACAAATGGCTATCCTATCCTATCCTATCTGAAATTAACACGTTAGTTAGATTCCTCACCTTAGAATAGATATCCCAGCAATACCAACCTCGGTGGTGAGTCTGCGAACCAAGATCACACCAGAAAGTCCTAGAGAACAGAACAGCCAAAGAAGCCATCTCTCCGGACTTGGCTGTCCAGGCACTAGTGTTTGGCAAACGTGTGCAGCGAGCCCCACGTTGCTGCCTGACAAATGTCCTGCAAGGGGACTCCCCGGCCCAGGGCAGTGGTCGCCGCTGTGGCCCGAGTGGAATGGGCCCTCAGCCCTACAGGAGGTTCCTTTTTAGCTAAGGAGTAACAGGCCTTGATACACAAAATGACCCACCGAGAGATTGTTCATTTGTGTACCGCCCGTCCCTTCTTAGCGCCCACATAGCCAACAAAGAGTTGGTCGTCAACCCGGAACTGCTTGGTGCGGTCCAGATAGAAGGACAGCGCCCGTTTCGGGTCCAGATGGTGGAGCGTCTCTTCCTCTTTCGAGGGATGCGGAGGCCGAAAGAAGGTGGGCAGTGTAACAGACGGCCAGATCTGAAAGGCAATCACCACCTTAGGAAGAAAGGAAGGACGAGTCCGGAGAACAACTTTGTCCGGATCAACAGAAAGGAAATGAGGCTTAGAAGAGAGAGCCTGGAGCTCACTCACCCTTCTAGCAGAGGTGATGGCCACCAGGAAAGCAGTTTTAAGCGTCAACAGACGAAGGGGACAATTATGAAGTGGCTCAAAGGGAGCGCACATCAGAACCGTCAAGACCAGATTCAAATCCCACTGAGGCATTACGAAAGGGACAGGAGGAAACATGTGAGTAATGCCTTTAAAGAAGCGAGAAACAACAGGGGATTTGAAAAGAGAAGGCAGATCAGGAAGCCGTAAGAAAGCATAAATAGCAGAAAGATAACCTTTAAGGGTGCCCAGAGCAGAGCCCTGCTGGGCCATAGAAAGAAGAAAGAGGAAAACCTCAGAAAGAGGGGCGGAAAGGGGAGCCACAGCCTTTGCTGTGCACCATGCCACATATTTGTTCCACCTGCAGGCGTATACCGATTTTGTGGAGGGACGCCTGGCTGCCAGAACAACATTACAGACTTCAGGAGGCATGTCAAATGGCATCAACTGCCGCCGCTCAATCTCCACGCATGGAAGTGGAGGCTAGACAGGTTCGGGTAGAGGACCGTCCCCTGCTGCTGCGACAGAAGGTCCTTCTGAAGAGGCAGAGGTATCGGGGGGGTCGATTCACAGACTGAGTAGCTCGGGATACCAGTATCTTCGTGCCCAGTCCGGAGCCACCAAGATGACTTTGGCCCGGTCGCGCCTGATCGTCTTCAGCACTCTGGGCAGAAGTGGTATAGGCGGAAAGGCGTACAACAGACCGCAACACGACTCGCGACGAAAGGCGTCCCCGAGCGAGTGCCGCCTTGGAAACTCTAAAGCGCAGAACTGCTGACATTGCGCGTTCTCTTCGGTGGCGAATAGATCTAACCAAGGCTCTCCCCACTGCCGAAAGCAGCCTTGTGCCACGTCCGAATTTAGACGCCATTCGTGATCCATCATGAACCGACGGCTGATTTAATCTGCTCTGGCTTTTAGAGAGCCCGCCAGATGTTGAACCACCAGGGTGACGCCCTGATGTTCCAGCCATGTCCAGAGAAGCAGAGCCTCCTGACAAAGGGTCCACGACCCCACCCCGCCCTGTTTGTTGCAATACCACATGGCGGTGGTGTTGTCCGTGAACACCTGCACTACACTTCCCCGGACAGAGGGAAAGAATGCTTTCAGTGCAAGTCAGATCGCCCTCAGCTCCAGAAGGTTGATATGGAGCTGGGACTCCGCTGGAGACCAGAGGCCTCTGATCTCCGCCGCTCCCATGTGGCCCCCCATCCCAGGAGGGACGCATCTGTCACCACTACGTGCTCCGGTTGGGGAAGGGAGAGGGATCTGCCACTGACCCAATTGCGGTCCGTGCGCCACCACTGCAACTGATTGCAGTGCCCTCCGAGATCAAGACATGATCGGACAGGTTGCCCCGATGCTGGGCCCACTGAAACTTCAGGTCCCACTGCAGAGCCCGCATTCGCCATCTGGCGTTATGCACCAACAGGATGCAGGAGGCCATCTGACCCAGTAGCCGCAGCACCAACCTGACCAAAACCCGGGCTAGAGACTGAAAAATGGGAATCAGAGCCTGAATATCCCGAACCCGCTGTTCCGGAGTATAGGCCCGGAACTGCGCCGAGTCCAGAACCGCTCCGATGAAGAGGAGCTTCTGGGAGGGACTCCGATGCGACTTCGGCACATTGATGGAGAACCCCAGCAAATGCAAGAGGTCGGCCATAGTCTGGAGGTGGGAGACGACTGCCTGGGGCGAACCCGCCTTCAACAACCAGTCGTCGAGATAGGAGAAGACTGGAACCCCCAATCTGCGCAGATGAGCTGCGACCACTGCCATCACTTTTGTGAACACCAGAGGGGCACTGGTGAGGCCGAAGGGGAGCACGGTAAACTGAAAATGCTCTTGGCCCACCGTGAACCGCAGGTAACGCCGATGGGCCGGCAGGACGGGGATGTAGAAATAAGCGTACTGCAAGTCCAACGCTACCATCCAATCTCCAGGGTCTAGGGCAGCCAGAACCTGAGCTAAGGTGAGCATCTTGAACTTCTCCTTCCAGAGGAAGGCGTTGACGCTCCTGAGGTCCAAGATAGGGCGAAGGCCCCTTTTGCCCTTCTTGGGAACCACAAAGTAGTGGGAATAACAACCACGACCTACTTCTGGACCAGGAACGCGCTCGATGGCTCCCTTGGCCAAGAGGACCGTAACTTCCTCCTGTAGAAGTTTCAAGTGATCCCCCGACATGCGGTGGTACTGCGGTGGCATGGCTGGAGGGGGTCGCCTCGAAGGGGAGGGAGTAGCCCCTTCAGAGGATTTGCAGCACCCACCTGTCCGACGTGATGGAACGCCAGTGGAGCAGGTGATGGCGAACTCGGCCTGCCACTGACGTGGAATGGGCCTGAAAGCACGGACTAGGTGGGCTTTGAGGCGGATGCTGCTGGGGTAGAGGTGGACAGACTGGCACGTTGTCCCCCTGTACCGCCTCGGCGGAATCCACGTCCGCGACCGCATGGAGGTTGGTTCTGCGGCCTGTGGCTAGGCGGACGTGAGGGGGCGCCCCTTCCTTGGCCACGAAAGGGGGCGAAAAGCGGAAGTTTGCGGGCGCGGGCCGAGAGGCCCAAGGACTTGGCCGTAGCCCTGGAGTCCTTAAAGCGCTCCAGCGCACTATCCGCTTTGTCGCCAAAAAGGCGACTGCCATCGAAGGACATGTCCATGAGGGTGCTCTGGACATCCCCAGAAAAACTCGTGGACCACAGCCAGGCGTGGCGACGAAGCGCCACCGTGGTCGACATTGCCCTGCCCGGCGAGTCCGTAGTGTCCAGTTCACATCGGATTGCATGCCGTGCTGCATCCCACCCCTCGGCAAGAGCCTGGGCGAGCCGTATCCGGGCCTCCTCTGGACACTGGGGCAGCACGTCCTCCACCGTATCCCACAGGGAGTGGGAGTAACGATCTAAAAGACAAGCAGTATTAATAGACCGCAACCCCAAACTAAGGGAGGAGAACAGTTTCTTACCTAACTGTTCCAGTCTTTTGGATTCCCGATCCAGGGGAGCGGACGGGAAGGAGATCTGGGAAGTAGAGGCCTGGATAACCAGGCTCTCGGGCGTGGGGTGCATGGACAGAAAACTGGGGTCGCCCGGTGCAGGGCGGTGGCGCAGGGCCACGTTCCGGTCCACAGGAGGTACTGTGGAGGGCTTGGACCAGGTGCCCGACAACTGTTCTATCCTTTTAGGTGACTTTTGCACCTTTGAATCGGAGGATTGAGACCAAGTAAGGTTGAATTGATTCCAACCTTTAGTAAATTAACTGTGCTATTTACCTTTTTTTCACACACTATTGTGGGGGGGGGGGGGGGGGTGAGCATATGTTGCAGTAGCAAGATCCTGATGAATATAGGTCCTGAAGAAAGCCGTGGGTAATATACCCGGATGGCTGAAACACGTCGACCTTGTAAATAGCAGTCATTTGTTAATACTGCTACGTTTTGCACTGCTTTTAATAAGGGTGTGACGAGTTTGTCCAATTAAATAAGTGTTTTTATCCGCACAACTCTTTTTAAAGATTTCACTCACCATATCATTTTTTGCACTGCACAAATTGCATAGGATCACCAATTATAGACACTATTGCCTTTCTTTATCGTTGAGTCTAGTCCCACCTTTCTATCTGAGCAAGAGAGCTCCCCACTGCGCCAGTCTCTATGATCAAGAGACAGACCTCTCAAATGGGTGGATGACCAAATGATAAAACTGATCACGATAAAAAGATTGATGGGAATCCAGCCTCAGCTTTCAGATTCTATGTACTGATTGCTTATATACACGCTCTTGTATTTATGTGCTTCTATCTATACATTTTGGACCCCCGGTTCTCTTTATGGTTGTCTAAGTCCCAGCTAACCAGGTTCCCAGTGCCAGTGCTCTTTCCCTAAAACAAGGTCAATGTTCAATTGTAACCCACTGGCAAGGATTTTAGCACCCCTGTAAGACCCAAGTATGTATTACCCCTGGTACCCAAGGTATGGGTACTAAAGAAAGTGCATAAGGGTTGTAGCATGTATTACAACAACCTAAGGGACCAACACAAAAACTGTATGCTGACTGCAGGATGCGTGAAATGCTACAAACCATTTTGAAAACACGACATGGCACCCTCCGTGTGCGTCATGTCCATGCACACTGAATATACTATCTGTAAGTCACCAGTACAGCAGGCCTTAGAGCCCTAATGCAGGGTGCATTATATTATGTGAGTTAATACCTGCAGGAGCAGATATGCCCCAGTGATGTCTGGTTCCACTGCCACAACATTGCAAGCGATCAGGAAGCTATCTTAAGCATATGTACTGGGCACTGATCACAACAAGTTACTCAGTGACTTGAAATCCGAACTACCAAGACTCACGTGATCCATACACTGAGTCATCAACGTGATGGCGTGCACGTTGAAGGGAATTCAATGGCTGATGAAGCTGCAAAAGGGAATGTTCGCACAGCTTTCGTATCTGCGCTGACTCGTTCGAAAACGAGAATAGACAAGAGATATAATGGTAGCGGTCATTTCATCCCGAAAAGGCAGCACAGCAGTACCAAAAAAAAATCCACTCAAATACTCCTATGAATTAGATGCACAAAACATTCCATATGTTCAAATACCTGGAGTGGGGGATAGAGTTATACCAAATATGGATCGTAGGCAAGGGTTAATACTAGCCGCACACGAGGGTTTGGGCTCTGCGCACACAGGCGTTGCAGCGACTATTTCTTTACTGAAACAGCACTATTGGTGGCCAGGGTTATCCAAGCAAACTAAAGACTGTCTTGAAATGCGACATCTGCCAGCAGATTAAAGGCTCCACTGCTGCACCGCCAGCACAGACACCATTACTAAAGTCAGACAAACCTCTTGCATGTGTATACTTGGACCAGGCAGGGCTTACAGGTATATAATGGTTGCAGTGGATTAATTCTCAAGATTCCTATGGGTTTGGCCTCGGCGTTCTGCTGATGCTCGAACTGTTATAAAAGATTTGCGAGTCTTTAATCGGTACATACGCAGTTAGCACGTTACACTCTGACTGCGGCCCTGCGTTTAGCTCTCGGGCTTACAATGAGGCCATGGAAGGAATGGGCGTAGCATTGTGGTTCTCATCTCCGTATCATCCTGAGGGAAATTCTGTTGTTGAGAGAAAAAAACGTGACTCAAAGCAATCTTTAACAGCTAGGGTATTAGGCAAGGGAGGTAGTTGGGTCACACACCTGTATGGGGTTCAGCAGGCATTAAATAACCAGCCCTCTAGGGGGAGACACTCCATATGAGGTCCTCTTTGGGACACCAATGTGGGTACCTGAACTTGATTGTGAAGGCGCAGTGGTGGATGAAAAACCATTTGATATCCATGATCGTTTGGCTGTTTTACAGGATATAAAAGAATCCAGGACAAAACAAAGCAATGTCCAAACTAAAGCAGACCGCCACTGAAGAAGTCAAGGTAGTCACGGCAAGACCTGTCTGGATCCCAAAAGTCGGGGATCTGGTCAGAGAGAAAGTGGTGGTGAACATAGAAAGCAGACCCTACTCTCCTACAGGCCAGACCCACGTTATGTACAGAGAGAACATCCAGTGGTAGTGACAACTTATAGTGTTGAGAAGTTGTGCCTACAATGGCTAGAGACCTCAACACTTTCAGAAGTGAAACAACACTCACTTATTTTTACTCCAACACATGGATCTTAGGGATTTTCTACTAGGACCTAGGAAACTATGTCAAAACTTTTCATATATGCTGCCTATAATGAAATCTGGAAGATTTCGCAACAAGAAGCCGCAGAGAGAATATGGGAAATTGACCGTATTAACTTAGAAAAAGCTTTTGCTGTGGTGGATAATGGGTCAACAACTTTGACCTCCAGAGTACATTCATTGGGCAACATTGTATCTTCTGCTATTGACATAATAGAACAATATTTAGCCATAGTACAACAAGGCCAATCACAGTTACGTTCTATCATGTTATTGAGCTGGACGCTGCAATCTTTGCGTGCAGGCCTGGTGCCTTGGCGTATCAAACAGTACGTCTCTGTTTTCAGAATACAATCTTACTGATACACAGACAGAAATGGCACAAAGGGGAACTAGATATACAATGCTCCAAATTGAAAAACTGGAAAGGCTACCATTTACAGTGGCTGAATTACCATCAACTGAGTGGCAAAATCACTCTCCCGGTCACAACCTTTCAGTTTCACTATTGCTTTGAGCAAAGACAGGCAGGCAAAGAATACATTAAGAAATCCTAAGATTTACAATATAAATTTCGGTACAGGAGTTGGGATCATGAAGTATTTCTTAGTGGTTTCAACTGCGAGAGCGCTTTAAGCGGTTCCCTCATATGCCAAGATATTGTTTTACACGGAGCTTGTAAAGGTTCAGTTTTGAATCTGTCTTGCCACATGAAAGGAACACCAGCTGCGGTCTTATCGCCAGCGGTCGAGTTACTTTCGAATGGGAGTTACTTGATGCTGAACGATCAAGGTTGCTGTGGCATGCTTCCAGTCATTGCCTATCTGGTCACCGTGAATACCAGGGTTACTTGCTGTATGGAAGTATTGTTTCCTCCGACAAATACAGTGAGGGAGGTGCTAGTATGGCCTTTACTGAATGTTTCTTTGATACAGTTTGATGCTTTAGGCAGAATGAAAGCCATGCTTTTACAGCAAACAGTGCCACTGACCTCCGCTCGAGAAACCTTCGAACTTTAAGTTGCAAGGACCTTGACAGAGATAAAGGCGCTAATTTGAACTAATTGCCCCCGACATTTCGCAGAAATGGTGGTTCGGATCTTTAACATGTTGATACGAGTGGCATTATTCACCTATTTAAGACCATAGGGTCCGGATTCCTTACCACATTCCAGGCTGTCCTCTGAGTTATTCCTAACTTCATACTCTCTGTGTTTGGAAGCATTTTCGGAAGCCTACCTCTGATACTGCTCGCTGTAGCTGGAATCCTGGAAAGACATTACCGTGAGCGCATGATACAGCATTTCGGTGCACCTCGCCTACGAAAACGAAGTGCTTCTTGGTTCTTATCCTTCAGACCAGTCTTTGAGGACTGCATCGTACCCGTCTTCCGATGCCTGTTCTACGGAAGCGAATGCGAGTTAGACATCTGTCTGACACCTCTGACGGAGACGCCAGCGGACTTAGAATCCAGGCTGGAGCCCATGCACGGTTATGTCCCCAGTGTATTCCCATCTTGACGTATGCCGCAGGTGCCTTTCACGACTGAATTAAATTTCAGCTCCGAGGTTATGAATCTGGCACCGGAAGCATACACACCAGCTAATGGCAATGAGGAGTTTCATCTATGCACACTTGATGTGTTATGCGAGGTACTGCATTGTTTGTCCCCTGCTGTAGCAGGCAGCGATAATGTTATGTCTCACAGCCAGGACTTCTAATCTGAATCTGGCTCACCGTGTGCTGGGAACGAATACAGAACTTTTTCTATTTCTATTTTTGAACAATAACTTTTGCAAATTGACACTTTCTATCTTGAAGCATGGACTTCTAAGTACGCTTACTATAGTTCAACTTGTATGATCGAAATCATTTATAACTGTGATTTGCGGAACTTTACGCCTATGTCAAACATTACCAAAGAACATTTTTTCCTTGTTTTTTAAACTGTTTTTAAGTGAATTTTTAAGGTTTTTAGAAACATTTTAAATGACTAGATAATTTTATACATTGTCACTCATGACTATGTAGTTCAAGAATGTGTATTATTACTGTTAAGTATAAGGTGGAGTGGGTGTTATATTTGATATTGGTACCCTAATATAGGTCCAGGGAACATCGTACGCTTTCCCTACAGCTACCGTTATTTCATATGAACGAGCCTTATAAGGACATAGCTCCAAATAAGGACAGAATACCTTATACGGACATAACGCCTTATAAGGACTGCAGCTTTTTATGGACTAAACCTTTCACCTAGTTTTCAAGCCGAGGGTGGGTTTTTCCCAATCAATATTGCTAAGATGTCATCCGTAGCGCATATGAATAATTGATGAGTCCAATGTCCAGGGGGTACACTTCACCTCTCCCATCAACGCACAATTTTTAATCCCCAACGTCATCCTTAAACTGAACAATGGGCAACATACATACATAGACTGTATAAATACAACACCTCTTGCTATCAGAAAGCTGGAGGGACCCGAGACTTCACTACCGACACACTGACCAGAGACGCTGCAGCTCTGGCATGCCATCGCTCCAGCTGACAGTGGTCTGACGATCCCTTGCGGGGTGTCCAGCTCAAGTCCAGGACGAAGTCCCACACTTTCACTATTCAGGTATGGGGGTTTGACTAAAGCCTAGTGGGATTCTTAGGCTTAGGCTATATAGCACCTACTCACATGCTAGGTACATCTAGACAGGCATCTTAGGAGTACGCACTTCATTTTATAAATGCATTTTTCAGTTCATGTATATGTTCATGACTATTGAAAAATGGTAGAACAATACTATTCCTTTTTATTCACTGTACTGCTGGTTCTATATCTCTGCTACTGTGTTACAGTTGTAACAGCGCACATATTCTACATGAGAAGAACTACTGTACAATAAATTCTTATTGTAAGCACGTTCGACTGTTTCTTCTCTGTATCAGAGAACGAAAACAAGCATGCACGAGTGACTAAGTGAAAAGTAATATATTGTTTCCACGAGTCTGAGGTTATTGTGTTCTGAGGTTGCCAAAAACGAATCTGATAACAGGAGATTCTAGTAGGCACTGCGAGCTAGCTAATGCAAACCATAGGCTGATATATGCGGTGGGGGTGTACAGAGTTAGTCTACCACCAGACCCACAATATATGTTATCCGTAATCGTCGTAGATCCTGCACGACAGGGTAATATTAGGACTTCACTACATATGGAGTTGGATTATTTTTTACTGGGATTACATGGTGAGGCGACTCAGCATCCCACCCTACATGATTGTGGGATAAACCAGGAGCTAGTGCTACCGCCCACTCCTGCGCGTATTAATGTTTTAAGAAGGCAGGTAAAATTGCAGTATCTCCCTTAGGGCAGTCCATAACAAACTCAGGAGGCCAATCTTTTGCAGCCAAAAGGATATTGTATCCAAATGTCAGGCTCTCCCAAAAGAGACCCTTGACCTTCCTGGGTATGTCCCCCTCCATATAGAGTGCTATTTCATATAACTGGTGTGGGACAATTACCCTAGTATCAGATGTTTCCACCATGATATGCTTATGCAACGCTGTTGTCACCAGAAATTGCATCAGGTTCAGGCAAGCTATTGTTACTTCCGCAGCGCTGTCTAGCATAGTCAGACCCCATTCCCTGCTCAGAAGTTGAGTCCTCAGCAGCCTGGGCATTTCTTATTTTAAGGCCAGCTATTTTCTTCTTTTTAAATTGAGGTTTTGAATTTCGTTTATCTTCTTTTTTGATCTTATACTCTGAAGTGCGACATGCTTCTCTTGACTTTGCTCGCTCTTCTGATCTGTGTTCTGATCGACCTTCCGACTCGGAGTTTTTTTGATGAACCCTGAAAGGAACGAGAGGAACGTGTATCAGTATCCTGATACCCATCAGGTTTCTTAATATTGTCACAATTTCTGAGGTTATACCTCCTGTCAGAGGGTTCCTGTTGAGGAGACCCACCATCCCACTTATCTATTCTCTCTATTCTTCTGTTTTTTAATGGTTCTTGCTTCGAGTTATCCTTTTCAGGACTCCATTAGTTGTGGTTTTGCAGGTCTAGCTCCCAAATTATCTCTACCTAATGAAGCATAAGTATCTTCAATAATTTTAGGTAAATCTCGCTCCTGTTGTGCAGAAGTGCATTCCCTAAGGCGTTGGCGTATATCCACCGCTGCTGCCTCCCCTTTTATGTTTGCCAACATAATCCTAGATACCTGGGAAAAAGGCCTATTAATTTCATCCCTAAGTTCAGAGCAGGTTCTGCCCCATACTCATTCTGTATTTGTTTTAATACCTCTGGTATTACTGCTATTGAAGGGGTGCCATGAGTCCTGGTATAGATGGCAGTTACAACTGTGCCCCAAGTGGTACAGTTCTCTATCTGGGGAGCTATTCCCATTGGCAAGCAGATCATTAATATTCTGTGTTTTTCTTGTGTGCCTGTTTGTGGAAACACAGCCTCTAGCTGTACTATTTTCTGTGCTATTCAGAGTGGCATTTGTTCACGTTTGTGGGCATTCTTCTCATAACTGTGTTCAGTGTCTGTGGGGTAATTTTAGTTGCGGCCGGTGGCTGGGCAGACGTGAGGAGGCGCCCCTTCCTTGGCCACGAAAGGGACGAAAGGCGGAAGTGTGCGGCCGCGGGGCCGAGAGGCCCAATGACTTGGCCGTGGCCCGGGAGTCCTTGAACCGAGCCAGCGCACTGTCTGCCTTCTCACCAAAAAGGCGAGTGCCATCAAAGGGCATGTCCATGAGGGAACTCTGGACATCCCCTGAAAAGGCCGTGGATCTCAGCCAAGAGTGACGCCGAAGCGCCACCGTGGTGCTCATCCCCGACCTAGCGAGTCTGTGGTGTCAAGTCCACACCTGATGGCATGTCGTGCTGCATCTCGCCCGTCAGCAAGTGCCTGGGAGAGTCGTGTCCGGGCCTCCACCGGACACAGGGGCAGCACGTCCTCCACCGCATCCCACAGAGAGTGGGAATAACGGTCCAAAAGGCAAGCGGTATTTAAAGACCGCAGCCTCAAACTCAGGGACGAGAACAGTTTCTTGCCAAACTGTTCCAGCCTCTTGGATTCCCGATCCAGAGGAGCGGACGGGAAGGAGGATTGAGAAGTTGAGGCCTGGATAACCAGGCTCTAGGGGGTGTGGTGTTGGGAGAGGAAACTGGGGTCGCCCGGAGCAGGGCGGTGGCGCCGGGCAACGTTCCGGTCCACAGGAGGGACTGTGGAGGGCTTGGACCAAGTGCCCTGTAGAACGTCTATGAGGGCCTCATTAAACTGCAGCAGGGGCTCAGTGGAGCTTGCTGTCTGTTGGAGGACCTCGGTGAGGACGTACGTCCTCACTGCCACAGCAGGCAAATCCAGCCCAAGGGCTTTGGCCGCCTTGCGCATCACCACAGAAAAAGCTGCACTCTCCTCCGAGGCCACAGTCGGAGGAGAGATGAAGCCAGCGTCTGGGGAGGTATCCAGACCGCTGGCATCCCCCAATTCCTCTGCCCAGTCCTGCGAAAGTTGGGCCTGTATGGCCATAGGGTCCTCAGACCCCTCCCAGTCGCCCTCGTCATCCGATTCCCGATAAACGAGTGGAATGATCAGAGCCGGACGGTAGATGAACCTGTCACCCATCGGCGTCGGTGACTGTGCCGAACGGCGCCGGACCGGGGCTAAACTGGGGAACGACGTCGTCCGGGGACGGCGTCAGTGGTGGAACCGGTGTCGGCGCCGGCGGAGGAGGCGTCGTGAGGTCGACCGGCGCCGGCAGAGATCCAGACCTGGATCCCTCGGGGACCTGCGGCGTTGGGGCCGGAGCCGTCGACGGCGCCGGAGCCGCCGGCATGCAAGGTCGCCCAGTCGAACCTGCGGGGCCCGAAGGCGCGCCGGCAGGCGTCGACGTCAGAGCCAGGCTCCTCATGGCCATGAGGAAGGCACTGACCTCCGCCGGAGTCGCGTCAGTCCCAGGGACCGCCGGGTATGGGGGCGGACGCGACTCCTGCGGCTCCGACGGAGCCGCGGGGGTGGAACCAACCTGACCGTCAGCCGGGTCGCGCAACCGTCGAGGGGAGTCCGAAGAGCGATGTCACCTCTTGGACTTCTTAGAATGTTTAAAGTGTTTGGACTTACCAGACGACCCCGACGAGCGATGACGATGGCTTCGACTCCGCGACCGGTCCTTGGACCTCCTCCTGGACCGGGACCGAGAGCGGCGCGGAGCCGAGTGCCGAAGCTCGAGAAGCTTACGGAACCGCTCCCGCCTAGCCTTCGCCGTCAAGGCCTGGCAATCCAGGCACGACTCCGCGTCGTGGTCGGCTCCCAAACAGTACAGGCACCGGCGATGGTGATCCGTCACCGACATCAAGCGATGAAAGGCGTCACAGGCCTTAAAACCAGGCATGCTACCGGCACCAGAGTCGAGTCGAGGACCAAAAAGGGTCAAAAAGTTAGTCAAAAATGACTAGGGGTAAGCTCTCCCGGATCGGCGCTTACTGGCACGGAAAAAGAAGAACTGACGTCAGCGCGCGAGGGCGGCGTCTAAGTACTCCGACAACGTCATTCCGGCGCACGACGCCGACGACGGATGCGGAGCCACAGACGACGCCTAGCGACGCGCAAGGGGTATTGCTATAAAAATCTTCCGGATCCAGCCTGACGCCTGGGGATATTCTAAGGTGAGGAATCTAACTAACGTGTTTCTTTCAGATTTGTTGTGTGCGCTTCAGATAGAACGAGAGCGCACGTTTGGGGTCCAGACGGTGGAGCCGCTCGTCCTCTTTTGAAGCATGCAGAGGCGGAAAGAAGGTGGGCAAAGTGATGTTCTGCCCAATGTGGAAGGGCGTGACAACCTTTCGCAAGAAAGAAGGACAGGTCCTTAAAACTACCTTGTCCGGGTGAACAGAAAGGAAACGAGGTTTGGGAGAAAGAGTCTGGAGCTCACTCCCTCTTCTGGCAGAGGTGAAAGCGACCAGGAAAGCCGTCTTGAGAGTAAGAAGACGCAAGGAACAGGTATGAAGGGGCTCAAAGGGAGCGCACATCAGATAGGTCAAAACAAGGTTTAAATCCCATTGAGGCATGATGAACGACACGGGAGGAAATGTGTGCGTAATGCCTTTCAAGAAACGGTTAACAACCAGGGACTTAAAAAGAGAAGGCTGTAGGAAGGCGGAGATGGCCGAAAGATAACCTTTGATAGTGCCCAGAGCAGAGCCTTGCTGGGCCAAATAAAGAAGGAACAGAAGGACCTCAGAAAGAGGGGCAGTGAGGGGATACACAGCCTTTGCTGTGCACCATGCCACAAATTTGTTCCACCTGCAGGTGTATACCGTTTTAATGGAGGGACACCTGGCTGCCAGAATGACATCACAGACTTCGGGAGGAAGATCGAAGGCTGTCAACTGTCGTCGCTCAATCTCAAAGCATGGAGGTGGAGGCTGGACAGGTTAGGGTGTAGGACCGTCCCCTGTTGCTGCGATAGAAGATCCTCTAGAAGAGACAGTCGGATCGGGGGATCGATCGCCATGCCATCCAGGACCCCACCCTGCCCTGTTTGTTGCAGTACCACTTGGCGGTGGTGTTGTCTGTGAACACCTGCACCACACTTCCCCGGACAAAGGGAAGGAATGCCTTCAGTGCAAGTCGGATCACCCAAAGCTCCAAAAGGCTGATATAGAGCCGGGACTCCGCCGGAGACCAGAGTCCTCTGATCTCCGGCTCTCCCAAGTGGCCTCCCCCATCCCAGGAAGGACGCATCCATCACCACTGTGTGCTCCGGTTGGGGAAGGGAGAGGGATCTGCAACTGATCCAATCCTGGTTCTTGAGCCACTACTGGAACCGTCGAGCAGTGCCCTCTGAGATCTGGACATGATCGGACAGGTTGCCCTGATGCTGCGCCCACTGGAACTTCAGGTTCCACTGCAGAGCCCACATATGCCATCTGGCATGTTGCACGAGCAGGATGCAGGAGGCCATCAGGCTGTATCATGCGCATCTTTGCAACTAGGATCACGTACTGGTGTATCCGTGCAGGAATGGGTCTATATTGACCATATACTGTCTGGGGAGTCGTCCGTTTAGTGTTTGCCTGACTTGAAACGTTTAGGCTGAGGACGACTCGAGATTGACGAATTTAAGGTCCCCTTTTCTGCACTTTATAAGGACCGTGGCATATCTACTTTCAACGGCATCTTAATAGGGAGCCCAAGAAAATTACGTCTACAAACATAGGATTATACTTACATAGCGATACAGAAGAGGGATCTGATTGTATTTCCTGTCGTTAAAAGAAAGGACACTCAGTGGGACAGATACATGGATTGAGGAGCCCTGAAGAAGTCCTTCAACAGGACAAAACGCGTTGGCTACTGAGAAGAGTTATATGAAAATAAAGATTGAAGGAATATACATCTGTGTGAATTATAATTGAATGAACGGACTGCTTGTCGTGTGCGCGGACCAAAATATTTTTGTAATTGTCTGCTGTGGAAGGCTCTTTCACAACAAAGGGAACCAAAAGGGTCTGGTTCTCCTTTGTCAACGCACCAAATGTATTTCCCAGAAGGTAAATAAGTGCGGTTCTATATCCTAGATCTTTTTGTGTAAATCAGTTCCAGGTGGAGGACCTCAGCGGCCTGACGAAGCACCATCGTGTACGAAGCGCCCTCCTCCATGGTAGGCGGTGGAGAGGCAAACCCCGGGTCAGAGGAGAGATCAAGGACGCCAGCCTCCTCCAACTCGTCCGCCCAGTCCTGCTCAGAGTCACACTGACAAGCAAGAGGGTCCTCTGACCCATCCCAGTCATCCTCCACCTCCGCCGTATGTGGGACAGACTGCGGCAGTAGGGCAGGGACCGGTGAAGGAACAAACGGCGCCGGAACGGCGCCGGACGGGGCCGAACCGGTGCTGTGTCCCAATGCAGATCCCAGGTAGGGACAAAAGTGTCCGAGAACCTGGGTAGGGGCAGAACAAATGGAATCCACTGCGGCGCCGGAGGCGGAGCAGAGGGCGGCGCTGGAGCCAGAGCCGGCAGCGCGGGACCTTGTGGCACCGTGGCCGGAACCAGCGGCACCGGAGCCGCCAACAGCATCCCGACACGGCATTGCAGGGCCCAAGGGCGCGCCGGCGGGAGCCCGAGGCCAGAACAGGCGGTCCATGGTAGCAAGAAATTCTTGCACCTGTGCGGGAGTCACCGACGGACCTGGGATAGGTGGGTAGGCTGCGGGACTCCCGAGTGCCTAAGGAGCCGCAGGGGCTGAATCCCTGTCCCCCTCGTCTGCATACAGCGACCGATGGGGGATCGTCGGAGAGCGACAATGCTTCTTCCACTTCTTTTTATGTCGTCTCTTACCCGAATCCGAGGGTGAAGACTTGGAGCCCGAGGAGCGGAGATGGTGGCCCCGCGAGCTGTCCCTGGAGTGGCCCCTGGACCGTGAACGGCGCGGGGACGAATGTCAGACCTCAAACAGCTTCCGGCGCCGCTCCCTCAACTCCTTCGGGGCCATGGCCAAACAGTCCATACAGGCCCGGGAGTTGTGGTCGCTCTCCAGGCAGTGGAGACAGACGTCGTGGGGGTCCGCCACCGAAATATTGCGACAGCAGGCCCCACAAGTATTAAACCCAGGCCTCCCTACGTGCACCAGAGTAAATCCAAACTTACAGGAGACAAAAAGTCTCAATAAGATAGTCAAAAAGGGACTGAGGTACGTGCTCTAACCGGATCTGCGCTTACTGGCGCAGAAAAAGAAAGAACATACGTCAGAGCGCATGGGTGGCGCCTAAGTAGTCTCCGTGACGTCATCTCGGCGCTTACGACGCCAGCGACGGACGCGGAGCCGCACGACGCCACCTACTGACGTGCAGGGGTACTGCTGACAAAAAACTTTTCCGGATCCAGTCTGACGCCTGGGGATATTCTAAGGTGAGGAATCTATCACTAACGTGTCTCTTTCAGATATTATCAATGCGCAATGGCAGTTACCATTGGTACAGAGATGCTGAAAAAGAAGAACAATAACAGAATGCAATACACAGGACAATAACATTTGTGCAAATAATATATTTGTATTGTAGTACCATAGAAAAAAGGTGCTCCGTGTCCCAAGTGAACTTAGAACCTACATCACCAGAGTGGCAATTTATAACATATATTGAGGTTTCAAAATCAACGAAAAGGACCATTATTAAGTACACAGTGTGAGAAGTTGGCCTGATGTATGATGTCACTAGTTCTAGTGTACACCTTATATCAGTCCAAATACCCTTATGGTGATTGGTTGTAAAGTCAACCTTATAGACCAGCTATCCTAGTGGTAGCATGGACAAGAGCAGTCTTAGGCTAAACTCTGAATGGCATGTGAAGCCAGCTGTGATACCATATATAGTCCCTTGAATACCAAATGAAAGGACACCACAACAGATATATATATAAAATAAAGTGTATTTATTCTAGTCAAACCCTCAGCACTCTTTATGAGATTAGAGGTAAGTACAACACAGTCTTATTTAAGCATACATTAAGTCACACAGGTAAGTAATACAGTTAGGCCCTAGGGGCCACGCAAACCATATACTAAGTAAGTGGTATAAGGACCACTGTCACGGAAATAGAATAGGCCTAGGCCTAGGGAATCGCTGGGGCTACACTACACTAGCGTTAGTTAGGAAGTGGGAGGCCCACGGGATTCGTGTGCAGAGTGGGAACACTCACGCGTAATGCGTAAAAGTCACTAGCAATAGCACAGTTTAGAAAACGATAGATTTAGGACACTTCCGGAGTAGCTAGGAAGTCGAGACTGGAAAACTAGACACTAGGATAGTCACTATCCTGATGAGCACCGGAGTACCCAAGTTACCTAGCCCACAGGCTGCGGGTGCATAGGGGTGAAGTTGCGTCGGTTTTCGTCGTCGACTCCTATGGATGCCTGAAGAAAGATGCTGACAGGCAGTCAGTGAAGAGTGTCCGGTGGATCCCAAGGCTGGGATCAAGAAGAGAGGAGACCTGCAAGCAGAAGGGACAGAGTCAAGGTCACTAGCCAGTGACCACGTGGAACCAGGAAGGAACCAGGCAATGTCGTGAAGATTGCAGGTGAAGGTGAAGCTTGTCGCTGCAGCCAGGAGGACCAGGAAGCGTCGAGGACGACCAGGACCAGGAGGCGAGCTGTCCCACGAAGGCTCTTGCTGTCGGCGGCGTCGAAGTTGGACTAGGACTCACCAAGCCTTGGCAAGCGGAACCCACGAAGAACGGAGGACTTGCTTCTGGTGCAGACCAGGAAGGTCTGGGGTGCTTCTTCTTTGCAGAGAAGCGGGAGCCAGTCTGGAGGAGCCAAACCAGTGCAGAAGATTTCAGAGTGCGTCGTCACAAAGGCCACTAGCCAGCGGGCAAGCAACCGGACAGACGCGGCAAGCAGGAAAATGCAGAAGGGCCCCACGCAGGACTCGTGGAGTGTGGGGGGCTGATCTTCGGTGCAGATGATGCTTGGGGTTGGGGCTTCTCAATCCCCGGTGCACAACTTCGAGGGTGCCTCAGAAGCTGCGCTTGAAGTTACTAGCCACTTTTCCCAGGTAGCCGGTCCCACGTCGCTCGTCGCCTCCACGGATCTCAGCTCTGCTGTGGATGTGGATCAGGGTCGGAGAAGTCTGGAAGTCAAGGCTCTGGTCGGGCTCTGCAGTCGGTTCCTCGTAGAACGTGGGCAAAGCAAAGGGTAGTCTCTTGATGGTGCCTGTTTGCACAGGGTAGCCACTCCTTGGCCACAAGGGAGATTCTTCAGTCTTCTTCTTTCGTCGAATGTCGAAGGTCCAGAGTTTCTGTTCAAGTTTGCAGGTTCAGGATAATCTAAAGTCTTGAGGCCCAACTCCCACTCTTATACTAATCTGGGGGGCTGGGATACCTGCTAGGTCACGCCTTATGGGTGGGACCTGGGAGGGGGTGGTTACACCCACTTCCCTTTGTCCAGTTTCGCGCCAGAGCTGGGGCTGGAGTGCGTAGCCTGGACTCCCAAATGTGTAGCTATCCAAATTGATAACCCACCAGAGGGGCGGCCTTTGCCTGTGGATGTTGCCATAATGTCATAGGTAGCAAAAGTCGGACTGATGCTATCTTCCAATGCCCAGGTCTCTTGCATTAGGCAAATATCAAATTGTGCCATAAATGCAGCCCAATCTGGGGTACACAGTTTGTTTTTTAGGCCGGCTATATTCCATGAAACCAATTTTATACAGCCTTGCATCAAATCATCAGAGCCCTCAGCAGCCAAACTGCTTATATTATTTTCCCTTCCCCCAGGTGTCTGGTCAAATTGTAAATTGCCTGTAGGATCTGTTAGTAGAATTTTCCCCTCTAAGGTCCTTGCCCGGGTAGGGGCTTCATTAATGGCTTGTTGGTTTGGTTTTACGCCTAGACTGAGTCAGTCTACCTCTTCCAATACACTGAATCTATTCCAATGTGGTTGAAGCGGGAAGAGGGAAGTACAAGTAGGCCAACCTTCTCTATATGTTCCTCTATTTTCCGGGTTACAAGATGGGAGATAATGCCCCCTGTTAGCAAACCTAGCTCTAGGGCGGTGTGGTTCCAAGCTAGGGGTAGTGTAAAAATATTAAAGATGTAATGCAGATATTTGGGTATTTTGTCTATAGGTGTCGATACTACATATATGTTGTACGGCAGTGGCATCCCTGAAATTTAAAATTATTACATCCCCTGCCACAGTCTTTGGATTCCTCCCAATCCAACCCACTCTTCTAGCCAGCAGGATTTCGCCTTAAATATTTCCTGGTAGAGGTCTATTTACCGTGAGCCACTGGATGCACTTATTTTTTAGCTCATCCTCCTTTTCTCTTTTCCCCTCACTTAAGGGTGGTACACCCACAAGTGCGACGACAAATGGTTGGGCTTCAGGGGGTAAATTTATTGTTGGCAACTGCTTATTTTTCATATGTGTATTAGTTTTATCCCTCAATTCACCTTCCTTTGCCTTAATTAAAACTTTATCGGCTGTACTTGTCAAATTTTTTGTAAATGGACTACTCTTTTCCTGAGAACCAGTACTAGGCAAGGCTTGGAGTAAGGTGGGTATGGGCCCTTCGGCATGAAGAACGCCCCGGCCACCTTCCAGAGACTGGTGAACAAGGTTCTGGCCGGGCTAGAGGCCTTCAGCGCGGCTTATTTGGATGACATTGCCGTGTACAGCAACCACTGGGCTGAGCACCTGGGGCACCTCAAGGCAGTCCTGGCCGCCCTCCAAAGGGCCGGGCTCACGATCAAGGCCAGCAAGTGCCAGATAGGTCAAGGATCGGTGACCTATCTGGGCCATCAGGTGGGGAGCGGTCAGGTGGCTCCCCTCCAACCAAAAGTTGATGCCATCCCGGCCTGGGAACCCCCCACCACCCAGACAGCTGTCCGGGCCTTCCTGGGCCTCACCGGGTACTACCGGCGATTCATCAAAGACTATGGGAGCATTGTTGGCCCCCTCACAGAGCTCACGTCCAAAAAGCAGCCCAAGAAGGTGCACTGGACACCCCGCTGCCAGTCGGCCTTCGAGACTCTCAAGACGGCGATGTGCACTGCCCCCGTGCTACAGGCCCCTGACTACAACAAGGAGTTCGTTGTGCAGACGGACGCCTCCGAATATGGAATTGGGGCCGTCCTGTCCCAGGCAGACGCGGAGGGACTCGACAGACCCGTGGCCTTCATCAGCCGACGGCTATTGCCCCGTGAACAGCGGTGGAGCACCATCGAGCGAGAGGCCTTCGCTGTCGTGTGGGCCCTCAAGAAGCTCCGGCCCTATCTCTTCGGCACCCACTTCCAGGTTCAAACCGACCACCGGCCCTTGCGGTGGTTAATGCAGATGAGAGGCGAGAACCCCAAGCTGCTGCGGTGGTCCATCTCGCTGCAAGGGATGGACTTTTCCGTCGAACACCGGCCCGGCAATGACCACGCCAACGCCGACGGCCTATCCCTCTTATTCCGCCTCGACGAGGAGAATCCCCAAGGAGATGGGTGACTCTCCCTGCCTTCAGCTGGGGAGGGACGCTTGTTGGAGCCGGGCTCGTGGCGTGGTCCTGTTCCCCCTCGCCAAGCCGCACGAGGTCCCCTGCACCTCGGGGCTCCTCCATTTTGGATTGTACATGACTCTGCGCGCCAGCCTACGTGACCCCGCTCAACCCGGCCTCGGCAAGCCCCGACATCAAGGCACCAACAACTGGCTAGGGGGTACCACGTGAACACTTCCCCACTCCCGGCGGAGGGCAGTATCGATGGGACCCCCAACCGTCCTCCCACACCTAGGTGCGATCTCCCCACAGCTCTCCTGGGCCTGGCGCCTCTCCCGCTGGGCGTCTGGCCTCTCCCAGCCCGGCCTCTCCGCCCCCCCGGGCGCAAGGGTCCGGACATCAAAGGGCTCCAGACCTATATCTGGAGCGACCCTGCAACAGGACAGCAGTTGTATCCCGGAGTCGAGAGCCCTGCTGATTGAATCGCGGCCGACCCAACGGAGAAGAACTCTTGCTTGAAACTCTACCACGAGCCCTGCTGACTGCGTCGCGGCTCCACCTTATTGAGGTCACGAAGCCTCACGGAACATCGGAGCCCTGCTGACGCTGTCGCGGCCCAACCTCGCTGAAACCTCCCTCGGAGCCCTGCTGACGTCGTCGCGGCTCGAGCTGAACCAAGACACCGTAAGAGCCCTGCTGACCTGGTCGCGGCTCGAACTCCACGGACTGAACACCAGAGCCCTGCTGACGCCGTCGCGGCTCGACCCCTCCGAGATCAGGTTAATCTAATTTAGCAGGGCCCAACTAGCTACTAATATACTGGGCTAGTGGGCTGGGCTACCTGCAAGGTCCCTCCTATGGGTGGGACCAGGAAGGGGAGTGGCTACACCCCCTTTCCTTTGTCCAGTTTTGCGCCAGAGCTGGGGCTGGAGTGCCCCAGCACCGGTTTGAACTGGACTATGCATGGGACACCTTGTGTGCCCCAGTCAGTGTCTCGTTTCATTCAACCCTCCCTGCCCCAATACACTAAATCCTGTCTAGGGTGGTGCTCGCACCTCCCGAGGCAGGAAACCTATTGTCCAAGCCTCCCTCGCTGGAAGGACTCCCAGCAGCAGGAGGTCAGACTTTTGTCTGTGGCAGCAGCATCCATTTTGTGATGCTGGGGCTCTGGTTAACTTTAACCGGGTAAGTAGGTTTCAACATGTCTTCTCCCTCTAGAAGGGAGGAATAATATCCTCATTGCCAGAAGTGGTATGGGGGTATTATTCCAAAGTGTTAGACACCTTACACGACATGTTTCGATAATGCCAAACCATAGTTACCATAACCGTTTAAGATTATAAGGTACTTTAAGAGTATATGGTAGGCTATATCATATAACAGCTATAACGACATTGTTCCGAAAGCTGCAGACAGGCTCAGCTCATGCTAGAGCACCATCTCACATGGTACCAAGCACTCTGCCTCCAGGATTGCTAAGGCCTGCCATAGGAGTGGCTGATAGGTACACATGTGTCTATAGATAAGGTAGGTAAAGGACTACTACACCTAAGCAAGGGGTGATTACACGACCTTGCCCCAGCGGAGTGATCAGCCAGTTGTGTCATAATGGAAGGCCAGGGGGGGGGCATAATACATGCTGCAGCCCCTGGTAGGCCTAGGGTACACCTATGCCCTGGGTACCTAAGGTACACTGTACAGGGGCCAATAAGGTGATCCTATCCAATTGGATTATGCACCTAAAGTACATAGTATTTCGTTTAGAGAGAGAACAGCTGGGCTGTGGGTCTGATTAGCAGGCCCACAGCCACACCTAAGTCGAAAACCAGTGGAGCAAAAGCAAAAAGTGGGGGTGAACATAGAAAGCAGACCCTACTCTCCTACAGTTGACGCTCCTGAGATCCAAGATAGGGCGTAGGTCCCCTTTGCCCTACTTGGGAACCAGAAAGTAGTGGGAATAGCAACCACGACCTACTTCTGGACCAGGAACGCGCTTGACTGCCCCTTTGGCCAAGAGGGCCGTAACTTCCTCCCGCAGAAGATTCAAGTGATCCCCTCGACATACGGTAGTACTGCGGTGGCATGGCTGGAGGGGTCGTCTCTAAGGGGAGGGAGTAGCCCCTTCGAACGATTTGCAGCACCCACCTGTCCGACGTGATGGAACGCCAGTGGAGCAGGTGATGGCGAACTCTGCCTCCCACTGGCGTAGAATGGGCCTGAAAGCTCGGACTAGGAGGGCTTTGAGGCGGATGCTGCCGGGGTTGATGTGAACTGACCGGCACGTTGACCCCTGGTACCGCCTCGATGGAATCCAAGTCCGCGACCGCGTGCAGGTTGGCTCTGTGGCTGGTGGCTAGGCGGACGTGAGGGGACGCCCTTTCCTTGGCCACAAAAGGGGCGGAAGTTTGCGGTCGCGGGGCCGAGAGACCCGAGGACTTGGCCGCAGTCCGGGAGTCCTTGAAGCGCACCAGCGCACTATCCGCCTTTTCGCCAAAAAGGCGAGTGCCATCAAAGGGCATATCCATGAGGGTGCTCTGGACATCCCCTGAGAAAGACGTGGACCGCAGCCAAGCATGGCGACGAAGCGCCACTGTGGTTGACATCGCCCTACCCAGCGAGTCCGTAGTGTCTAGTCCACATCGTATAGCATGTCGTGCTGCATCTCGACCGTCGGCAAGAGCCTGGGCGAGTCGTGTCCGGGCCTCCTCCAAACACTGGGGCAGCACGTCCTCCACCGTATCCCACAGAGAGTGAGAGTGACGGTCCAAGAGGCAAGCGGTGTTCATAGACCGCAGACCCAAACTAAGGGAAGAGAACAGCTTCTTTCCGAACTGTTCCAGCCTCTTGGATTCCCGATCTGGAGGAGCGGACGGGAAGGAGGATTGGGAAGTAGAGGCCTGGATAACCAGACTCTCGGACGTGGAGTGTTGGGACAGAAAACTGGGATCGCCTGGTGCAGGGCGGTGGCGCCGGGCCACGTTCCGATCCACAGGATGTACTGTGGAGGGTTTGGACCAGGTGCCCTTCAGAACGTCGACTAGTGCCTCATTGAACTGCAGCAGAGGCTCCGAGGAGCTTGCTGACGGTTGAAGAGGAGGTTAGTCCACATGGCCACAGCAGGCAACTCCAGCCCAAGGGCTTTGGCCGCCTTGCGCAGCACCACGGAAAAGGAGGCACCTTCCTCCGAAGCCACAGTCGGAGGAGAGATGAAGCCAGTGTCCGGGGAGGTGTCCAGACCACTGGCATCCCCCAGCTCATCTGCCCAGTCCTGTGATAATTCGGCCTGCAGGCCCATAGGGTCCTCAGACCCCTCCCAGTCGTTCCCGTCATCCGATTCCTGATAAACAGGAGGAAGAACCAGAGCCGGACGGTAGATGATATGCTCATCCATCGGCGTCTAATGCGACGCCGGACGGCGCCGGGCCCGGACTGGGGCTGAACCGGGGAACGGCGCCGGAGGTGGAACCGGTGTCGGCGCCAGCGGAGGAGGCGTCGTGAGGTCGACCGGCGCCGAATGAGATCCAGGCCTGGATCCCACGGGGACCTGCGGCGTCGGGACTGAAGTCGACGACGGTGCCGGAGCCGCCGGCCCGCCCAGTCGAGCCCACGGGGCCCGAAGGCGCACAGGCAGGCGTCGACGGCGGAGCCAGGCCCCTCATGGCCGAGAGGAAGGCACTGATCTCCGCCGGAGTCGCGTCAGTCCCAGGGACCGGCGGGTATGGGGACGGATGCGGGGTGGTACCACCCTGACCCTCGACCGAGTTGCGCGACCGGCGAGGGGAGTCCGAAGAGCGATGTCTCTTGGACTTCTTACCGTGCTTCGACTTACCTGAAGGCTTTGAACCCGACGAGCGGTGATGGTGGCTGCGGCTCCGAGACCGGTCCTTCGACCTCCTCCTGGACCGGGACCTTGAACGGCGCGGAGCCGAGTGTCGGAGCTCGAGAAGCTTGCGGGACCGCTCCCGCCTAGCCTTCGAGGTCAAGGCCTGGCAGTCAAGGCACGACTCCGCATCGTGGTCCGCCCCCAGACAGTAAAGGCACCGGCGATGGTGGTCCGTTACCGACACGAGTCGGTGACAGGAGTCACAGGCTTTAAACCCAGGCATCCTACCGGCACCAGTTCAAGTCGAGTAGACAAAAGAGTCCAAAATGTTTTAGTCAAAAAGTGACTAAAGGGGTAAGCTCTTCCCGGATCGGCGCTGTCTGGCGCGGAAAAAAGAAGAACTGATGTCAGCGCGCGAGGGCGGCGTCTAAGTACTCCGACTACGTCATTTTGGCGCACGACACCGACGACGCCGGACGCGGAGCCGCAGACGACGCCTAGCGACGCGCAAGGGGTATTGCTGATGAAAAATCTTTCCGGATCCAGCCTGACGCCTGGGGATATTCTAAGGTGAGGAATCTAACTAACGTGTTTCTTTCAGATAAGGTCCACGCAGAGCGGGGGGGATGGGTGGGCGTTCAGATTTCTGCGGCTAGACTGTCTCTCTACCAGATACATCATTACCGAAGGTAAGTAACTTGTTCATCTGATAGAGACATCTAGCCGCAGATTCTTTAACTTAGAATGGATATCAAAGCTATACCCCATTGGAGGAGGGTCTACGATTGAACCCCACCAAGTTCCAAAGAGAACTAATCCGTTCATAAAGATTGACTAAGACAGGTGGAAACAGCAAGTGCAAGGGTGGCTGACACTAGATCCATTAAGCTCTGGAAAAGGAGCATGAACAAGGAAAAGCAATGTCACCACAGTCTGTCACAGGGCACTACACGACTTTCACCCTCCGGGAAGGGACAAAGGAAAAGTACAGAAACCAGAACGGCCAGTGCACAATGAAAGAAAATCCATAAGCTTCTGTAACAAGAATAAGAAGCACAACTGTGTGCAGGATCCCAAGGATCTGCCAAAAATATAAGTCCAAGAGAAAGGACAAAACAGCATAACAGTCAGAGCATACAAAATGAGCATGCACAACAGTAGATGCCAAGAATGACATGTAGAGAGACAAACGTCACCCATGTAGAGATATACTAAACCATGACTACAAGGCGATACAGCATGTGGATAATAGGGATACACATATGCAGACCGTGTGGACTGTCGAAGCCACACCATATACATGTAAAAGCCCATGAAATGTAGCAACGACAGCACATATGAGTCGGCAAGATTCACATGCTTTGCATAGTCTGCCATCTAGTGGTGGATCCGGATGTTTGCACTTTGTTTTTCTTCAAAGAAGTGTTTTCCAGTAACGGGGTAGGTGACTCCTTTAGGTGGTAGTGCGCATGGGCATCAACTCCATTGTTAGATTGTTTTCCAGCAGAGGGTGAGAATGGAGTTAGTAAGAGTAGAATAGAAATGTCCATGCGTATGTATGTAAGTAAGATAGCACTGGAACAGGTACAGGTTTCCTGGGGAGGTAGTGGGTGCATGTGAATCTACAGCTCTACATGCCAAGAACAGATGCATACTGGGTAAGTAGCATTTTCCGTTTGAGGCATGTGAGCTGTAGATCGCATGCTTTGCATAGACAATGCAGCAGTTATCTCCCAAAGTGGTGGTTAACCTGTAGCTGTTACAGTGGTTTGAAATAGTGTACATAGAACTGCCTGGCCTACATTAGCTTGTTGTCTGGCTAACACATCCACACAATAGTGCTTTGTAATTGTGTGGCGTAGACCATGTTGCAGCTTTACATATGTCAGATATGGGAATGTTTCCTAAGAAAGTCATAGAAGCCCCTGGTTTGCGAGTTGAATGCGCTCTGGGGGGAATTGGTAAAGTCCTCTTTGCTTTTGCATAGCATGTTTGAATGCTTTTGACTATCCACCTGGCAATACCCGATTTAGAAATGGGATAGCCTTTGTGTGGTGGAGCAAAACCAACAAAGAGTCATTTAGTTTTTCGAAAAAGGATTTGTCCTTTCTATGTAATAGAGTAAAGCTCGTTTAACATCTAAGGTATGTAGAGCTCGTTCTGCCACTGAATCTGGGTGAGGAAAGAACACAGGCAACTCAACAGATTGGTGTGGAAGACAGATACTACTTTGGGTAGAAATGTAGGGTTAGTGCGAAGAACCACTTTGCTCTGGTTTATTTGTAAAATTGGTTCTTCTATGGTTAGTGCCTGAAGCTCACCAACTCTCCTCAGTGATGTAATAGCAATGAGGAAAGCAACTTTCCAAGTTAGAAATTGCAGTTCACATGGACCCATTAGTCTCGTGAGGACAATATTAAGATTCCACGCTGGGGCAGGGAGGGGGGGGGGGGGGGGGGGAATCTTGCTGGAATGGCTCGTTTAAGTCCCTCCATGAAAGCCTTGATAACAAGTACTCTGAAAAGAGATAGATGTTGTCTATTCTGAGGGTATGCGGCTATTGCAGCGAGATGTAAGCATATAGATGCTAGATTTGACAGCTGCAAATGCAGTAAATAAAAAAAGATACTTTGAACTGATGCATCCAGCGGGTTAATGTGGTTATTGCAAGAAATAACAAATCACTTCCATTTAGTTGCATAGCAAGCTCTTGTAGTAGGTCTTCGGGCCTCTTTAATGATATTCATGCAGTCTGGTGGAAGATTCAGATAGCTAAACTCAATGATTTCAGGTGCCAGATCGCAAGGTTAAGAGATTTGGGATCTGGATCCATGGCTGTGCATGTGGAGACTGGGTGTGAGATGTAGTTTTTGATGAGAAACCACTGAGAGTTCCAACAGGGTAGTGAACCAGGGTTGACGGGCCCATGTGGGAGCTAACAAGATTAGTGTGAGGGATGTTTGCCTGAGCATCCGAACCACAAGTGGAATGAGTAGAAGAGGCGGAAAAGTGTAGGCAAATATCCCTGACAAGTTCATCCATAGAGCATTGCCTTTGGATAGTGGGTGTGGATACCTGGAGGCGAAGTTTAGGCATTTTGCGTTTCGGTGTGTGGCAAACAGATCTATGTCTGGGAAGCCCCACATCTGAAACAACCGGAGGAGAACTTGAGGGTGAAGTTCCCACTCGTGGATCTGTTGCGTTTGTCTGCTGAGCCGATCTGCAATCTGGTTTTCACTCATGGTAGGTGTTCCGCTAGGAGATAAATCTTGTGATGAA
This sequence comes from Triturus cristatus, assembly GCF_964204655.1. Classification (NCBI taxonomy): domain Eukaryota; kingdom Metazoa; phylum Chordata; class Amphibia; order Caudata; family Salamandridae; genus Triturus; species Triturus cristatus. The sequence goes on from NC_140590.1 coordinate 1,319,211,788, forward strand.
TGGCCCATTTCCAAATGGCTTGTGCTGTTGGAGAGTGCGTGTCCCCCGTTTCTGTATTGAATACATGGCTGTCATGTTGTCAGTACATATCAGGACAGCTTTGCCTAGAAGGTGATTCTGGAAGGCTCCCCAACCATTGAGTGATGCATCTCCTGTTAGCACTGTCTGTGGAACTGGGTCAATGAAAGGCCACCATTTGGAAAGTTCTGTGGATTCCACCACTGCAGAAAACGAGGAGTGCGGCCGTCCATCAACACTAGATCTACTAATTGAACCTGCGATTGATTCCACTGACGTGCTAAACATTCCTGAAGGGGATGCATTTGAATTCTTGCATAGGAAACTATCATGATGCAAGATGCCATCATTTCCAGTAGCTGCATGAATACCCGAGCTGGTAATGAGTAGTCGGGCTGAAACTTGGAAACTAGAGCTTGAATATTGTGGATTCTGTCTGGGTGGGGACAGGCTAGAACTTTTTGTGTATTTTGAGTGGCTCCTAAGTACGTTTGCGTATTGGAGGGTCAGAGATGGGACTTTAACAGAGGTACTGTGAATCCCAGGTCGTGCAGTAAGTGTACTGCTCTGTGAGTGTGCTGTAGACACTGAGTTTTGTCCTTTTTGGGTATGAAAAAGTATAGGGAGAATACCCCTAGTCCTTGATATTATAACGTGACAGTCTCTATAGTTCCTTTTTGCAGTAGAGTGTGCACTTCTTGCTTGAGAAGATCTAGATGTTCTGGTGACATTTTGTGTGTTCTTGGAGGAATGTTTGGGGTATAGTCGGTAAGCTCCAGGCAATAACCAGATTGGATAATATCTAGGATTCATCTGTCTGAAGTTATTGTATTCCCAACAGGAAGAAATTGAGAGAGGCGTCCCCCGACAGGTGTGGTATGGTCAGGGGGAAGAGGAGTCAAGTCACTGTCTGTTTGCTGCAGGGGAAGCACAGGATGTGTTACCTTTGCCTCTTCCCTTGCCATTATTGCCTCAAAATCCTCCTCTAAAGTAACCTCTGGAAGAGGATGACTGATTGTTGCCTTTGTAGGAAGATGAGGTATCTGTGGATACATTTTTTGACCCCCCTCTGCAAAAGGAGCAGCGAAAGGAACCCCTACCATAAGGGAACTGCAAAGCTCCCATGGATTTTGCAACCTCAGTGTCCTTTTTCATTTTTTAGGTCTCGCCTAGCGTTGCAGCGCGAATGCGCGGCCATCGCTTTGCAAGGCATGCAGTATATACTGTAGTGTGGAAGCTTGGTGGAAGCTCCGCCTACTCTCTGCCCATTGGCTTAATGCTGCCTTCCGATTGATTTGAGGCTTGTTAGTCCCTCTTCATTCATCATATGTATCCTTCCACGGCTATTGGCCCCTATACTCCTAAAACTATTTTCTTTTAGGTCTCGCCTAACGTTGCAGCGCGAATGCGCTGCCATCGTTTTGAGAGGCATGCAGTATATACTATAGTGTGGAAGCTCCGCCCACTCTCTGCCCATTGGCTTTTGTCTTAAATGCTGCCTTCCGATTGGTTTGAGGCTCGTTAGTCCCTCCTCATTCATCATTTGTATCCTTCCACGCCTATTGGCCCCTTAACCGGGAGGCGCGGCAGCGTTTTAACTCATGCTTAAAACAAGCACTTTTAATAACTTCCTCTCAATTCAGTGCTATAATGAATATGCTACTTACCAGTATGCATCTGTTCTTGGCATGTAGGGCTGCTGACATTCATATCTGTGCATAGATCGCCGCCTAGTGTTGGGTCCGGATGTTTGCACGTTGTTGTCCTGGAAGAGTCTTCGAAGTATCCGGAGATAGGTGACTCCTCCCCTGGACCACAGTGCGCATGGGCATCCTCTCCATCCTCAGATTGTTTTTCGCCATTGTGGCAGTGATGGAGTAGATACAGAAAGTGATGACCATGCTTACCGTAATTCTGAGAGCTGCAGCTGCTACAGGCGCCGGGGAGGAGGGTGGGCGATATGAATGTCAGCAGCCCTACATGCCAAGAACAGATGCATACTGGTAAGTAGCATATTCAGTTCGAGGCATGTGGGCTGCTGAATTCATATCTGTGCATAGAATATATAGCAGTACCCTCTATTAGCGGTGGCTACCAGTGCCAGCGGCAGCGGTCTGAAAAAGAGTTTTGAGAACAGCCTGTCCTACAGCTGCCTGCTGTTTCGAATGCACATCTGAGTTGAGTTTGAGTTTAAAAGCACTTTTAAAGCGCACGTATACCGGCGGTTTCTTGGCGCTGTAGCTAGTGGGGACTGAGGGTTAAGAGCAGGGAGAGAGGAATGGGCATTTATTCAAAGGATTTTGTGAATAGGTAGGTTTTAAGATTTTTGCGGAATTGGGGATAGAGGGTGATGGCACGAAGATGAAGGGGAAGGGAATTCCAAAGGGTTGGTGCTAGAATGGCAAATTTGGAGCCGCCCCACTTCTTTCTCCGGAAGCGAGGGATGGTGAGGAGGGACTGAGAAGAAGAACGTAGGTCCCTAGAGGGGACATAGGGAACAATCTCAGAGGAGATGAAGGCAGGTGCCAGGTCCAATCGGGCCAGGAAAGTGATGGATGCGAGTTTGAATTGAATTCTAGCCCGCACTGGGAGCCAGTGGAGAGATTTCAGAAGTGGGGTGGAGTGGTGGAATTTGGGAAGGTTGAAGGCTAGGCGGGCCGCCTGGTTTTGGATCTGTTGTAGGCGGCGTAAACTGTATGCAGGAATACCGGCATACAGAGCGTTCCCGTAGTCCAGGCGGGACACCACCATGGCCAGAATAATAAGTTTGAGAGCGGAAAATGTAAAGAAGCGGGACACCTTGCGAATAGTACGCAATGAGAGGAAAGAAGAAGATACCACAGAGCTAACCTGGGAGTGGAGGGTGAGTTGGGAATTGAGCTTGATGCCTAGTGTTTTAACAGAGGAGGAGGGGGCAGGAGGAGAACCAAGAGAGGGAGGCCAGCAAAGGGGGGACCAGGGGCTGGATGAACCGCCCGTCAATACCAACTCGGTTTTGTCCGGGTTAAGTTTGAGGTGATTGTGGCTCATCCAGTCCCTGATGTGAAACATGACAGTTTGAAAGTTGAGGACAGCAGAAGGAGAGGAAAGATCAAAGACCAGCTGGAGGTCATCCGCATAGTTAAATACGGCGACCTCCATCTGTTGGAGAGAAAAGATAAGAGGGGCGATATATAGATTAAACAAAAGAGGGGAGAGAGATGAACCTTGAGGAACCCCGCACTGGACTTTCCGGAAGTCCGCTGTGAAGTCACCCAGGCGAACAGCCTGGGTGCGGTCGCTCAGGAAGGAGGACAACCAGACCAGGGCAGTCCCCTCGATCCCCGCCGCCCTGACACGGGAAAGTAAGAGGTTGTGGTCCACCGTATCAAAGGCGGCTGAGAGGTCGAGGAGCACAAGGGCCTGGTGATGATTAGTGTCCATACCCTCCCTGAGGGTGTCGAGGACCGACATGACCACGGACTCCGTGGAGTGTGCGGGGCGGAAACCAGCTTGGCGGGGGGCAAGGGCTCCATGTTTCTCCACAAAGGAGCTCAGAGCGCAGGTGACGTGGCGCTCGAGCACCTTAGCTAGAAATGGCAAGAGGGAGATGGGGCGGAAATTGGCAGGGACAGAAGGATCTGCCCCAGGTTTTTTCAAGATGGGCACAATTACCGCAGACTTCAAGGAGCTAGGAACTATGCCTTGCGCGAGGGAGCTGTTGAGGAGGTGAAGGGGGGGATCTAGACAGGAGACAAAGATGTGGCGGAGGATATGGGCAGGACAGGGATCAAGAGGGGAGCCAGATTTGATCAGAGGCACCAATGAAGTCAGGTTTTCCCGAGTGATAGGGGGAAAGGTGGTTAGTTTGCCTTTGGGAGGGGGACATTGGGGATCCACAAAAGAAGGGGGAGGTGGGGGGATGTTGGCCTTAATGGTGATAATTTTCTGGATGAAATAATTATTAAGAGAAAGACAGAGGTCATTTGACGGGGCAGGTTTAAGCGTAGTTCTGTCCGAGAATGCCAGGTTGTGAACGATGGAGAAGATCTCCTTAGACTGGTTCTCCGCTGCTAAGATTTTGGAGGAGAAATAAGCTTTTTTTGGCCTCCAGGATGCTTTTTTTGTACTGGTTAAGGATATTGATATATTCCAGTTTCAAGGTGGGGCAGTAGTTTCTCCTCCAAGCCCGCTCTGCGCGGCGAACTATTAGTTTGGTGGCTTTAAGCTCTTGGTTAAACCACCGGTTGGCGTCTTTGTCGCGTTTAGAGGTAATGCGCTTGAGCGGGGCAACGGAGTCGCAGCTGCGGGAGAGCCACTGGTCTATAGCGTCAGCCTGGGAGACGGTGGTGAGGCCCTGAAGAGGCGGGAGAGAACCACCAAGGAGAGAGGAGAGATTCTCAAGATTGACCCGGCCCCATGATCGGACCCAGGTGTTTTTGGGTCGGGGGGGCATAGCTGGGGGAAGGATAGGAAGGAGAAATGAAATCAAATGATGGTCGGACCAGGTGCAAGGGGAGATAGATAAGGATTCCACAGGGCAGTTCAGGGACCAGATTTGGTCAAGCTGGTGACCCTTGATGTGAGTGGGGGAGTGAACATGGGGTGTGAAGTTAAGGGAGTGGAGGGTTTCGGAAAAATCCTTAGATGACAGACATTCGGCAGGATCGGAAGGCCAGAAATTAAAGTCGCCGAGGAGCAGGATGGAGGAGTTGTTGATTGCAATGGTAGCCAAGACCTCCAAAAAATCTGGGAGAAACTGCAGGGGGGACTGAGGAGGACGATAAGTAAGGAAACAGGTAAGAGGAGGGGAGGTGGATACTGTGCGAATCACCAGGAATTCGGTGGTAGCAATGTTAGGTAGAGGGAGAATTTGAAAAGGGAAATCGGTACGTGCGATGACTGCCACGCCGCCCCCGGCTCTGCCCGAAGGGCGGTCAGCCCTGAGGGCGTAGTAGGAGGCTGGAAGGGTGGATAGGAGTGCAGGGAGGGAGTCATCGCAGAACCAGGTCTCGGTTAAGAAGAGGAGATCTGGGGCCTGTAAGTCCAGCAAGACCGAGAGTTCGTGCGAGTGGGCAACAGCAGAACGGGTGTTGAGGTAGAAAGCTGTGATGGTTTTAGGGTTTGGCGGAGGAGCAGGCCTACAGGTCGTAGGCGGGGTATCCAGAATAGGAGGAGGGTGAGGGAGGGGAGAGAGGGAGGCTATGCCGAGAGCAGAGATGCGAGAGCTGGTACTGGTCGTGATGGGCCAGGGGCCCTGGTAGCTGCGAAGTAGGGCCGGGATGTAGGTGATAGGTGGGGCAAAGTGTAAGGCCCCTAGTCCCGGCCGGTCGCGGACGGGCGCAGACGGGCTTGCCTTAGGCGCGCCTTCGGCGCGCAATCGTCGCGCCCGCTGCGCTCGTCCGCTGCGCTTCCTACCAAGACACATATTTATGGTCGTGAGGCGGGGAGTTGAAAGGGGCGTGGCCAACAGAGTGGGCGTGTCTGTGGCGCGCCTCGCGCTCGAGAATGGCGTCTGGAGGTGAGGGGTCGTTGCAGCGTGGAGCGCTGTTTAAAGAGAAGCCAAGAAGTGCAGGTAGGAGGGGAGGTGATAGAAACACGTTATCACAGTTTAAAATTTTAAAAAACAAAGTTATGCATTCCCCCGGCTTCCGCCTCAGGAGTCCAATAGCTAATGAAGCGCCTCGCTTCAGCGCTCGCTATATATACAAGAGGTCGAGGGGGCGTGGCCAACAGAGTGGGCGTGTCTGTGGCGCGCCTCGCGCTCGAGAATGGCGTCTGGAGGTGAGGGGTCGTTGCAGCGTGGAGCGCTGTTTAAAGAGAAGCCAAGAAGTGCAGGTAGGAGGGGAGGTGATAGAAACACGTTATCACAGTTTAAAATTTTAAAAAACAAAGTTATGCATTCTCCCGGCTTCCGCCTCAGGAGTCCAATAGCTAATGAAGCGCCTCGCTTCAGCGCTCGCTATATATACAAGAGGTCGAGGGGGCGTGGCCAACAGAGTGGGCGTGTCTGTGGCGCGCCTCGCGCTCGAGAATGGCGTCTGGAGGTGAGGGGTCGTTGCAGCGTGGAGCGCTGTTTAAAGAGAAGCCAAGAAGTGCAGGTAGGAGGGGAGGTGATAGAAACACGTTATCACAGTTTAAAATTTTAAAAAACAAAGTTATGCATTCCCCCGGCTTCCGCCTCAGGAGTCCAATAGCTAATGAAGCGCCTCGCTTCAGCGCTCGCTATATATACAAGAGGTCGAGGGGGCGTGGCCAACAGAGTGGGCGTGTCTGTGGCGCGCCTCGCGCTCGAGAATGGCGTCTGGAGGTGAGGGGTCGTTGCAGCGTGGAGCGCTGTTTAAAGAGAAGCCAAGAAGAGCAGGTAGGAGGGGAGGTGATAGAAACACGTTATCACAGTTTAAAATTTTAAAAAACAAAGTTATGCATTCTCCCGGCTTCCGCCTCAGGAGTCCAATAGCTAATCTACACAATAGTGTTTGGTAAATGTGTGTGTAGTGGACCAGGTGGCTGCTCTACATATATCATGCAAAGGAATGTTTCCCAGGAAAGCCATGGAGGCCCCTAACTTACGTGTTGAGTGGGCTCGTGGGGGAATTGTTAATGTGCGTTTAGCTTTTTGATAGCAAATTTGAATACATTTAACGATCCATCTGGCTATACCTGCTTTGGAGATGGCATTACCTTTGTAGTGTGGGGCAAAGGCAACGAAAAGTTGTTTTGTTTTCCTAAAGACTTTAGTCCTGTCTATATAGTACATGAGGGCTCTCTTTACATCCAGTGTATGGAGTGCTCTTTCTGCGACAGTTTGTGGGTTTTGAAAGAAAACAGGCAGTTCAATAGTTTGATTCATGTGGAACTGCCATATTACCTTGGGCATGAATTTGGGGTTGGTACGTAGTACGACCCTGTTGGCGTGAACCTGTATGAATGGCTCTTGAACGGTTAGTGCCTGGAGTTCACTAACTCTCCTCAAAGAAGTGATCGCTACTAGGAAAGCTACTTTCCAGGTTAGGAATTGAATTTCGCATGAGTGTAGAGGTTCGAAGGGTGGACCCATCAGGCGTGTGAGGACCAAGTTGAGGTTCCACATTGGAGCTGGTGGGTGGCTTGGAGGAATTACTCGTTTGAGTCCTTCCAAGAATGCTTTGATGGCAGGCACTCTGAATAAAGAGAGGTGCTGCCTGTTCTGGAGATAGGCTGATATTGCGGTCAAATGGACACGTATTGAGGTGTATGCCAGATTGCATCGGTATAGGTGTAAGAGGTAACAAATTATGTTTTGGATGGATGCGTCTAGCGGGTTAATGTCATTGTTATTGCAATAAATTACGAACCTTTTCCATTTGGCTGCATAGCAAGCTCTGGTAGTGGGTCTTCTAGATTCCTTAATGATGTCCATACAGTCAGGTGGCAGGTTTAGGTAGCCAAACTCTAGGACTTCAGGAGCCAGATTGCCAGGTTCAGCTGTTGCGGATCTGGGTGCTGAATCTCTCCATGGTTCTGCGTCAAATCCGCGGGTTTGATCCGCAGCCTTTGATGCGGCACCACGGAAAGTTCGAGAAAGGTGGTGTACCATGGTTGGCGTGCCCATGTTGGAGCAACCAGGACGAGTGTCAGTTAGTGTTGTCTGAGTTTGCGTGCCACCAGCGGTATCAATGGTGCTGGGGGAAAAGCGTACGCAAATCTGCCGGACCAGTTCATCCATATCGCATTGCCCTGCGACTGCGGATGTGGGAACCTGGCGGCAAAGCTTTGGCATTTTGCGTTTTCGCTTGTGGCGAATAGGTCTATCTCTGGATGACCCCACTGCTGGAAGTACGGTTGGAGTACTGATTGGTGTAACTCCCACTCGTGCATCTGGTGGCTGTGTCTGCTGAGCAGATCCGCCATCTGGTTGTCCTTGCCGGGGAGGTGTTCCGCCATGAGGAACATGTTCCTCTGAATGGCCCACTTCCACATGCTCTGAGCCAGATGAGACAACTGTGGAGAGTGTGTTCCTCCCTGCTTCTGTATGTAGTACATGGCAGTCATGTTGTCCGTCCGGATCAACACGACTTTGTTGCACAAGTGTACTTTGAATGCTTTCATTGCCAGGAAGATTGCCAGCAGTTCTAGAAGGTTGATGTGCATCTTCTTTTGTTGTATTGTCCATAGTCCCTGCACTGTGTAGTTGAGTACATGAGCTCCCCATCCCTGGAGAGACGCGTCCGCTGTCAGTATTATTTGTGGAACAGGCTCTTGGAACGGTCGGCCCTTGCAAAGGTTTTGTGGATTCCACCAATGCAGAGAGTTGTATGCCCGACCGCTCACCAACACTAGGTCTTTTAATTGCCCGTGAGCCTGATTCCATTGACGTGCTAAGCACTCCTGAAGCGGGCGCATATGTAGTCTCGCGTGTGGGACTATGAAAATGCAGGAGGCCATCATGCCTATCAACTGCATGAACACTCGCGCAGGAAGGGAGTGTTGGGGTTTGAACTTGGAAATCAGCATTTGCATGCTGTTGATCCTCACTAAATTTGGCTGAGCTGTGGCTGCCAGAGTGTCTATGGTCGCACCTAGGTACTGTTGTACGTGTGCGGGTTGGAGATGTGATTTTGGGTAATTTAGTGAGAACCCCAGACTGTGAAGAAGGTGAATGGTGCGGGACATGTGGCTGGCACATTGCTGGGCTGACTTTGCCTGAACAAGCCAGTCGTCCAGGTAAGGGTAGACGTGAATGTGTTGCCTCCGTAGATGTGCAGCCACAGTAGCTAGGCACTTTGTGAAAACTCTGGGTGCTGTTGTCACGCCGAAGGGAAGAACCTTGAATTGGTAGTGCTACCCTTGAATAGTGAACCTGAGATATTTTCTGTGTGAGGGGTGAATGGGTATGTGGAAATACGCATCTTTGAGGTCTAGCGTGGCCAGGAAGTCTCCCTGTTTGAGCAGCGGGAGGACTTGTTGTAGGGTGAGCATGTGGAAATGCTCTGAGAGAATGTAGCGGTTGAGGGGTCTCAGGTCTAGTATAGGTCTGAGTGACCCGTCCTTTTTTGGTATTAAGAAGTACAGGGAGTACACCCCCGTACCTTGCTCGTGTGCGGGTACGACCTCTATTGTGCCTTTTTCCAGCATACTTAGCACTTCCTGCTGTAATAGCGCTAAGTGCTCTGAGGACATAGGACGGTGTTTTGGTGGTATTGTGGGTGGAGTGGAGGTTAATTCTAGGCAGTAACCGTGTTTGATAATATCTTTGACCCACCTATCTGTGGTGATGGTGTTCCACGTGGACAGGAACCTTTGTAGCCTCCCCCCGACAGGTGTTATGTGGTCGGGAGGAAGGGAGAGGGCGTCACTGTTTGTTCTTGGGGGAGGACCTGGTATTGCCGTATCCGCGTCCTCTGCCCTTTGTGCTGGAGCCACGATAACCACCCCGGGTGTTTTTATCGTAGGTACTTTGTGTGTTGCCCTTGTTGTAGGTTTGCTGTGACCCCTGTCCTCTACCTGCTCCTCTATTTCCGGGGCGACGAAAGGAGCCACTCCGAAAGGTCTGCGTTTGGAGAGCCCCCATGGACTTTGCAGTGTCTGTGTCCTTTTTTATTTTTTCTAGGGTGGTGTCAACCTCTGGTCCGAATAAGTAGTCGGGGTTGACCGGCTGATTGAGGATGTTATTTTGAACCTCAGGTTTGAATCCGGAGATTCGTAACCAGGCGTGTCGTCGTAGCATGACGCTGGTGTTTATTGCTCTGGCAGCTGTATCTGCGGCATCCAGTGCACACTTAATGGATGCGTTCGTGAGGAGTTGTCCCTCCCTGATGAGGATCTCTGCTCCCTCTTTGTATTGGTCAGGGAGATGTTGGAGTAGGGTTTCTAATGTGTCATAGTGTGCGCGATCGTAGCGAGCTAGGAGCGCCTGGGTATTGGCAATACGCCATATGTTAGCTGCCTGGGCTGCAACCCGTTTGCCGGAGGTCTCTAGCACCTTGGACTCTTTGTCCGGGGGAGGAGCATCCCCAGTTGTCTGCGAGTGCGCCCGTTTGCGAGCATTAGCGACTACGATGGAATCCAGAGGCAACTGGCCTCTAATGTACGTAGGGTCCCCAGGCGCCGACCTATATTTCTTGTCGATCCTGGGGTTTATTACTCTTGCCCTGGTGGGTTCTTTGAAAATGTCCTTTGCTGGTTTGAGGACACCTTTCAACATGGGTAGAGTTTTGATATTCCTTTCTGAGGATGCGAAAGTATCCATTAGAAAATCGTCCTCGATTGTGTCAGAGTGGAGTTGCACACCATGATTGGCCGCAGCACGTTCAATGAGGGCGTTGAATGCGGCAGTGTCCTCTTTGGGAGACGTTTTCGCGCCATATAGCTGCGTGTCCTGTGTATCCATAGGTGCACCCGGGTCTACAGGGTCATCCCAAGCCTGGTCAGGGTCCTGTTGGCCTTCAGGGTCCATCTCCCTAGGGTAGGGGACGTCGTCACCCATGTAGTCCTCCAAAACGTCGGTTTCGGAGGGTGTCGGAGAGAAGGGCTGTGGATCTAGGTAAGAGGTATGGAGACGTTCGCAAAGAACTGGTTCCGAATCCGCTGGCAGCTTTTTCTTTAGCGGAATCCGGTAGGAGTCCAAAGCTCGCTCGGAAGATATTCTCCGCTTGTGGAGCATAATTCTGCCGGTGTCGGCATCGATGATGTGGGATGGTGACGTCTCCGTGGGAGAGCGTTCGGCAGGTGTGATCCTAGTTTGGGTCACACGTGTTCTGATTTCAAACATTTTGGGCGCCGTGGATGGCGGCAGGCCAAAAGTGATGTCGGGTGTTGCTGGAGAAGCTTTTTGAGCTTTTTTTCGGCTCGGAGCCCGACGTGTTCTGGAGGGCTGCCTTTTCTTTGATGCGTTGCAAGGACGCTGCAACTTGACGCACCTGGAACGCCGACGGTTCTTTGGCGCCGAGCGGTTCTGTAGAGGCAGGCGTGGACTTCTTCGGGGCCACGGGGTCATCGAGTCGAGGAGAGGTAGTAGCTGTCGACGGCGTCGATGATTGGGCCTTAGGTGCTGCTTTCGAAGTGGTGTGCGACGCAGCGGCCATTTTGTCCTTCGTGGCCGGAGCCGATTGTTTCGGTGCCGGGTGCCGAGGCGGTTTGGCGGTTCCGATGGCCTTTTTCCGTGTGTCGGCGCCGACGTCGGCTGCTGCGAGTTCGGCACTGAAGTCCCGTTTGGTGCGGTCGGTGCCGACGGGTTTGGCTGGCGTCGAAGGTGTAGTGGGCTTCGATCCGACCAGTGTCAATTTCAGTTTCGGTTTCTGCGGAACCAATACGACTATTGGTTTCGGTTTCGAGGAAGGAAAACCAGTCGTTTTGGGCACTAATGGCTTTCGCTGAATGTCCGAGGCCGGGTCAGAGGGCGGGGCCGAAGAACTGCGGGATAGGTCTTGGGTAAGGCCCGAAGGCGATCCCTCGACCGGAGCCATAGACTGACGCACTGGGATATCCTCCGTCTGTACGGGTAGGCCTTGCTCGTCACCGGAGCCACTTTCTTCGGCCCCTAAGCCCTCATCGTAGTCTCCTACCTCGGTGTCGGCTTCTTCCCTGTGAAAGAGTTGGTCTTCGATGTCTTCCGATCCGGAATCGTGTTCGGAAGCGGGGCTGGAGGGTAGGTTCTCCATGCCTTCCACATCTTCGTCCTCGGCGCTGAAGATGTTGGTCGGGGCCGGTGCAGCTTGCTGCGCTTCGAGTCTCGCTGCTCGTCGATTCCGGAGAGTCTTTTTGGATCGGAATCGGGCACAGGCCATACATGTGGATTCGTCATGATCCGGTGAAAGGCATTTGTTGCACACCGGGTGGACGTCGACATGGGGATATTTCGCATTGCAAACAGGACATCGCTTGAATGGTGTCCTCGATTCCATCGTCGATGTTGGGGTCGATGGTCAGATATGATGCGAAAAAGTTGTTCTTGAAGTCAGTAAACTAACAAGTAACTGTCGATACCGATCGGGAACAGTACCGACGCGAACTAAAGGCCTTTTGGCCTGAAAAAAAGTTTTCCCTAACTTGAGTCAAGATAAGCACATCCGAACCCAATGGCGGAAAAAAACAATCTGAGGATGGAGAGGATGCCCATGCGCACTGTGGTCCAGGGGAGGAGTCACCTATCTCAGGATACTTCGAAGACTCTTCCAGGACAACAACGTGCAAACATCCGGACCCAACACTAGGCGGCGATCTATGCACAGATATGAATTCAGCAGCCCACATGCCTCGAACTCTTGTGTATTGAGGCGACGCGCTAAATAAATGCACTTTTTTGAATTCTGAAGAGACATTATCGCACATTTACATCATGTTTACTGTATGATTAACATGCAGATTTTCACGGTTCGCCCACTGGCTCGTATACGCTTGGCTTGTCTCCGGCTGGCTCTACCTGCTAATTAATATATTGGCTTGCGCACCATACATGGCAGTGAGCCCGGTACGTGGTAGAGAAATAGACTGGTGCAGATAAACAGACAAAGTCAGTTTCCATTGCCTCATGTAAGAAACATTACTTTCAATAAACTGGAAATCTGCCAGCAACTCCCGCATGCCCCAACCTCATCCCCCTCACCTATTCTTAGCAGAAGCGACAGATTCTGAGCTGTGCCCTGCTGGTGCAGAGGAGCATTGCAGAGTCTGTAGAAGCGCTGCGATCCCTAGCCTCTCCGGGCGGGCACCTAAGCCTTCCAGGTGCCTTCACACTCAGGATAAATGAATACATTTTGTTCTGTGCTTTAGGTGGTTGTGTACAAACAGCCACAATACCGTACATTTTGAACGTGTAGCTAAATACCTGCTCATTGAGTACCTGACTGGCTGATCATTCCATGGCACTACCAAAATTACATTGGACACATTTGCTCAACTGTAAAACACTCTCTTCTATGGGTCATTTAACAACTCGGGGCTTTGGGATTAGGTAACCTACTTTGGATACTGTGTAAAAGAGAAAATACAAAAATGAATGCACTGAAACTAAGCAATCAGTACTGTCTAAAACACTGTGAAAACTGACACGCATTCTGGCATTTTGTTTAGTTAATGTTGATTTTTTCATAGACGCGAGTAAAGTACTCTTAATATCTTTTTTTTTTTTTTTTTTTTTTTTAAAACCTTTATTTAGCACTGTGTACAAGACAAATACGGGCCTACAACCATCCGGCCGGCCTCGACACTTCTGAAGCTTGACAGCAAAGTACACGTCCACTCGGTGGCCCGGCAGCACATAAAAGCATACGACCTATGTTACAATAAATCCACGTGCACCGAGTGGCAGGAGACAGTAAGGTTAATTTTAAAAATTTTTATATAAAGAGATACAGAAGCTAGAACGGATCAGTGTACAGAACAGACGATCATATGATAAATGGGTAACAGCCAACAGGAGAGTCAACTAACAGTGAACACATCTAAAATGGCGGCACGAAACTATAATACCAGGATATAGATACGCAGCGAAGTGTGCCTCCCAGCCGCTACCCTCCTAACACCAGTCCCCCCCACTGACCCTAGAAAAAGACGTAAGAAAAGGACGGAAAAAAGAAAAAGAAGGCCCATAGAAACAAAAAACGTGCCGAAGAAGACCCCCCACCCTACACGCATGCCGAGGCTATGGCCTACCCCCCCCCTAGCTACGTGTCTGTCGCCCCATAGGAACCCGAAATGTAGAATTAAGGAAAGAAGAAGGGAAAAAGAACCATAAAATCACGGTTGAACCCAGGGAGAAAAAGAAGAGTGCACTACCCTACTACTCCCGGGAAAAGGAAAAGCGGGGAGGAGCCCACCCCACTGCCGAACTCCCGGACTCCCGCGCCGCCCATACATCCTGCGCCATGTACAGCACAGTATCAAAGGACCCACGTAAACCCGGTGGTCCCGAATCGATACCACCCAGCACTTCACAAGTCCTCCCCCCGGCAGAAGAAGGAAACAGGAGGCGAAATCACAGCGAAATGTAGCAAAAAACAGGTCATTAAAAACTACTCAGCCAATATTGCAAAACGTGTATCAGTCCAGGTCCCCGTCTTCCGATCCAACCAAAACGACAACGAGCATGCCATCACCCCTGTCCGGACCGGCAGATGTGGTTCAGGCCCGTCCATTGCTGCGAGTCACCTTCAGCCAGGACAAAGAGACAAGATGGCCGCTCTCGAGGAAAGGGGACAATGAAGCCGTATCGTACCGCAGGGTCCCAAACCCAGCAGTAACATGCCACAGAAGCTCCAGCGATAGGTGCATTCAGGGTAACATCTGGCAAGGGAAGTGAAAGGCTAGGTCTCAACAGGTAGTTCGTAGGCAGAGTCACAGCGTTCAAAGTGAAGGGTGTCCCTGCAACTGTATCCGTGTCGATGGGTTGACGCGTTACATTGTAGCCAGGAGGACTCCGCGCCACCGTCCCTCCGCTCTGCAACATTGTTTCACCTCCAGGAGAAAACATGCGCGGCGGGGGATCCTCCAGCCGGGAACGTCCCGTTGCAAACAGTGCCTCATCGATTCTCCGGGTCAGCGCCCGGCAAGTACTCTGCATTGCCACTTTTAACACCACGAGGGCGGCCAATACATCCCCACAGGTCGGGTCTCTCTGTACCAAGCATCGGTCCGCCCTATCCCGCTGCTCCTCCGATGCGGCAATCAGCTCCGGGGCACATGGGCGCGCAGACACTGCGAGTCCAGGGTCAGCCAGCGTCTCAGCAAGAAGAGCAGGCGCCATTGTCATCTCCACTGCAGGCAATTAGTGGCGGGACAAAAGTGACAATGTATACCGGAGATCCGAGGATGTAGACACCGGAAAAGCTTCGTGCTCCACTCGGGAACTGCACAGGGCGAGAGCGCCCCACGGTTGCCGTGAGGGCCGGCCGTTCGCTGCAGGAAGACACTGCAAAATGGAGTCCGCTCGCTTTTCTTCAGGGTGGCGGAGGAGGGCTAGTATTAGGGGGCCCCAACGTCGTCCACACCACTGCCAGCGCGAGGGGGAGTCCGACCCGGACGTAGGGGTCCGACTCCAGTCGCACGGCCAGCGTTTTCACCCCCGCGACCACCCGCAGTATTCCAGCTCAGCACCCCGTCCACATCCCTCGGCGTCCAGCGGCGGCCATCTACGCAGGGACCAGGGGGAGCGCCGGAGGTCGAAGTAAACACCGAGTCTGCTACCAAACCCGCCGACAAAGGTGTCAGGAGAACGCCAGTCACTTCAGTGCCGGTAATCCGCGGCGGTAGAGCGGCGCAGGTCAGGAGAATTGATCAGGATTGACCTACTCTTAATATCTTAAAGAAATCTGCACACTTAACTAATAGCACCGCGCGACCTTTGACAACTAGGCAATTAATACATTTTCATGTACTCCCGAAGCCCCCCTGCACCCCGCCCCCTTGGCAAACTTCATTGCCTCCCAGTGTATGGTGGATAACCAAGATGCAGGAGAGTGAGTCAAAAAGTCTACAAAATTAAAGAGAAGCCGGAATTAGGATTCACATACTCCGATTCCGATCACGTTGGTTAGTCTGTAAGCACTACTTTTATTAATGAGTTTCGCATTAGTAAAGCACCACGGTGTGCACCCATGAGGTACGTGCCAAGCAATTGTTGACACAATCCACACTTTGCGTATTTTTCAATATATTTATTAGGAAGTGCAGAACCTTTCCAAGGGATTTTGCACACTACATACATTCACTCCAAAAATAAAATGTGTAGGCAAAAACATTGCCATTTACAACGTCAATAGCTCTAACTCAAATGCGAGATGTATTTGCATTGCAAATGCTGGTCTTAGTGAATTGTTACTGAGATTGCTAAAGAAAAATCCACCTGTTTTGCAAAAAGATTTCTTGGCATTTTAAAAAATAATGGGCCTTATGAAGTTGTTACCAGAGATTGTGAACTGGTGTCAATAACCATGACTTTTTAGTGAATTATTACTGAGATTGCTTAAATCAAATCCACTGTTTTGCCAAAGATTTATTGGTGGGGGCAGGCTTATTGGCACACTATTAAAGTATTGAACTATTTCTCGAGTGCCCCTTCAGAGACTCTGGCTCAATAGTTACTTTTGGGTCACATCACAAAAAAGCAGTATTTGGTCCCATTTGTAAATTTTTTTGTTCTGGATTTTAACACTGCCTTTGCAAAACTTCAGCAAGAGGACCATACTACGAATGATATATATTATATGGACACAAGGGTTTGGATAGTAAATACGTGCGCTATACGAGTAGGCCTTACCAGTGATCATATACTTATACTTCACATTGCTTTTAAGAGACTGGACATTTGATTTTATAACTAGCTTGTATGACGGACTGCATGAGTAGGGTGAGCAGATATGAAACGAGATTGAGTAACTAGGATATATGGAAGATTATTGGATTGCCCCACTTTTAGGTAATAACTAGGGTTTTGATGCCTTTTTTTAACTGGTCGATCAGATGCTTGGAGATTCCTTAACTACAAGTCGAGCCTCGAGTTATTACATATTGGGCCAGCAGGCACTATAATGATCGCTCTCAGTGGTGGTTGGCATATAGATTTTCTTTACTATCTTTGGGCTCGTTTACACTTTACTGGTTTCTTTACCGTCTTGGTTCTTTTCACGGAGTGCACCACTGGCATATAGATTTATTCTGAAATCAAGGATACAATGCTATTTCAATTTTCTGATACTTCACAGTAATATGATTTTTTGCACACCTGGTGGTTTGACCAAATTAGTTTGGGTGATGGCATTTACAGCCATGCTAAAGTCTGCAATGGCTGAAAGTCTTATATAGTTGTTATTGTAGCCCAGACGAAGTCTATTGCTATATCCTGCAGCAGACGAAACACTTGTTGGCATAGGCTGTAGAAAGCACGTTTGGATGAGAATAAAAGAGATGATGACTAGCAGACACACACTACCAACAGCACTTAGGGTAACAGTTGCAGAAAATGGCACTTTCATATGCTCACAGCCTAGCAGTCACACCAAGAAGTGTTCTTGCACTCGCAGTAGCAGTCTCATATTACTTGCACTGAAGTACTCTAACACTCCTCAGAGTAGCTGTCTCAGTCTACTGACAGCACTCCCACATCATTCATAGAGTAGAAGTGTACTCTACCAATAGAGCAAGTACACTTCGATCACCCTACCAGCACTATTACTCAAAACACAGTCACACATTACTAGAAGCCCTCTTACACCCCTCATAGACTAGCAATATAGGTCTGGCTTGTAATAGAAAGTACTTCTTCATTAATTTGTGAATGTGTTTGTTTGGTAATGTGGATGGGTAGGGGATGAATGCAAGAATGCGTCCATAGATGCAGAGATCTATGAGTGCAAAGACTGTGTTCATTGTAGAAAAGGATTCATATCTGGACTTATCGATGTCATTGGAGTGAAAAGGGAAAAAGTTGTTTCTCAGTACCTGAACTGCATAATTCAGGATTTTGGAATGTACTGATGCATGGAGATTGAAACCTATAAGAAGGATACAATGTATAGTGTTCTATGAACCACTATCCACTACTGTGTTGGGTGTTGTGACTTTTTTGGAGAGTGCTTTTTCTAGTTCCTTTACGTTGCATGTTGAACACATTAACTCTGTTAATGTGTAAGTGCAACCTTGGGTAGTAGGTTGCTGGAACAGTAGTAGCACCTGTGTTTTCTTGTTTACATTGAGCATATTTGTGTTATGATTCCCATGTTTTAAGAATAGCTCTAATTACTGAAATATATTACGAGGTGCGATAAATGCCCTCTTTTGGGCCACTACTACCCTAATCTTGTATGTACTCCTCACAGACTACCAATCTAGGTCTGGCTTGTAATAGAATGTACTTATTCATTAATTTGTGAATTTGTTTCTTTGGCAATATGGATGGATAAGGGGTAGATGAAGAGATGTATGAGTGCAAGGATGAGTAATTGCGGGTATGTATGATAAGGTATGAGCAGGAGTCCGGTTAGAAGCGTGACCATACAGATGGTAGCATCCAAGAATTTTCAGTTATAGCTATAAGCCAGAACTATTGAATTTACGAGTGTTGTCTCGTTAATTGCTTATAATTATTGTGGACTTTCATAAAATAACCAGTCTTGTTGGCTTTGCCAATGTTTGTTTTAAAACGTTTGCAGCGGTGTGTGCCTCTTCTGGTAAGAGGCTCAGTTTTATAGGGGCTAGTCAGTGAAGGGTGCCACAACATATCGTAAAACCCAACAAAGCATCACCAAACAAGAGAGCATTCTGTAATGCCCACTGTTTATTTTGCAGCAAAATGTGATAAGAAGAGCAAGATTTTCAATAGGTATAAGTTTGAATAGAGCGAATAAAGGTATATTATACCCGCTTTATAAAGTTTTTTTTAAAATGTAACATTTAGTACATGTACCATTTGTAAGCTTGTGCAACCAATGGGCTTTATGCCTGCGTACCTTCCATTGAAACAGTGAAATAATTCTACTTTTGTGATAATTCCAAATGTATGACCTGTTACAGATAGTTTGTACTGGATTCAGCGGTGGTGTTTCCGTATGATTTGGAATATGTGCTTCATGGTGAATGCGACAAAGCAGTCATGCTCTAATGGTTAAATGAAATCACAAACATAAAAACTTGAAACATTTGACACCAATACCCAGGCCTGTTCAAAGATGCAGACGGAAGTGAGACAGTGGAGTAAAGATGCGAATTCTGCAGGTTGAATAAAATCACAAACACCAATAAATCGACACTAACAATCAGTTTAAGCCTGGACAGCTATGCTTCGCTGTTTTATGCTAGCATAAACACCCTTTGCAAGCAGCAGGAACCAGCAGAACGCACTTAAAGTGTGAACTCGAATCTCTATCGGGGCATTACTTTTATTGCACATTTCATGTAACTGAAATGCTGTACTTGGTAGTGTAGTGCACTGAAGCAAGCGGCGTTAGGAAAAAATCATGGAGCCCCCTACTGAATTCAAGAAGGAGCCACAAGAAGAGTTTGCGACCACCCTGCCCCTCAGGGCTGCAGGGCCCTAGGCAGTGTTACACTCCCGACTGTAATCTGGAGCACTAAACAGCTATGGTGGCGCCAAATGCTTTACCCTGTTAAAAGATCGCCGGTTGCTTCACTTTTCTGAGGTGTTTCTGTGCTTTGCCTTTGTCTAGCAGGCCACCCGCGTGAACACCTCCCCCATGTCGAATTCCATTGTGGACATGGCTCTCGATGCCTGCTTTCATCTGATAACAATTTTGGAATCGGTGCTCTTAGCTGAGACAGACCTGCTGTTGATGCTCTTCAGATCCTCATGGGTGCCTTAAGAGTCTTTTCCCGAAGTCAATGGGACAGCACACACTGTTTGAACATGAAATACCTTTCAAAAAACAAGAGGCGTTTGGCAAAACAGTAAGGGTTCATTTAAACAGTGCGACCGGGAGAACAGTTACAGGGTCTGAGGACTGTCTTAATTTACAATCAATCTAACAGACTTTTATACAGTTCATTGGGTGTAATAAAATGGTTCCACCAGTTCAGCCTGGGAAGAGCATGCGCTGCTGCGAGGCATGCAGTATTGGAGTATTGCTTTGAAGCCCTGCCCACTCTCCGTCCATATTTGTCATTGGTTTGTGTCATTGTCCTTCTTGAACGCTGGCTTGCGAGCAGTTATTAGGCTTGTTAGTCCCTCCTTAGTACCGCCTTGTCTGCTTTTGTAACCTCCCATGGCAACTGGCCCTTTTACCTCAGTCGCTACACGGTATGTCTTATTTAGTCTGCAAGCACTCTTTTCTTTAATGGGTTTCTCCTACTGCAGGCATGACGTGCTTTCCTTGCCATGCGCGCTTTCACTTTCAGGCAGTCCCAGACAATGGCTGCCACTTCTTTAAAGTAAAATAGGTCTCGCATTTAAGCTATTGCCATTGTAAATGACAAGAGCTTAAACTCTCGTAAATGCGAGACCTATTGCATTGACAATACTTGTTCTATGAGGTATCCACCACAGGACAAAAAAGGTGTTTCTTATCAAAGGGTAGGTTTAAAATGGAAGTTTGGACTTCAGGTTTAAACCCTGAAATTCTTAGCCAGGTGTGACGTCTTAGAAGAACACTAGTGTTGACAGCACGAGCTGCTGTGTCAGCTGCATATAAAGCACACCTATTGAAGGTGGAAATTAGTTTTGGTCCTGAATTAACTCATGTGCCTTTGGTTTATGTTCGTCTGGCAGTAACTGGAGCAATTGTTCCAATTCGTCATAGTGAGCCCTGTTGTATCTTGCTAAGAAAGCCTGGGTGTTGGCAATACGCCAGTGATTGGCTGCTTGCGCTGCTACTCTTTTGCCAAAGGCATCTATAAGCTTGGACTACTTGTCAGGAGGAGGGGCATTTCCTGTTTGGGAGTTTGCTCTTTTGCGAGCGTTTGAAACGACTAGGGAGTCTAAGGGAACTTGGCCTTTAATGTAGACAAGGTCTGTAGGAGCAGGTTTGCATTTTTTATCTACCCGTGCTGTTCGTATGCTTGCACTCACTGGGTCCTTAAATATATATCCGTGTGCTTAAGCATGCCCTTAAGCATGGGTAGTGTATGAGTTGCTCTTTGAGAATAACTTAATGTCTCAAAAAGCAAATGCTCTTCAAGTGAAGATGAACCCCATGATATTGAGCAGCCTTGTTAATTAATTCTATGTACCCTACATTGTCGTCAGGTGGAGAGGGTTTTGCAGGGTACAGATCTGGGTCATTGTTAGGATCTGTATTGTAATCGTCCCATGCATCGGGATCATTGTCATCAGTTACATTGTCATCCCCATCCCCGTCATCCTGGTGGTCAGGTGACTATGGTTCTGGTGAATGTGTAGGAGTAATGAGTAAATTAAGGTCAAGTGGGGAGGGGGGGTCAAGAGGAGGAGAAGGAATAGTACCAACATTTTTCTTTTTAAGGGGAATGTGGTAAGCTTCCTCCATCTCTGGTATCCGTTTGACTGGCAGTTGTACATGAATATGATCAGTTTTAGGAATAATGACAAGTTTTTTCTGTTTCGGGTCCTTGTTGGAAGTCCAGACGTCGAAACGTGTCTCTTTCGATTGGGGAGGAGCGGTTTTGTCTTTCGGTGCTGAAGTTTTGGGCAACGGGGTTTTCGGCTCCGAAGATTTAGGTTTTGGTACCGAAGGGATGTCAACGACGACGTGTTTAGATTTCGGCGCCTAAGATTTTGGTTTGGTGCCCAAATGGGGCCGACTCGGTCCCGAGCTAGAAGGATTTGGTTGGTGTTTCAGTGCCGAGCATGAAGGCGGGGCGTTGAAAACATGTTCTTGATGCTGACCATGGCCCGAAGGCAGAGGAAGCCTTCTTCTTGGGCATGAGTTGTGGCAGGGGGTATCAGTACTCACGATACGCTGACCCTGCGGAACATCTTCTTCCATGTTGGAGTCGCCTTCGGACAGGGAAATGTGTTCCTCCTCTTTCTCAGCTCCTTGTGTGTCGAAAATATTCGTGTTCGGAACTTATTCCACAAAGAGATTGGGAGCGGAGCCGCCGTGCTGGAACATCTTGTGACGTCGAGCCTGACGATCACGGAGCGTTTTCTTCGATTCAAAAGATAGGCATGCGTCGCAGTCTTGTACATTGTGTTCCAGGGACAGACACAAGTTGCACACTTTGTGCAAGTCGGTGCGCAGATACTTTGTGTGCACCATCAAATCAAAGATTTAATGAACGATACAGTACACGAAGAATGGGAACGCGATCGAGAAACAATACCATAGATGGTAGTGAATTGCGCACCGAGGGGAACCAGAGAACGGTGTCGAACCAGAGCGCAGCAATTCACGTCCGAACCCAATGGCAGAAAAAAACAATCTAACAATAGTGTTGATGCCCATGAACCCTATCACCGAAAGGAGGAGTCACCTAACTCATGACTGGAAAAGACTTCTTAGAAGAAAAATAAAATGCAAACATCCGGACCCAACACTAGATAGACTATACAAAACATGTGATCTACAGCTCAGATGCCTCGAACACATAGTATGAGTGCTCTACCGCAGTCAGTATACATATTATGATATGTATACATATCTATACACACGCACACACACGCACATATATATATACATACACACACACACATTTTTTTAAAGACCTTTGACCCCAGGGTAGGTCGCTCCCCTGCCCTCGCGGCGCCACCAGATCCTCTGCGCCTGCCTTCTGCTCTGTTGTTGTGCCGACTGTCCCCCAGAGTGTCTGCCTTTTTCCCCTGTGTATGATCGCGTCCCCTTTTGCTTTTTTGTATCCCAGAGTGCCTGCTTTCCCCGTGTGATCGCGCTCCCCTTGCCTTCTGTATCCCTGAGTGCCTGCTTTCCCCGTTGTGATCGCGCTCCCCTTGCTTTTTGTATCCCTGAGTGCCTGCTGCCCCTCGTGCCCCCGCCGTCCCCCTCCGTCCTACCGCCGCTTTTTGTCGTTTTTTTCTCGCTTTTCCAGCTTTTGTACCCCTTCTAGGTACTTTTCCGTTTTTTCGGGCCTCCTCGCCTCCCCGAGGCCCTTCGCCGCTTTTCCCGCTCTTTTTCCCCCCTACCCGCCCTCCTCCCGCCTCCCAGCTGTCCCCGCCTCCCCGGCTACCCCTTATATGGCGGCCGCTGCGAGGCCGCGCAGCGGACGCGCGCAGCGGGCGCGCCGAAGGCAAGCCTGTCTGCGCCCGTCCGCGCCTGGACCGCGCCCAGCACCCGAACCTCTGGCCCCCGCGCCCCCCACCTGACCTACGACTCCGCCTTCCTCGCCAACCTCAACCCCGGCCGCACGCCGGGCTGCTACTGCGCCACCCCGAAACGTACCCACGGACCCTTCACCTGCAGCAACTGCCGCTTCACCTGCCTCCGAACCCACTCCGCTCCCGCCAAGAACTACTCCCCCGGAAACAACCTCCACTGCATCCTGGTCAACACCCGATCCATCCACAGGCACGCCATCGAACTGTGGAACCTCATCAACTCTACGAACCCGGACATCGCCTTCCTCACCGAGACCTGGATGAACCCCTCCTCGGCACCCGACATCGCCATAGCCATCCCCGACGGCTACAAAATCATCCGGAAAGACCGCACCAACCGCATCGGAGGAGGCATCGTCATCGCACACAAAAACTCCATCCGCATCTCGACCGACACCGACAACTCACTCCCCGACGCCGAACACCTCCACTTCATGATCCACAGCGACCCCAAAACCACCCTCAGAGGCACCCTCATGTACAGACCACCAGGACCTCGCACCAAGTTCAGCGAAGACATCGCAGACTTCCCTCACGTACTCTCATCCACCGACTACATCCTCCTAGGAGACCTCAACTTTCACCTGGAGAACCTCACCGACAACAACACCACCGCCTTACTGGACAACCTCGCCAACCTGGGACTGAATCAGCTAGTCAACACCCCCCACCCACGACGCCGGACACACGCTCGACCCCATCTTCTCCTCCAGCAAACACATCACCTTCAGCCACACCACCGAACTCACCTGGTCGGACCACAGCTGCGTCCACTTCATCTTCAAGAAGACCACCGTGCCCCACCACACCCAGCAACCACCAAGAAGACACTGGAATCGTATCACAGCTCGCATCAACCCTCTCCCAGAACCAACCCACCAGCACCACCGACCCCAACGTAGCCGCCAACAACCTCACAAACTGGATCTCCGACTGCGCCAACCTCCTGGCCCCCCTGAAGACTCAAGCCAGCACCAACAACCACAAGACAAACTCCTGGTTCACCCCCGACCTCAAGAACTCCAAGAAAGAATGCCGCGCCCGCGAGAAGACGTGGCGCCTTAACCAGACCGAAGAGAACATGTCAGCTCTCAAGGACGCCACCCGCCAACACCACCAACACCTCCGCGCCGCACGAAAAACAGCCTACCGGAACAGACTTGACAACAACGCCCACAACAGCAAGGAACTATTTGGAATCGTCAAAGAGCTCTCCAACCCGGAAGCAGAAAACAACTCCATCCCTCCCTCACAGGACCTCTGCGACTCCCTCGCAACCTTCTTCCACCACAAGATCACCGACATATACAACAGCTTCCCGACCGCCGACACGAGCCCCCCTCCGGAACCCGCCACCGACACCACCACCATCCTCACCTGGAACCCTACCACCACCGAGGAGACCACCCGCATAATGAACTCGATCCACTCCGGATCCCCATTGGACCCCTGCCCGCACCACATCTACAACAAGGCCGACGACATCATCGCACCGCACCTCCGAGACGTCATCAACGCCTCCCTCACCGCCGCCACCTTCCCGGAGAGCTGGAAACACGCAGAGCTCAACGCCCTCTTAAAGAAACCTACAGCAGACCCCACCGAACTCAAAAACTTCCGGCCCATCTCTCTCCTGCCGTTCCCCGCCAAAGTGATTGAGAAAATCGTCAACGCTCAACTCACCAACGCCCTGGAAACCAACGACTCCCTCGACCCCACACAGTTCGGTTTCAGGGCCAACCACAGCACCGTAACCGCCCTGATCGCAGCAACGGACGACATCAGAGCCCTGACCGACAAGGGAGAGACCGTGGCCCTCATACTCCTGGACCTCTCTGCAGCCTTCGACACGGTCTGCCACCGCACCCTGATACGCCGCCTCAGCAACGCCGGCATCAGAAGCAAGGCCCTGGAATGGATCGTCTCCTTCCTCTCCGGAAGGACTCGGAGAGTCTGCCTTCCCCCCTTCAGATCCACAGCCACGGAGATCATCTACGGCGTACCTCAAGGATCCTCCCTCAGCCCCACTCTCTTCAACGTCTACATGACCCCCCTGGCGAACATCGCACGCAAACACGGACTCGACCTTATATCATACGCCGACGACACCCAGCTCATCTTATCCCTCACTAACAACCCCACATCAGCTAGGACCAGACTACATGAAGGAATGAAGGAAGTGGCGAACTGGATGACAGACAGCCGTCTGAAGCTGAACACAGACAAAACGGAGGTCCTCATCCTCGGCCCCACTCCCACCGCATGGGATGACTCCTGGTGGCCCCCCGCCCTAGGCAGCACTCCCCAACCCACCGACCACGCGCGCAACCTCGGCTTCATCCTGGACTATTCCCTCACCATGACCAGACAGGTGAACTCGGTGACCTCGGCATGTTTCAACACCCTCCGCATGCTCCGCAAAATCTTCCGCTGGATCCCCACCGACACCAGGAAGACCGTCACCCACGCCCTCGTCACCAGCCGCTTGGACTACGGGAACACCCTGTACGCCGGCATCACACCAAGCTGCAGAGGAAACTCCAACGGATCCAGAACGCTGCCGCAAGACTCATCCTGGACATCCCTCGCCACCACCACATCTCCGGACACCTGAAAAAACTCCATTGGCTACCCGTCAACAAGCGGATTACCTTCCGACTACTCACCCACGCACACAAAGCCCTTCACAACCTCGGACCCAAACTCATCAACAACCGCGTCTCCTTCTACACTCCCCCGCGCACTCTGCGCTCCACCGGACAGGCCCTGGCAGCCGTACCCCGCATCCGCAAAGCCACCGCCGGAGGAAGATCCTTCTCTTTTCTAGCAGCGAAGACCTGGAACTCTCTGCCCAGCCACCTTCGCGCCATACCTGACCACCTCTCCTTCAGAAGGCAGCTCAAGACCTGGCTCTTCGAGCACTGACCCCCCCCCCCCCAGCGCCTTGAGACCCTTGATGGGTGAGTAGCGCGCTTTATAAATGCGATTGATTGATTGATTGACAAGGGAAACTCAAAGAGCATGCCCAAGACAAATACAGCAGCCTGCACAATAGGTACCTACAGGACCGATGAGAACCAAAGCGGGACATATGTCAAAGCACAGTAAATCACAAAGATACATTCAGAAATATGTATATATAACTATATACAGACACAGTATAAATGACAATGAGCATCTCTGAACTGAGATACTTCTAAGGATAACATCGGCCGAGGCCATGAGTAGATGGACCTGAGCCCCTTGCCTGGGAATGAGGAGAGGTAAGACCAAGGATATAAGCACTTCCTAACACCAGAGATTGAAGAGCAGACAATAGCACAAAGATTAGGACGCAGCCAACGCTATGGCGCAAGTTGGACCAGCAGGCCACCCAGTGCCTATGAACGTACCCAGTGTGTACCCACATACCGTGCCAGAACTGAAAGCGCAACAGAAACTGTTCCGGAAGTGGAACAGAAAAACATGCTCACAAGAGACACTGGCTTATGGCTAAGACAGCCAACATAGGCAAAAAAAGTTGGAAACGCTTGAAAGACAGCCAAAGGCAAGAAAATGAAGGTGAGAACATGTCAGGACGAGACAGTTGTAGCATAAACCCAACAATACTCTGGAGAAGTCCGCATCCTCAGAGGCAGGAGAGAATTACGGGCCAACCATAAAATACAAACATGTAAGCTCAACAGAGAGCTAAGCCACCCTTGTGTGACTTACCAGAGGAGAAGTCCCACAGCAGCAGGAGGGATGGAAAGAAGCGAAAACCATTTCACGATAATCCTACAGCATGAACTATAGGAAAGTTCCCCAGAGGGACAGAAGATAACCCTAAGAGGACTATGAGGGGTCCTCAGTAAGGACCTACACCATCCAGGAAGAACAGTACCTGGGGCATTGTATATACATCACCCAGGAAGAACACCTCCCGTGGCAAGGTAGAATGGCTACACAATAACCAATGAACACCCCACATAGGGTATGTCACATCCCTATAAAAAGCAAGGGAACACCTCTTGAGACTAGCTCTTAGAGGAGACGAAAATGACGGCAGAAACAGCTGTCTAGCTGTACTTTCTGTCTGGGAAATAACTTGAACCCAGAGACAGACATCAGAGAAAGACAGTGACAATACTGCAAACAATGCAAACGAGACAATCAGTCCACAACAATGGACTTAAAACTTTGTTAATCACTGGAAACCCCGCATGAGACGTTGAACCGCTGAGTCTGCATGACTGTCAAAAAGATGGGCCCCATCAATGGGCAAATCTCGGAGATGCTCCTGAACATTCCAAGGAAAACTGCCATCAGGCAGCCAAGCATGGCGACGCAGAGCAACAGACCTGGCCATAGCCCGACCCACAGTCTCAGTGGAGTCCATGGCAGATCGAATCTAACATTTTGCCAGCTCGCGACCATCGTGGATTATCCGAGTTAGGTCAGCCAGAGGGCCTTTCGGAAGAGAGGGAAGGAGGTGCTCAACTGAGTCCCAGAGGGCAAATGTAGCCCATGCAAACACGCAGGACGTGTTCAAGCACCGAAGGCCCGAGCTCGCAGACGCAAACATTTGTCTACCACATGTCCCCAACCAGCGAGACTCCCTAGTGGGTGGAAGTATCAGAGGAGAGGATGACAGTAGTGAAGCTGAGGCTGCCTGGACGACAAGCCCTTGAGCCCTAGGGTGTAGGGACAGACAGACAGGGTTATCCAGAAGAATGTCGTACGACGACGCACCAAAAGGCAGCACAGGCTTGATATCCGCGTTGTCCTGGTGAAGCAGATCCAACAAGGTATCTGAAGTCAGAGAGACAGAAGGCGGCTGGAACTGTAATATGTTAGCAGCTTTGCGAACAACTCGTGCAAACGCTGCACTAGCCTCCGTGGCCATTCTAGGTGGTGATAGCAGATCATAATTAGGGGACGGTTGCAGGCTAACGTGTCCACCAAAGGCCACAGGCTTTGTAGCCAGAGTAAGGTCACGCAATTGCTCCACATCAGTATGTTTCGAAGAACGGGTAAGCAACACTGAGGGACTGAATCCCCAGGGGCTTATAACCCATCAGCAAAGGAGGCGGAAAGGACGTCTCCAGCGCCAAACGACGTTGAGACAGTGCTGCATCAACATCGATCAACGGCGAAGGAGACTCCATTGACAGGTGTCGGGAAGGCGTTGACCCGACATCCACCATGATGGGAGACTGCGGCGTGGGAAGGCGTCAACTCGGAGACAAGTCCCTACTGTGGGCGCATCCGACGTCATCGCAGGGAGCCCCACAAGACTGTGCCCTGACATCGTAGGTGGACTGCGGCCTGACGTTGGAATGGGAAGCCCCACTGGGCCGACTCCCAACATCGCAGCAACTCTGGATCCGCCAGCAAGCTCCCAGTCTGAGTCCCTACCACCTCTGTGGGGCCCGAAGGCGTGCCAAGGAGAGAGGTCAACCCAAAGATGGCCTGCAAAGCCTGGTAATAGGCTTCCATCTGGGTCCTAGTCGCCTTAACCCCAGGAAATGGGGGTAGGCGGGAGTCGATTGCTGAGAGGCTGTGTCCAGTAAAGACCAGGAGCAGCGGCCACCGACGTAACGACTACGTGAGGCTGACTGCCTCCGTGACTTCTTGTGCTTACCTGAGAAATGAGAGCGACAGCCTCGGGAACGACTCCGTAACCTGCCCCGAACAGGAGCCTCAGCTTGAGATGGAGACAGGCGACGCACGGACTCCGAACGGGACATCCGGGCTGACAACAATTTCATCCTACGTTCCCGCAGGGACTTCGCCATCAGCTTTCACCCAAGCACCACATACAAACAGCATACGGGTCCGTCGCCGACATCTGCTGGGTACAGGTCTCACACGACTTAAAGCCTGAAGGCATTGGAACACTGTTCCCAGATGCGAAAAGGCGTCAGCAAAGCCAAAGAAACATATACAGGTCAGAGGAACCGCTTCTACCGGATCCAGGCACGGAAAAGAAGAAAACTGACGTTCGCGCGCCGGGAAGGCCTTAAATGGCTCCACTGATGTCCTATCCATGGATAACATCAGGGCGGAGCCATGCAACGTCGTCCCCCGGCGCTCAGAGGTACTGTTGAAAAATCTCCGGATCCATTCTGGAGCCCGGAGGATATTCTAAGTTAAGGAATCTGCGGCAAGTCTCTATCATATAATACTGACGAGGGTACAGTGTGTTGTGCACTGAGAGGATCCAGAAGAACGGTGTCGAACCGGAGCGCCGCAAACCACGTCTGAACCAGATGGTGGAAAGAAAACATTCTAACAATGGAGTCAATGCCCATGCGCACTATCACCGAAAGGACTCGTGACTGGAAAAGACTTCTTTGAAGGAAAACAACTTGCAAACATCAGGACCCAACACTAAATGGCAGGAACATGCAAACAAAGTATCTACAGCACACATGCCTCAAACATAAGTCTCCTCCGATCTCTTATCCACTCTCTTTTCTTTTACTTCCCATTTTCAAACCCTTCACCATGGTTAACTAGGGAAGTGCGAATAACATGGCCACAAAGGCATAGAAAGAAAAGAAAGTTCCTTCGGGAGCTAGGTGGCATGAATACATTGTGTATTATGGCAGATACATTGATGACTGTCTAATTATCTGGACGGGTAGTGAACAGGATCTAAGGAATTTATTGACTATATGAATGACAATTTATTTAATGGACATGGAATGTGAGTTGCTCCCCATTATTACAGTCAGTGTTGTATCTGCATGGATATTCTCATGTACATCGATTATAATTGTACATTATCCTATTCTGTGATATGATGTATGTCATTTAAACCCTAATAAACAGATTTCTAAATAAATGAACGACAATTTATTTAATATGTCATTCACTATTACATCGAGCAAAGAAAAAATTGTATTCCTAGATGTGGAATTGTTTGTTGCCAATGACAAAATTAACTGTAAATTACATAGAAAGAGCACGTGTTGTAACTCGGTGTTGCACGCTACCAGTGCACACCCTAAAGTTCAAGTTAATTCTATTCCCTGTGGTGAATTTTATAGGGCACGACGGAATTGCAGTAATGATGTAGACTTTGTTAACTGTGCTAATAACATTGAAGAACAAGTTACTTACCTTCGGTAACGATGTATCTGTAAGAAACATTAGTTAGTTAGATTCCTCACCTTAGAATATCCCCAGGCGTCAGGCTGGATCCGGAAAGATTTTTGTAGCAATACCCCTTGCCCGTCGCTAGGCATCGTCTGCGGATCCGCGTCCGTCATGGGCGTCGTGCGCCGGAATGACGTCGGAGTACTTAGACGCCGCCCACGCGCGCTGACGTCAGTTCTTGTACACAGCTTTCCGCGCCAGGGACGCTGAGCCATGCAAGAGACCGACACTGGTGCCAAAAAATCTAGGTCCCTAAAAGGGAGAACCTAAACCCTAGATGTAGGTTCGCAGAACGGGGAGGCTGGGTGGGTCGGTGAGGAATCTAACTAACTAATGTTTCTTACAGATACATCGTTACCGAAGGTAAGTAACTTGTTCATCTGAAAGAAACACGTTAGTTAGATTCCACACCTTAGAATAGATACCCCAGCAATACCAACCCCGGTGGTGGGTCTGCAAACCATGATCACACCAGAAAGTCCTGGAGAACAGAACGGCCAAATTGGCCATCCCTCCGGACTTGGCTGTCCAGGCAGTAATGTCTCGCAAACGTGTGCAGCGAAGCCCACGTCGCCGCCTGACAGATGTCTTGCAAGGGGACTCCCCACCCCAGTGCAGTCGTGGCCGCTGTGGCCCGAGTAGAATGGGCCCGTAGCCCAACAGGAGGAACCTTTTTCGCCAAGGAATAGCAGGTCTTAATACACAACACGACCCACCGAGAGATGGTCGGCTTGTGTACAGCTTTACCCTTCTTAGCCCCTACGTATCCAACAAAAAGTTGGTCGTCCACCCGGAACTTCTTGTGCGGTCCAAATAAAAGGATAGCGCACGTTTTGGGTCCAGACGGTGGAGCCTCTCTTCATCTTTTGAAGGATGCAGAGGCGGAAAGAAGGTGGGCAGCGTGACAGATTACCCGATGTGAAAGGGAGTCACGACTTTAGGCAGGAAAGAAGGACGTGTCCGGAGGACAACTTTGTCCGGATGAACTGAAAGGAAGGGAGGCTTAGATGACAAAGCCTGGAGCTCACTCACCCGCCTAGAGGAGGTGATTGCTACCAAGAAAGCAGTGTTCAAAGTCAAAAAACGGATGGGGCAGTTATGAAGGGGCTCAAAGGGAGCGCACATCAGAAAAGTGAGAACAAGGTTCAAGTCCCACTGAGGCATTACGAAAGGAACAGGAGGGTACATATGAGTAATGCCCTTGAGAAAGCGTGAAACAACAGGGGACTTGAAAAGAGAAGGATGATCAGGAAGCCGTAGGAAAGCAGAGATAGCAGCAAGATAACCTTTCAAGGTGCCCAGAGCAGAGCCCTGCTGGGCCAAGGAAAGAAGAAAGAGGAGAACCTCAGAAAGAGGGGCGGAAAGGGGATCCACAGCCTTTGCTGTGCACCATGCCACAAATTTGTTCCACCGGCAGGCGTATACCGTTTTTGTGGAGGGACGCCTGGCTGCCAGAATGACATCACAGACTTCAGGAGGCAAGTCAAATGGCATCAACAGCCGCCGCTCAATCTCCACGCATGTAGGTGGAGGCTGGACAGGTTCGGGTGGAGGACCGTCCCCTGCTGCTGCGACAGAAGATCCTCCTGAAGAGGCAGTCGTATCGGGGGAATCGATGGACATACTCAGTACCTCAGGATACCAGTACCTTCGTGCCCAATCCGGAACCACCAAGATGACTTGGGCCCGGTCGCGCCTGATCTTCTTCAGCACTCTGGGCAGAAGTGGTATAGGCGGAAAGGCGTACAACAGACCGCAACTCCACTCGCGACGAAAAGCTTCTCCGAGCGAGTGCCGCCTTAGAAACTCCAACGCGCAGAACTGCTGACATTGTGCGTTCTCTTCGGTGGCGAATAGATCTAACCAAGGCTCTCCCCACTGCAGAAAGAGACCTTGCGCCACGTCCGAGTTCAGATGCCATTCGTGATCCATCATGCACCGGCGGCTGAGTTCGTCCGCTCTGGCGTTCAGAGAGCCCGCCAGATGTTGAACCACTAGGGTGATGCCCTGGTGTTCCAGCCATGTCCAGAGGCGCAGGGCCACCTGACAAAGGGTCCACGACCCCACCCCGCGCTGTTTGTTGCAATACCACATGGCGGTGGTGTTGTCTGTGAACACCTGCACGACACTTCCCCGGACAGAGGGAAGGAAGGCTTTCAGTGCAAGTCGGATCGCACTCAGCTCCAAAAGATTGATATGGAGCAGAGTCTCCGCCGGAGACCATAGTCCTCTGATCTCCGCCTCTCCCATATGGCCCCCCCATCCCAGGAGGGACGCATCCGTCACTACCACGTGCTCCGGTTGGGGAAGGGAGAGGGATCTGCCGCTGACCCAATCGCGATTCGTGAGCCACCACTGCAGCTGTTTCGCAGTGCCCTCCGAGATCAAGACGTGGTCGGACAGGCTGCCTCGATGCTGGGCCCACTGAAACTTCAGGTCCAACTGCAGAGCCTGCATCCGCCATCTGGCGTGAGGTACTAACAGGATGCAGGAGGCCATCAGCCCCAGAAGCCGCAGCACCAACCTGACCGAAATCCAGGACAGAGGCCGGAAGATGGGAATCAGGGCTCAAATGTCCAGGACCCGCTGTTCCAGCAGATAGACCCGGAACTGCGCCGAATCGAGAACCGCCCCTATGAAAAGGAGCTTCTGGGAGGGACTCAGGTGCGACTTCGGCACATTGATGGAGAACCCCAGCGAATGCAGGAGGTCTGCCGTAGTCTGGAGGTGGGAGACGACTTGCTGTGGCGAGCCCGCCTTCAACAGCCAGCCGTCGAGATAGGGGAAGACTGGGACCACTGATCTGCGCAGATGAGCTGCGACCACCGCCATCACTTTCGTGAACACCCGAGGGGCACTGGTGAGGCCGAAGGGGGGCACGGTAAACTGAAAGTGCTCCTGACCCACCATAAACCGCAGGTAACGCCGGTGGGCCGGCAGGACGGGGATGTGGAAATAAGCGTCCTGCAAGTCCAACGCTACCATCCAGTCTCCAGGGTCTAGGGCAGCAAGAACCTGAGCTAGTTAGCATCTTGAACCATTCCTTCCGGAGGACGGCGTTCACGCTTCTGAGATCCAAGATCGGGCGTAGGTCCCCTTTGCCCTTCTTGGGAACCAGAAAGTAGTGGGAATAGCAACCACGGCCTACTTCTGGACCAGGAACGCGCTCGACGGCCTCTTTGGCCAAGAGGGCCGAAACCTCCTCCCGGAGAAGATGCAAATGATCCCCCGACATACGGTGGTTCTGCGGTGGCATGGCTGGAGGGGTCGTCTCGAAGCGGAGGGAGTAGCCCCTTCGGACGATTTGCAGCACCCACCTGTCCGAAGTGACGGAGCGCCAGTGGAGCAGGTGATGGCGAACTCTGTCCCCCACTGGCGTTGAATGGGCCTGAAAGCTCGGACTAGGAGGGCTTTGAGGCGGATGCTGCCGGGGTGGATGTGGACTGACCGGCACGTTGTCCGCCAGAACCGCCTCGGCGGAAACCACGTCCGCGACCGTGTGCAGGTTGGTTCTGCGGCCGGTGGCTGGGCAGATGTGAGGAGGCGCCCCTTCCTTGGCCACGAAAGGGGCGAAAGGCGGACGTTTGCGGCCGCGGGGCCGAAAGACCCAAGGACGTTGGCCGTGGCCCGGGAGTCCTTCAATCGGGCCAGCGCACTGTCCGCCTTCTCGCCAAAAAGGCGAGTGCCATCGAAGGGCATGTCCATGAGGGAGCTTTGGACATCCACTGAAAACGACGTGGACCCCAGCCAGGCGTGACGCCGAAGCGCCACCGTGGTGGAAATCGCCTGACCCAGCGAGTCCGTGGTGTCTAGTCCACATCTAATGGCGTGCCGTGCTGCATCTTGCCCGTTAGCAAGTGCTTGGGTGAGTCGCTCCCGGGCCTCCTCCGGGCACAAGGGCAGCACGTCCTCCACCGTATCCCACAGCGAGTGGGAATAACGGTCCAAAAGGCAAGCGGTATTTAAAGACCGCAGTCCCAAACTCAGGGACGAGAACAGTTTCTTGACAAACTGCTCCAACCTCTTGGATTCCCTATCCGGAGGAGAGGACGGGAAGGAGGATTGGGAGGTTGAGGCCTGGATAACCAAGCTCTCGGGGATGGGGTGGTGGGAGAGGAATGTGGGATCGCCCGGAGCAGGGCGGTGGCGCCGGGCAACGTTCCTGTCCACAGGAGGGACTGTGGAGGGCTTGGACCAAGTGTGGAAATTTAGTTCGTATCTGAACATTATCTGCGCCATCTTGTCTCTCCCCAAGCGCCACACGCAGGAAACGCGCGATGGCCATTTTAGGCACCATGGTCTCATTGCCGATCGCCAGCACGTCCCTCAGGTGCTGCAAACATCCCCCGCGCGCCGGCCACCCCCCTCCGCTCTCTCATACATGGGCCATAAACCCTCTCCTTCTGCGCGACCCTGCCATGGAACCACATCCCGCGCCTGACCAACACCTTCTTTCATCCCATACATGGTCATACATCCTTTTGATAACCCCCTTCCTCTGCGCCCGATTGTCCGAACCGATCCCAGGCCATCACCTAGCCCTGCGGATGCAGTTTATTGCCCCTACTGTAAGGGAAACACCTCACATCAAAGGGATTACAGTAGATCAAGGCCCCCACCCCCTGAGACCCGACCAGTCGCACACACCCCTGGGAATTGGCGGAATGTCCAGCTGTGTGATAGCCATCTCCTACTGTGGGTGGGGTGGGGACTTCCACTGTAGTTATGTGTGGGAGCGGATCCGAGCCGGGGATTCCGAGGATGTTCTTTCATGTATCAAAGCAATCTCAAGAATGTGCCATGTACAATAAACCGGTAATAAAGTCAAAAATGTGTGTATAAGAGACCAGGTCTCAGAGATGCAGAGAGAGCACCTCGAGACGATACCTTGCTGTCCGATCTGATGTGTTCTGCTCCGACGGAATAAAACTTTGTTTCCTGCCTTCCAGTCTCCGGCGCCTGCCTCTTTTGTTGGTTAATCATCGAATGGTATAAGAGGCGATTACCGCCGGGCAATACTTGAAAGGTTATCGACTGAAACTGCCGCTACCATTTAACACAAGTGCCCTGGAGAACGTCAATGAGGGCCTCATTAAACTGCAGCAGAGGCTCAGTGGAACTTGCTGTCGGTTGAAGGACCTCGGTGAGGACGTTAGTCCTCACAGCCACAGCAGGCAACTCGAGCCCTAGGGCTTCGGCCGCCTTGCGCAGCACCACAGAAAAGGCTGCACCTTCCTCCGAGGCCACAGTCGGAGGAGAGATGAATCCAGCGTCTGGAGAGGGATCCAAACCGCTGGCGTCCCCCAATTCCTCTGCCCAGTCCTGAGACAATTGGGCCTGTTCGGCCAGAGGGTCCTGAGACCCCTCCCAGTCGCCCTCATCATCCGATCCCTGGTAGACAGGAGGAATGATCGGAGCCGGACGGTGGATGAAGCGGTCACCCATCGGCGCCGGCAACGGCGTCGGACGGCGCCGGGTCCGGAATAGGGCTAAACTGAGGCTCGACGCCGTGCGGGGACTGCGTCGGGGGCGGAACCGGTGTCGGCGCCGGCGGAGGAGGCGTCGTGAGGTCGACCGGCGCCGGCAGAGATCCAGGCCTGGATCCCTCGGGGACCTGCGGCGTCGGGGCCGGAGCCCTCGACGGCGCCGGGGCCGGAGCCACCGGCACGCGAGTTCACCCAGTCAACCCTGTGGGGCCCGAAGGCGCGCCGGTAGGCGTCGACGGCGGAGCCAGATTCCTCATGGCCGAGAGGAAGGCACTGACCTCCGCCGGAGTCGCGTCAGTCCCAGGGACCGGAGGGTATGGGGACGAGCGCGGCTCCTGCAGCTCCGACGGAGCCGCGGGGGTGGAACCACCCGGACCCTCGGCCGGGTCGCGCGACCGGAGTCCGAAGAGCGAGGACGCCGCTTGGACTTCTTAGACTGTTTGATGTGACGGGACTTACCCGCGTCATGGTCGGCCCCCAGGCAGTACAGGCACCGGCGATGGTGATCCGTTACCGACATCAGTCGGTGACAGGCGTCACAATGCTTGAATCCAGGCATCCTACCGGCACCAGATGTCGAGTCGAGTAACCAAAAGAGGTCAAAAAGTTAGTCAAAAAGTGACTAGGGGTAAGCTCTTCCCGGATCGGCACTTACTGGCGCGGAAAAAAGAAGAACTGACGTCAGCGCGCGAGGGCGGCGTCTAAGTACTCCGACGACGTTATTCCGGCGCACGACGCCAACGACGGACGCGGAGCTGCAGACGACGCCTAGCGACGCGCAAGGGGTATTGCTACAAAAATCTTTCCGGATCCAGCCTGACGCCTAGGGATATTCTAAAGTGAGGAATCTAACTAACGTGTTTCTTTCAGATTTGAGATTCCTGTCCCGGGGATATCATCCTAACATATTATGTAAAGCCAAAAATAAGAGCACTGAAATTACCTAGGAGTGACAAATGAAAAAACAAAGAGTGAATTGAAAACTAACTACTCCACCTGTCAAAATGATTACCAACTTTTATCCTTGGTCACAGAAGATCCATGTTTTAAAAAAACATTGGTACCTGTTAACATCTGACCCTGTTCTAAATATGCACATCACTAAAAACCTGGGCATCATTTACCGCAAGGGTAGTACATTGCGGAACATTGTCAGCCCTAGTAATCCTAAACCTAATAATTTGACCTGGCTGAACACACTTAATATGGGTTCATATAGGTGTGGTAACTGCAGTATGTGCAAACTAACGTTACATGGAAAATTGGAGTTTGAATACAATGGGTCTGCTAAATACTAAATCAAACATATAGATTGCTCCACTAAATTTGTGGTTTATGTCAACATATGTAAATTTAAGAAAATGTACATTGGGAGCACTGTACGATGCCTTAAAGATCGCATTGCATAACATTTTAGAGCATTACGTAACCAAGACACTAGGTATCCGATAGTGACACATGCACCTGAGTGTATGGAACAAAAAACCAAACTGTCCTTCTCTTTCCATGGTATTCAGATGATACCACATGATAGCAGAGGTGGGAACAGAGAACTAAAAGTGCGATCGTGTGAAGAAAGATGGATTTTTAAATTACATGCAGTAGAAATGGGGATTAACATGGACTCTGAGCTACAATACTTTTTGGGGACATAAAGTTGTAGTTACTCTGTCATGTAATAACCTTACTACATATAAGAATCTTGTAGATGTTTGTGGCTCCCATTCCGATATATTGTAATAAGTTGGATCTTTTGTGTACAAATTGTATTAACTTATGACTATTCAACTTGTGATGGAGTGGGGAATTCCGGCTGGGTCCCCCAACATGTCAATGTGCATGTTATGAAATTATGTTTTTCATTGGTACCAACTGTAGGAAGGTGGATATCTGACTATGGTTACCCCCAACTTTTTGCCTAGTGTCTAGCTGGTTTTTCGACTTAGTTGGCATGAGATCCTGCCAT
Source organism: Triturus cristatus (assembly GCF_964204655.1). NCBI lineage: Eukaryota > Metazoa > Chordata > Amphibia > Caudata > Salamandridae > Triturus > Triturus cristatus. Next base: position 1,319,249,115 of record NC_140590.1, read on the forward strand.
TCAGGGTCTCAGGCTGTCTGCTCTCTCTTTAAAATGGACTCCATGTACCCTAGGTACATTCCCAATTGGTAAGGATCACCTTATTGGACCCTGTACAGTGTACCCTAGGTACCCAGGGCATAGGTGTACCCTAGGCCTCCCAGGGGCTGCAGCATGTATTATGCCACCCCTGGTCTGGCCTTCCAATCAGACACAACTGGCTGATCACTCAGCTGGGGCAAGGTCGTGTAATCACCCCTTGCTTAGATATAGTATGCCTATATCTACCCTTATATATAGACACATGTGTACCTATCAGTCACTCCTATGGCAGACCTTAACAATCCTGGAGGCAGAGTGCTTGGTAACATGTGAGATGGTGCTCTAGCATGAGCTGAGCCTATCTGCAGCTTTCGGAACCATGTCCTTATAGCTGTTCTATGATGTAGCCTACCATATACTCTTAAGGTGCCTTATAATCTTAAACGGTTATGGTAACTATGGTTTGGCTTTATCAAAACATGTCGTGTAAGGTGTCTAACACTTTGGAATAATACCCCCATACCATTTCTGGTGATGAGGATATTATTCCCCCCTTCTAGAGGGAGAGACATGTTAAAATCCTACTTTGCTGTTTAACTCTAACCAAAGCCTCAGCATCACAAAATGGATGCTGCTGCCACAGACACAAGTCTGACCTCCTGCTGCTGGGACTGATCCCAGCCAGGGAGGCCTGGACAATAGGTTTCCTGCTTGGGGAGGTGCTAGCACCTCCCCAGACAGCCTTTAGTGTATTGGGGCAGGGTGGGCTGAAAGGAATGAGACATGCCTGGGGCACACAAGGTGTTCCTTGCATAGTCCAGTTCAAACCGGCGCTGGGGCACTCCAGACCCAGCTCTGGCGCGAAACTGGACAAAGGGAAGTGGGTGTAACCACCCCCTCCCAGGTCCCACACATAAGGCGTGACCTAGCAGGTATCCCAGCCCCCCAGATTAGTATAAGAGTGGGAGTTGGGCCTCAAGACTTTAGATTATCCTGAACCTGCAAACTTGAACAGAAACTCTGGACCTTCGACATTCGACGAAAGAAGAAGACTGAAGAATCTCCCTTGTGGCCAAGGAGTGGCTACCCTGTGCAAACAGGCACCATCAAGAGACTACACTTTGCTTTGCTAAAGTTCTACGAGGGACCGACTGCAGAGCCCGACCAGAGCCTTGACTTCCAGACTTTTCCGACCCTGATCCACATCCACAGCAGAGCTGAGATCCGTGGAGGCGACGAGAGACGTGGGACCGGCTACCTGGGAAAAGTGGCTAGTATCTTCAAGCGCAGCTTCTGAGGCACCCTCGAAGTTGAGCACCGGGGATTGAGAAGCCCCAACCCCAAGCACCATCTGCACCGAAGACCAGCCCCCAACACTCCACGAGTCCTGCGTGGGGCCCTTCTGCATTTTCCTGCTTGCCGCGTCTGTCCGGTTGCTTGCCCGCTGGCTAGTGGCCTTTGTGACGACGCATCCTGAAATCTTCTGCGCTGGTTTGGCTCCTCCAGACTGGCTCCCGCTTCTCTGCAAAGAAGAAGCACCCCAGACCTTCCTGGTCTGCACAAGAAGCAAGTCCTCCGTTCTGCGTGGGTTCCGCTTGCCAAGGCTTGGTGAGTCCTAGTCCAACTTCGACGCCGCCGACAGCAAGAGCCTTCGTGGGACAGCTCGCCTCCTGGTCCTGGTCGTCCTCGACGTTCCCTGGTCCTCGTGGCTGCAGCGACAAGCTTCACCTATACCTGCAATCTTCACGACATCGCCTGGTTCCTTCCTGGTTCCACGTGGTCACTGGCTAGTGACCTTGACTCTGTCCCTTCTGCTTGCAGGTCTCCTCTCTTCTTGATCCCAGCCTTGGGATCCACCGGACACTCTTCACTGACTGCCTGTCAGCATCTTTCTTCAGGCATCCATAGGAGTCGACGACGAAAACCGACGCAACTTCACCCCATGCACCCGCAGCCCGTGGGCTAGGTAACTTGGGTACTCCGGTGCTCATCAGGATAGTGACTATCCTAGTGTCTAGTTTTCCAGTCTCGACTTCCTAGCTACTCCGGAAGTGTCCTAAATCTATCTATTTCTAAACTGTACTATTGCTAGTGACTTTTACGCATTACGCGTGAGTGTTTCCACTCTGCACACGAATCCCGTGGGCCTCCCACTTCCTAACCTTTGGTAGTATAGTGTAGCCCCAGCGATTCCCTAGGCCTATCCTATTTCCGTGACAGTGGTCCTTATACCACTTACTTAGTATATGGTTTGCGTGGCCCCTAGGGCCTAACTGTATTACTTACCTGTGTGACTTAATGTATGCATAAATAAGACTGTGTTGTACTTACCTCTAATCTCATAAAGAGTGCTGAGGGTTTGACTAGAATAAATACACTTTATTTTATATATATATCTGTTGTGGTGTCCTTTCATTTGGTATTCAAGGGATTATATATGGTATCACAGCTGGCTTCACATGCCATTCAGAGTTTAGCCTAAGACTGCTCTTGCCCATGCTACCACTAGGATAGCTGGTCTATAAGGTTGACTTTACAACCAATCACCATAAGGGCATTTGGACTGATATAAGGTGTACACTATAACTAGTGACATCATACATCAGGCCAACTTCTCACATAGTATACCTAGATCCACCCTTAAAATAGACACATGTGTACCTATCAGCCACTCCTATGGCAGGCCTTAACAATCCTGGAGGCAGAGTGCTTGGTAACTTGTTAGATGGTGCTCTAGCATGAGCTGAGCCTGTCTGCAGCTTTCGGAACCATGTCCTTATAGCTGTTCTATGATCTAGCCTTCCATATACTCTTAAAGTACCTTATAATCTTAAACGGTTATGGTAACTATGGTTTGGCTTTATCAAAACATGTCGTGTAAGGTGTCTAACACTTTGGAATAATACCCCCATACCATTTCTGGTGATGAGGATATTATTCCCCCCTTCTAGAGGGAGAGACATGTTAAAATCCTACTTTGCTGTTTAACTCTGACCAAAGCCTCAGCTTCACAAAATGGATGCTGCTGCCACAGACACGAGTCTGATCTCCTGCTGCTGGGAGTGATCTCGGCAAGGGAGGCTTGGACAATAGGTTTCCTGCTTGGGGAGGTGCTAGCACCTCCCCAGACAGACTTTAGTGTATTGGGGCAGGGATGGCTGAAAGGAATGAGACATGCCTGGTGCACACAAGGTGTCTCATGCATAGTCCAGTTCAAACCGGTGCTGGGGCACTCCAGCCCCAGTCCTGGCGCAAAACTGGACAAAGGGAAGGGGGGGTAACCACCCCCCTCCCAGGTTCCACCCATAAGGCGTGACCTAGCAGGCAACCCAGCCCCCCAGATTAGTATAAGTGCGGTAGCTGGGCCCCAGTAGATTAGATTATCCTGACCCTGCAACTTGAACAGAAACTCTGGACCTTCGACATTCGACGAAAGAAGAAGACTGAAGAATCTCCCTTGTGGCCAAGGAGTGGCTACCCTGTGCAAACAGGCACCATCAAGAGACTTACCCTTTGCTTTGCTGAAGTTCTACGAGGGACCGACTGCAGAGCCCGACCAGAGCCTTGACTTCCAGACTTCTCCGACCCTGATCCACATCCACAGCCGAGCTGAGATCCGTGGAGGCGACGAGAGACGTGGGACCGGCTACCTGGAAAAAGTGGCGAGTATCTTCCAGCGCAGCTTCTGAGGTACCCTCGAAGTTGTGCACCGGGGATTGAGAAGCCCCAACCCCAAGCGCCATCTGCACCGAAGATCAGCCCCCCACACTCCACGAGTCCTGCGTGGGGCCCTTCTGCATTTTCCTGCTTGCCGCGTCTGTCCGGTTGCTTGCCCGGTGGCTAGCGGCCTTTGCGACGTCACACCTTTGAATCTTCACTGCTGGTTTGGCTCCTCCAGACTGGCTCCCGCTCCTCTGCAAAAGAGAAGCACCCCAGACCTTCCTGGTCTGCACCAGAAGCTAGTCCTCCATTCTTCGTGGGTTCCGCTTGCCAAGGCTTGGTGAGTCCTAGTTCAACTTCGACGCCGCCGATAGCAAGAGCCTTCGTGGGACAGCTCGCCTCCCGGTCCTGGTCGACCTCGACATCTCCTGGTACCCGTGGCTGCTGCGACAAGCTTCACCTCTTCACCTGCAATCTTCACGACATGGCCTGGTTCCTTCCTGGTTCCACGTGGTCACTGGCTAGTGACCTTGACTCTGTCCCTTCTGCTTGTAGGTACCCTTCCTTCTTGATCCCGGCCTAGGGATCCACCGGACACTCTGCACTGACTGCCTGTCAGCAACTTTCCTTCAGGCATCCATAGAAGTCCACGACGAAACCCAACGCAAGTTCACACCTATGCACCCGCAGCCCGTGGGCTAGGTAACTTGGGTACTTCGGTGCTCACAAGTGTAGTGACTATCCTAGGGTCTAGTTTCCGAGTCTCGACTTTCTAGCTACTCCAGAAGTGTCCTAAAACTGCTTATTTCAGAACTGTACTATTTCTATCGATTATACGCATTACGCGTGAGTGTTTCCACTCTGCACCTGAATCCTGTGGGCCTCCCACTTCCTAACTGTTGGTAGTGTAGTGTAGTCCCAGCGATTCCCTAGGCCTAGACCTATTCTATTTCCGTGACAGTGGTCCTTATACCACTTCTTTAGTATATGGTTTGCGTGGCCCCTAGGGCCTAACTGTATTATTTACCTGTGTGACTTATTGTATGCTTGAATAAGACTGATGTACTTACCTCGAATCTCATAAAGAGTGCTGAGGGTTTGACTAGAATAAATACACTTTATTTTATATATATATCTGTGGTGGTGTCCTTTCATTTGGTATTCAAGGGATTATATATGGTATCACAGCTGGCTTCACATGCCATTCAGAGTTTAGCCTAAGACTGCTCTTGTCCATGCTACCACTAGGATAGCTGGTCTATAAGGTTGACTTTACAACCAATCACCATAAGGGTTGTTTGGACTGATATAAGGTGTACACTAGAACTAGTGACATCATACATCAGGCCAACTTCTCACACCAACATATGCGAGATGTTCGTTACTTCCCACTTAAAGACAACAAATATTTAATGCTCTTAATTTGTTTCAACATGAAACTGAGGGGGTTTGTGGATTTAATCTCTCCTTCCTTGTCTCCTACTCTCCATTAGAATATTCCCTCTTCTCCGGCTTTGATGACTGTTATTTTTATTTTCGGGTGACTGAATAATTCATTTATGTTTGGTGGTGATTTTCTCTTTGGAATTCTATATTGGTTAATTTAATAATCGACAACAGCTTGGTTGCTGTAATCTATGGATTGGTAATACTTGACGCTCGTGTTGGCTCACCACATAGTTTTGGTTATTGACTTAGTTCCACTTGATTGAATCGCCTCTATTTTGCCACTAGTGAAGTACGCCAAATTTAACAAGGCTCATATCGGATATGCTATGTGCCTTCTGGCGAATGGCTTTGGTGCTTTTCGCTTATGGTGTAATTTGAGCGTACATCCTGGCGATAATGGAGCTAACTCTGTTTTTATAGCATCTGGTTTTAACAGGCAACGTAATAATTTTGGATTAGCTTTATAACTTCAGATATATATTGAATATTGTGTTACTGACTGAATACACGTTAGAGTATCAGTGTATTAAATTAGCCGATAATTTGGTTTATTAAAATATGGACTATGTCTCTAATAAATTGATATTTCAGTCTGGTTCGATTCTAGTATCGGGCGGACTGTAATGATATCGTATTTGAGCCTTTCTAACTCCAATATGATGCATATTTCCTTTTGGCTTACGAACGCTATGAATAGTCCTTAAATTTTTATTACTTTGATAAAGCCTATTTATCACCACTTCAATATGGCGCCTGTGTAATACGCCAAAACCCTGACACGGAAAGGAGTACTCTCCGCTTCGTTTTTCTGAAATTACAGGTATGTTAAGTAATATATTAGAGCTCATAATACTATTCGGCACTCTTTTTACTCAAATTTATATGTGTAAGTAGTGAAATTATTCTGTGTTTGGCCTTTGGGTTATTTGTTCCATCGGTCTTATTTGTGATAAGGGAATCTTATCCATGGCTCGGTGTGACAGGTTCCTTGACCATATGTTAATGTAGATATATCGGGGTACTACCATTTATTAAGTGTTTTTAATTGTATTTGATACTGGAGCAACTTCACTAGAATGTCTGTTTTTATTACTTTATTTAGATCGTCTTCTACAGTTCGGAAGACTTGCCCTCGTATTCTAAGGTTGCGCTGATCGACCGACTGTTACATATTATTGGTGAGTTGATCGTATCATCTACCATATTGATATGATGTTTAATGAATACAAGCGTTTTTTATTTGAAGATTTGGTGAACACCAACTTATATTTGTGGGTTAGATTTTAGGATTCTGTAGTTTCTTGAGATGCCTGGAACTTTGAAGTGTGGCTGATTTTGTTATTACCGTGTACATAGATCCTTCGTTGGATATTGGAGTTCTGTGGTGAGCTTTTCACTTGTGCCTTGGATTATCTATATCCATCATTGTTTCTTTGGCTCCTGGAGTGTATAAATACACCAGCCTATTCTTCCTTTTTCCTGTGTTTGTTTCTTATTTTTCAGTAATTTTCATCATTACTTTTATCTTTATTTGACTTTGTCTATTCTACTCTTTTCACACTTTGGTTTCTATACAATACTGTTTATGATGATGATATAGTTTGGGCTTTTAGGTCGCTGTGATTTCAATGGTCCTTTCATTGGCACTTTCATTAAGATTCACTTGGCTTGTCTTCACTGCATCGGTGTTTGTGGCGGATTTTTCCAAAGGCCAAAGGACATGGCTGTAGCCCTGTTGCCCTAAAGTGCTCCAGCGCTGAATTTGCCTGGTCTCTGAAGAGACAGGAGCCATCAAAGAGCATTTTGATATGAGAGGACTGGACATCCCCAGAAAAGCCAGTCGTCCTCGCCCAGGCGTGGTAACGCAGGGCCACTGTCAAAGATATCCCTCTGCTTAGTGAGTCGGTGGTGTTAAGTTCACAACAGATTGTGAACTTCACTGCATCCCTCCTATCTGCAATACCCTGGGAGAGCATGGCCCAGGCCTCTTGCGGGACCATTGGCAGCACCTGCACAACCTTATCCCATAGCACATGAGAATAGCAGCCTAAAAGGCAGGCGGTAGTCAGAGACCGCTGCACCAGGCTAGCGGAAGAAAACATATTCTTCCCAATAATGTCCAGCCTCTTAGATTCCCCATCAGGGAGTGTATTAGTGTAGGAAGCTGGCATTTTATGTGGTAGTGTCAATGTAAGGGCACTCCATGCAAAAAGTACAGGTCACCCTTATTAGTTTACAGGGCTTAAATTAATAATCCCAAGTGCTCCATTTGTGGTAGTGTGGTCAAGCAGCTTAGGTTTATCAGAGGGTAGTTTTAAGCATTTGCTGTACACACAGAGTCAATAAATGAGACGCACACTCAAGAAGGAAATCCGAGACCAATTAAAAAAAAATAACACCACATTTTTTTTACATTTTAGACACTAAGATCATCGGAATCACGCAAGTACTTTCTGAGTTATCGATTTTTGTAGCAAATAGAAACATGCAGTTGAATAACAGTTTTGAGGTGTAAGCCTTGAACGTCGTGATGTTATCCAATAGGAGAAACAGACACTGAATAGATATACTTGCAAAGGGTTTTGGAGGACACCTTCTAGGACTTAGGATGCTTAGGGGCTAAGGACCAAAAAGCCAACAGCAGCTCAGTTTTAGCTGCCCTGGTGTGTCCAGGTACAGAGACGCTGGTTGCATTGGTAGGCTCGAGCACTACGCGTTAAAGTCTATGGAAGGAGTACCTGCCAAAGAAAGACTGCAACTGGGGACTTGGGGGCAAGTTTGGCAGAACCCAAAGGAGGGGCTCGCCTCTTGCGGGTATCTGGGGCTGAGGGACACAATCTGGTTCTGTGAACCTGGAATGGGGGCTCAGGAGCAGAGGTGTTTAGGCCGCGGGTTGCTGTAGTTAGAAGCTCTCCCTTTGGTTTTAGTGGCGTGGAGAGAGAGAGAACACAGGACAGCAGGGACACTTTCGGTCATTGCCTCGGTGATCCTAAAGACCCTCGGTGCCAATTAGGCTTTGGCATCGGTGATACCCTCAGTGGACCCACAACAAGACTTGGTTGCGGCAAATGGTCCGGTACCCAAGGCATTGGGTGAGTCCTGGAGGGCCTGCTGTCTCCAACCTTGGCAAGAAGATGGATCTGAAATCCTGGAGCAGCGAAGACTTCTTCCTGATGAGATGCTCCCTCAATGGACCAGATGGGCAACAAGTTGAAGTACAGTGCATATGCGGTCGGTGCCTGGGGTGGGATGGCTCCTCCACCCCAAGGGAGATGCTGCTTGGTTGCTGAAGGCAATAACAGTCCTCCAAGGGTTTAGGGAGGCTGTTCAGCTTCTGTACAAGTCGGTCTTCGTGACTGTTGTGGTACAAGCAGCCAAGCAGGATTTCAAGGCAATATCGGTGAAGGACCTCTGTCCTCACAATTTCAGCTTTTTTGTGTCCTTCCTTTGGTTCCCTGTAGACAAATCTGAGTTCCAGAAGCCAGGGGAACCCTAAATACAGAATTTAGGGGCATTAAGGGGAGTAGCTAATGGGCTACTTACCGCTGTGATGTCTGTACCCCCTATATGACCACCTCATGGGGAGAGTGAGCATAAACCTGATCCAGAATTCCTAGTTTCACCCAATCAAAGATGGTAAAACCCTTCCTTCTTCTTCATCTTCAGGCAGCCCAACTTAGGGGTATAACTAGCTTGTATGTGAACACACCTTCAGACTATCTAATTTTCCTGCCTGCTCTGGTGCTGTAGGAAGGTGAAATCTGACTATATGGTTGCCCCCAACTTTTTGCCTGGTATTTGCCTGGTATTTGAATGGTTTTTTACTAGTCTGGCTAGGATCCTGCTATCCAGGACCCCAGCCTATCTGCTTCCTCTCTAAACTGATGTGAGTACCTTGGGTACAAGCCAATTGGATACTGAGGATACCCTATCAGACCATTGTAGATGGTACCCTAGGTACCCAGGGCATGGGTCCCTGAGAGGCCTACCAGGGCTGCAGCACTTATTGTGCCACCCTGGGACAGCCATACCAACTGACACCACCAGACCACTACTGTAGTCTGGGTAAGGTGGTGCTTGCACCCCCTTACAGGGGATACAGGTACCCTGTATCCCACCTAATTACAACACATATACTCTCATAGGTCACCCCTACAGCAGGCCTTGGTAATCCTACAAGGCAGGGTGCTGAGATATATGTGAGGGGGGACCCCTACCTGAGTAGGGCCCCTCTGCAACCTTCATTAAAACTAGTGCGAGGTTGTTTGTAGTGCAGCCATACCATATACTCGATAGCGTGCTAACTTAAGAGTGGCTGCACAGAACCATATCGGGTTTGGTGTCAAACATGTAGGAATCGTACCCCCAGACCAGCCATGGGCATGAGGGCATGATTCCCCCCTGCTAGAGGGGCGATATGGGAAAAGCAGAAGAATTTAGACACCAATTTAAAAGTGCACAAGTAGTACAAAATGGATGCTACCCGCCACCCACACGACTCTGGCTGCCTGTTGCTGGGCAAAACCCCAGCCTCGACAGCTGGACAATAGGGATCCTGTTGCAGAGAGGTGCTCCCACCTCCCCTGACAGACTATGTGGATTGGAACTGGGTGGGTGCACCATAGGATGCCTTTCAAAGTTGCACCTAGGCTGCTACAGCGCCTACATTCGGCATACACCGCCTGGAACTGGTTCAGGGGCATCCTGCCCCTCGCCCAGGCGGGAAACACACAAAGGGGAGAGGGTGTAGCCACCCTTTCCCGCCTGAACTCTCAGTGGTGGGCTCTCATTTAGCCACCCCCTCTACCTCTGGATAAAGGTGGGTGCAGGGTCCACAGAGCCTCAGATTAATCTTGGACTTCACAGACTTGACCTTCGACGAGCTGCTGCCCAGCTGACTGAAGAAATCTCCCTTGGGGTAAAGGAGTTACCCCCCTGCTTGGCAGGCACCTGAAACACTGCAAGTGACCCGGTTGGAACTTCGCTGCTCCTTCGAACATCGACGACTCCTCTCGACCTTGAGGTGGGTTTCCTAGCATCCCAGAGGCCAGTGAGTGTGCACAGCAAAGTCTGAGCACCGTGGACCGCGTGGGTGCCGAGATCCCCAATACCCCAGGACACCGGCCACCTCTTGCACAGCACACGACCCCGACCAGTGGGGAAGTTGTGCTTTGGCCCAATATTGAGCCAACCTCTCAGCAGCAACTGTGCCAAAGATCAGCGCCCTAACCCACTCCGGTGGCCCGTGGGCACACTTTTAAGCACGCCAAATTGCTGCCTCCCGCAGTCCCTTGTGTTTGACTGGTGGGCCCTAGCGGAGGTCAATCTTTACTTTTAAGAGTTCCCCTGGTTGCTCCAGGCCTGCTCTACTGTCTCCTCGCTGGAGACCTCGCTCAGACCTCGTGGGTCTGCACCAGTAGCTGATTTGTTCATCTTGCGTGGGTTGCGGTTGCCAAGGCTTAGTGGATCCAATCCGGACACTAACACCGCAGCGACCCTCATCCTTCGTGGCACAGTAGCCCTCCAGAAGCTGGCCTTTCTTGAAACCTCCCGGAGCCCGTGGCTGCAGATCCAAGCTACACTCCTTCCACCTGGAAGCACCAGACATTGAAGGGCTCTTTCTCCTGAGCTCCCTGGTCACTGTGCCGTGACCCAGACTCTGTCCCCTCTGCTTTCAGGTTCTTCCCTTCAAGATCTACAACTTCATTCTTCACATCATCGACGCTTTTGGCTAGCAGCAGTTTTGTACATTTTCCCATTGAAAATCAGCCCGCGACCCGGCATCGAAAACGACCTATGCACCCGGCTTCCCTGGGGCAGGTAACAGTGGTACCTCGGAACTCTCGTAGTTGTGGGCTCTTCAAAAGCTTAACTCTAAGCTCCTGAACTTAAACTCCTGCTAGAAGTGTTTTTAATCTTGTAAAGTTTAACCGCGACATTCTCCATAGGCTTTAATAGAGATCCCGATAGCAGCTATTACCACTGAACACGCCTCCCGTGGGTCCCCTTCCTCACTACCTTGGGTGGTTTCTTAAGGGGCCAGCGATCCTAAATGCCCTAGGCATTGTCTGTAGTATTGTCGTGGTTCTTATACCACTTTTTTATTATATGGTTTGGTCCCCCCTGGGGCCCTGTGATTCCAGTGCTATTTATTGTATCTATCAATGCTTGTTTGAATTGTAACTTTACCTCTAGCCTCATAAAGAGACTTGTGGGATTCTGTTTAGAATAAATACATATATTTTATATATATACCTGTGTGGACTACTCTTTCATTTGGTCATTCAAGAGGTTGTCTATGGTAAAACAATAAGCTTAACACTCCTCAAGACTTAGCCTGAAGGCTGCTCTCCACAGCTACCACTAGGATAGCTTTCTTTAAAGGTTGTCTTAAACCTATCATCAATAAGAGTTGAATTGGACTGGTGCAAGGTGTCCCCTATAACTAGGAGACAGCATATGCCAGGCCAACTTCTCACAGGTGCCAAATGGGCCTCAGGGTAGGAGGTGGCGTTCACCAGGTCGGTGGGAAGCCATTGTCGGATATTCAAGGTGGCAGAGGCTTTGAAGCCTCTGGCCTTGGCATTCTAATTTGCTAGCCATTCTACTGGACGAGGTGTAAACACCTTCCTCCAGTGTAGCATTGTTTCTGGCCTCTGAGAGCGCGAAAACTCACCTGCAGAATTTCAGAAACTCGTCTGTTTTGGCACGCTGGATGATACAAGTCAGCCAGCACACTAGAGGACTAGTAGGTTTTCAGAGGTCACCTCGAAGGTGCCCTCTGGGTGCATGTCATAATAAATCCAGTACTGGCCTCAGTACAGATTTATTAAGAAGAGTTGTTTGATCCCAAACACCATTGGTTCCAGTGCAGCCATCATTTAGTTGGTTAACTTGTAATTACCAGTGCTCAGTACATATACTCAAGATGGCTTTCTGATAATTGTGCTCCTGCAGATAAACCCTATCATATAATATAATGCACCCTGCCTTAGGGCCCTATGGTCTGCTGTAGGGTGACTTACATAGAGTACATGGAGTGTCCTTGGCGTGGCACACAGGGAATGTTCAATCAAAAATAGGGGACAGTGGGCTTTTGAAAAGGTCCAACGTATGTCCCCTGATATATTACAAGAAGTGAGTATGAAGTTCCTCAGTGGGTCAAAGAACACAGTAAGAGAGTTTGTGTGATGTCACATGGATAGGTTGTCCTCAAAGGAGGAGGGGGAAATCCTCCTTTCGGAACTAGGGCCCTCACACACCCAGCAAGCTAGGTGTCATGCTTCATCATATGGGCCTGCTCCTCGTCGGGTCGGCACTGCAATAACAGACGGGCACCCATAAAGGGGCTCTTTACAGGAGATCTTTTGTTCCTTGCCATTTAGGTGCCATGGGTGTAAAGGGCCTAGTACATGTAGATGTAATGGTGGATGTGCAAGATAAAACAGGGGAGGGAATCCTCTAAATAAGTTTTATTCTGTAAGGATCCCAGCCTGGCTAAAATAATGATAAGGAGAGGCGACTAACTGGCTGTTGTGTAAAAAAGGCGCTCTACTCCTAAATGGTGGCCTAGTAGTCAAGAATGATCTGTGGCTATTCCTCAGAACCAAATGAAAAGAAAACTATCTACACCTAATGGTGAGGTGAAAAACTACCTACCACGTAGTGTACCTATGGGAACGGTACCCGAGGGTATAGAGACCAACCTGTGAAAGAAAAATATATTTGAAAACATAATGCATTAATTATGCATTTGTGATCACACACAAGTTCAATCCATAATTCTAGATACCAGTAGTTATCACTCATGAAAATTATAGATATGCAGTGCTATAAATGTGGTAATTATAGCACACCCGTGACTCTCAATAAAAACAACATCAGTGATTAATAGGCTGGGACAACGGTGGTGATCAAAGTTATCTTAACATCACCTAATGTTTGTAAGATTGCGCCTCATCAGTTACAGCGGGATACTAGACATACGTAGTGTTGTGTCTAAGAAATGAATAATGATACAATAAGGGTAGTGATTAGCTGGTATGTATGAAAACTGCTTGTCGAATAATCTAGAAACCCAGTTAGTCAATGACAAGACAGTGGCGATCGATAGGGCAAGGCGGTACATAAGATAGAATGCCCGTCCTCCTCGTTTTATTAAAAGACCCCTGCTTCTCTTAGCCTGGACTAATGGGAGGAAATCGGATAGTACTACAGACTAACAGGGTGTCCTGCACGGTCAAGCACCGAAGCAAAGTGGTTAATGAACAAGTTACTTACCTTCGGTAACGATGTATCTGTAAGAAACATTAGTTAGTTAGATTCCTCACCTTAGAATATCCCCAGGCGTCAGACTGGATCCGGAAGATTTTTCGTCAGCAATACCCCTTGCGCGTCGCAAGGCGTCGTCTGCGGCTCCGCGTCTGTCGTCGGCGTCGTGCGCCGGAATGACGTCGGAGTACTTAGACGCCGCCCTCGCGCGCTGACGTCAGTTCTTGTACATAGCTTTCCGCGCCAGGAACGCAGAGCCATGCAAAGACCGACACTGGTGCCAAAAATAAAATCTAGGGGCCTGAAAAGGACAACCTTAACCCTAGATGTCAGTTCGCAGAACGGGGAGGATGGGTGGGTCGGTGAGGAATCTAACTAACTAATGTTTCTTACAGATACATCGTTACCGAAGGTAAGTAACTTGTTCATCTGAAAGAAACACGTTAGTTAGATTCCTCCCCTTAGAATAGATACCCAAGCAATACCATCCCCGGTGGTGGGTCTGTGAACCAAGATCACACCAGAAAGTCCTGGAGGACAGAACGGCCAAAGAAGCCATCCCTCCGGACTTGGCTGTCAAGGCAATAATGCCTGGCAAACGTGTGTAGCGAAGCCCACGTCGCCGCCTGACAGATGTCCTGCAAAGGGACACCCCGTCCCAAAGCAGTAGTAACCGCTGTGGCCCGAGTAGAATGGGCGCGCAGCCCAACAGGAGGGTCCTTTTTTGCCAAGGAATAACAAATTTTGATGCACAAAACGACCCACCGAGAGATGGTCCGTTTGTGCACAGCTTTCCCCTTCTTAGCACCCACGTATCCAACGAAAAGTTGGTCGTCCACCCGGAACTGCTTTGTGCGGTCCAGATAAAAGGAGAGCGCACGTTTGGGGTCCAGACGGTGGAGCCTCTCTTCCTCTTTGGAAGGATGCGGAGGCGGAAAGAAGGTGGGCAAGGTGACAGACTGCCCAAGATGAAAGGGGGTCACCACTTTCGGAAGAAAGGAGGGACGAGGCCGAAGGACAACCTTGTCCGGATTAACAGAGAGAAAAGGAGGCTTTGATGATAAAGCCTGGAGCTCACTCACCCGTCTAGCCGAGGTGATGGCTACCAGAAAAGCAGTCTTAAGCGTCAGCAGACGATGAGGACAATTATGAAGAGGCTCAATGGGAGCACACATTAGAAATGTGAGAACAAGATTCAAGTCCCACTGAGGCATTACAAAAGGGACAGGAGGGAACGTGTGAGTAATGCCTTTTAGAAAGCGTGTAACTACAGGGGACTTGAAAAGAGAAGGCTGATCAGGAAGCCGCAAGAAGGCAGAGATGGCAGCAAGATAACCTTTCAAGGTGCCCAGGGCAGAGCCCTGCCGGGCCAAAGAAAGAAGAGGAGAACCTCAGAAAGAGGGGCGGAAAGGGGATCCACAGCCTTTGCTGTGCACCATGCCACAAATTTGTTCCACCGGCAGGCGTATACCGTCTTTGTGGAGGGACGCCTGGCTGCCAGAATGATATCACAGACTTCAGGAGGCAAGTCAAATGGCATCAACTGCCGCCGCTCAATCTCCACGCATGGAGGTGGAGGCTGGACAGGTTTGGGTGGAGAACCGTCCCCTGCTGCTGCGACAGAAGATCCTCCCGAAGGGGCAGACGTATCGGAGGATCGGTCAACATACTGAGTAGCTCGATGACTTGGGCCCGGTCGTGCCTGATCTTCTTCAGCACTCTGGGCAGAAGTGGTATAGGCGGAAAGGCGTACAACAGACCGCAACTCCACTCGTGACGAAAAGCGTCGCGAAGCGAGTGCCGCCTTGGAAATTCCAACGCGCAGAACTGCTGACATTGCGCGTTCTCTTCGGTGGCGAATAGATCTAACCAAGGCTCTCCCCACTGTTGAAAGAGACCTTGCGCCACTTCGGAGTTCAGACGCCATTCGTGATCCATCATGCACCGGCGGCTGAGTTTGTCTACTCTGGCGTTCAGAGAGCCCACCAGATGTTGAACCACTAGGGTGACGCCCTGGTGTTCCAGCCACATCCAGAGGCGCAGAGCCTCCTGACAAAGGGTCCACGACCCCACCCCGCCCTGTTTGTTGCAATACCACATGGCGGTGGTGTTGTCCGTGAACACCTGCACGACACTTCCCCTGACAGAGGGAAGGAAGGCTTTCAGTGCAAGTCGGATCGCTCTCAACTCCATCAGGTTGATGTGGAGACGAGACTCCGCCGGAGACCAGAGGCCTCTGATCTCCGCCTCTCCCATATGGCCACCCTATCCCAGGAGGGACGCATCCGTCACTACGACATGCTCCGGTTGGGGAAGGGAGAGGCTCTTGCCCTTGACCCAATCGCGGTCCGTGAGCCACCACTGCAACTGCCGTGCAGTGCCCTCCGAGATCAAGACATGGTCGGACAGGTTGCCGTGATGCTGGGCCCACTGAAACTTCAGGTCCCACTGCAGAGCCCACATGCGCCGCCTGGCGTGATGCACTAGTAGGATGCAGGAGGCCATCAGCCCCAGAAGCCGCAACACTAGCCTGACCGAAACCAAGGATAGAGGCCGAAAGATGGCAATCCGGGCCTGAATATCCCGGACCCGCTGTTCCGGCGGATAGACCCGGATTTGCGCCGAATCCAGAACTGCTCCGATGAAGAGGAGCTTCTGAGAGAGACTCAGGTGTGACTTCGGCACGTTGATGGAAAATCCCAGCAAATGCAGGAGATCCGCCGTAGTCTGGAGGTGGGAGACGACTGTCTGGGGCGAGCCCGCCTTCAACAACCAGTCGTCGAGATAAGGGAAGACTGGAACCCTTGATCTGCGCAGATGAGCTGCGACCACCGCCATCACTTTCGTGAACACCCGAGGGGCACTGGTGAGGCCGAAGGGGAGCACGGTAAACTGAAAGTGCTCTTGGCCCACCGTGAACCGCAGGTAACGCCGGTGGGCCGGCAGGACGGGGATGTGGAAATATGCGTCCTGCAAGTCCAACGCTACCATCCAGTCTCCAGGGTCTAGGGCAGCTAGAACCTGAGCCAAAGTTAACATCTTGAACCTTTCCTTCCGGAGGAAGGCATTGACGTTCCGGAGGTCCAAGATAGGGCGTAGGCCCCCTTTGCCCTTCTTGGGAACCAGAAAGTAGTGGGAATAACAACCACGACCTACTTCTGGGCTCGGAACGCGCTCGACAGCCCCCTTGGCCAAGAGGGCCGAAACTTCCTCGTGGAGAAGATTCAAATGATCCCCCGAGATACGGTGGTGCTGCGGTGGCATGGCTGGAGGGGTCGTCTCGAAGGGGAGGGAGTAGCCCCTTCGGACGATTTGCAGCACCCACCTGTCCGATGTGATGGACCGCCAGTGGAGCAGGTGATGGCGAACTCTGCTGCCCACTGGCGTGGAATGGGCCTGAAAGCTCGGACTAGGAAGGCTTTGAGGCGGATGCTGCCGGGGTGGATGTGGGCTGACCGCGTCGTCCTCCAGAACCGCCTCGGCGGAAACCACGTCCGCGACCGCGCGCAGGTTGGTTCTGCGGCTGGTGGCTAGGCGTACATGAGGAGGCACCCCTTCCTTGGCCACGAAAGGGGCGAAAGGCGGAAGTTTGCGACCGCGGGGCCGAGAGGCCCAAGGACTTGGCCGTAGCCCGGGAGTCCTTAAAGCGATTCAGCGCACTGTCCGCTTTCTCGCCGAAAAGGCGAGTGCCATCAAAGGGCATGTCCATGAGGGTGCTCCGAAAAGGATGTGGACCGCAGCCAGGCGTGACGTCTAAGCGCCACTGAGGTAGAAATCGCCCTACCCAGCGAGTCCGTAGTGTCAAGCCCACATCGGATAGCATGTCGTGCTGCATCCCTCCCATCGGCCAGAGCCTGGGTAAGTCGTGTCTGGACCTCCTCCGGACACATGGGCAGCACGTCCTCCACCGTATCCCACAGAGAGTGGGAATAAAGGTCCAAGAGACAGGCGGTGTTCAAAGACCGCAGGCCCAAACTAAGGGAGGAGAACAGCTTTTTGCCGAACTGTTCCAGTCTCTTGGAATCCTGGTCCGGCGGAGCGGTCGGGAAGGAGGATTGGGAGGTAGAGGCCTGGATAACCAGGCTCTCGGGGGTAGGGTGTTGGGACAGAAAACTGGGGTCGCCCGGAGCAGGGCGGTGGCGCCTGGCGACGTTCCTGTCCACAGGAGGAACTGTGGAGGGCTTGGACCAGGTGCCCTGCAGAACGTCAGTGAGGGCCTCATTGAATGGCAGCAGCGGCTCAGTGGAGCTTGCTGCAGACTGAAGCACCTCAGTGAGGACATTAGTCCTCACAGCCATGGCAGGTAGCTCGAGCCCAAGGGCTGCGGCCGCCTTGCGCAGCACCACAGAGAAAGCAGCACCCTCCTCCGAAGCCACAGTCGGAGGAGAGATGAATCCAGTGTCCGGAGAGGTATCCAGACCACTGGCCTCCCCCAGTTCATCTGCCCAGTCCTGTGACAGTTGAGCCTGAACGGCCATAGGATCATCGGATCCCTCCCATTCGCCCCCATCATCCGATTCCTGGCATGCAGGAGGAAGGATCGGAGCCGGGCGATAGACAAAATGTGTCTCCAGCGGCGCCGAACGCGGCGTCCATCGACGCCGTAACGGCGCCGGGCCCGGAGCGGGGCTGAACTGGGGCCCGACGCCGAGCGGAGCTGGCGTCGGAGGTGGTACCGGTGTCGACGCCGGCGGAGGAGGCGTGACGAGGTCGACCGGCGTCGGCAGGGACTCGGGAACGGGTCCCTCGGGCACTTGCGGCGTCGAGGCCGGAGCCGTCGACGGCGCCGGGGCCGGAGCCGCCGGCAGGCAAGGTTGCCCAGTCGGGTCCGCGGAGCCCGAAGGCGCGCCAGCGGGCGTCGACGGCGGAGCCAGGTTCCTCATGGCCGAGAGGAAGGCACTGACTTCCGCCGGCGTCGCGTCAGTCCCAGGGACCGGTGGGTATGGGGACTTGCGCGGCACCTGCGGCTCCGCTGGAGCCGCGGGGGTGGAACCACCCTGACCCTCGGCCGAGTCACGCGACCGGCGAGGGGAGTCCGAAGAGCGGTGTCGCCTCTTGGACTTCTTGGAGTGCTTCGACTTACCCGAAGACTTGGAGCCAGACGATCGATGATGACGTCGGCTGCGGCTCCGCGACCGATCCTTGGACCTCCTCCTGGACCGGGATCGAGAGGGGCGCGGAGCCGAGTGGCGAAGCTCGAGAAGCTTACGGGACCGCTCCCGTCTAGCCTTCGAGGTCAGGGCCTTGCAGTCCGAACACGACTCCGCGTCGTGGTCGAGGCCCAAGCAGTAAAGGCACCGGCAGTGATGGTCCGTAACCGACATCAAGCGGCTGCAGTCAGCACAGGCTTTAAAACCAGGCATCCTACCGGCACCGGAGTCGAGACAAGATCAAAAAGGATCGAAAAAAGTTAGTCAAAAAGTGACTAAAGGGGTAGCTCTCCCGGATCTGCGCTTACTGGCGCGGAAAAAACCCACAAAACTGACGTCAGCGCGCGAGGGCGGCGTCAAAGCACTCCGACGACATCATTCCGGCGCACGACGCCGACGACGGACGCGGAGCCACAGACGACGCCTAGCGACGCGCAAGGGGTATTGCTGACGAAAAATCTTCCGGATCCAGTCTGACGCCTGGGGATATTCTAAGGTGAGGAATCTAACTAACGTGTTTCTTTCAGATCTCAATCGCGGTAGGGACCGAGTAGTTCTTAACTCAACCTGAACAGCACTTGATGCCGCTTACCTCCGCCATTTGCTGAAGACTGGGGGAGATTGTCAAAGCGTCTTCAATACTCACCTGCTCTAGGTAACATCTGGTGGCCTAGGGTGCGTGTATATGTTTTGATTTAGACATGAAAATTGTTCAGTAATAGCACTTCCCTAACTAAGTCACAAATGGCAATATCTGCCTCAAGTTAAACAGCAAAAGTACTTGTATGCACAAAATAATGTCCATTAGTGCTGTGTGTTCATCTTCTTTTTATTCTTGTATACAAAACTTCCCAGCAGCAAATACGTGAACAAAAGGCCAACACGTGTTTCGTCTGTACCACAGTAGGTATGCAGACTTTATCAAGGCTGGAAAAGATAAGATTATATACATATAATGAGACTTCACAAACAAATAATCAAAAATAGGATTGTATGTACACATAGGTGTTAGCAGAATGCTGAAAGTAAGCATGAAATTGTTGAGGCGAAAGGAGAGAGAAGAGAGAACCCAAATGTTAGAGCCAAGAAGCAAGAAAGACCAAATAACACCGAGCAATGTGAACAACTAAGAGGAAGAAAAAGTATTATAAATAATACAACAAATATTAAATAAGCTGGCCTAGAAAGTCAGAGTGTGGATAAAAAATGCCAGGAAGATCAAACAATGACCCTCCATCGTTATATAATTCGAAAAATATTCCCCACCAACACAGGTAGCCAAAAGAAAGAGCATAATAAATGAAGCATGTGATAAAGTAGAGGAAAGCCTGTTGTTCTGTAAATAGTGAAGGAAAAAAAGCATTGTAGCAAAATAATTGACACCCTTCAAATGCTAAGGTAGTCACTGAGAGTGTCGGCAATCACAATAAAACTCTTATGTTGAACCCTTGGACTGTGCATACTGCCTTGTTACTTTGTAGCTTATTTTCCGTTTCATGAACTATACTAATACGGGTCCCCCATATTTATATCTTGTTTCTTTAGGGAGCCGGCTTATCAAGGCGGGGCTGCCCTACTTACAATTATTTGTATGGACTCTGCTAACGGGATCCACTGATACATTGCTATCTCTTCACCACCCAACATATACTCGACATTTGGTTCGTAAGGGTGAGTGCTCAACACTCATATATTATTACATTTCCTTAGAATTTAATGTTACACTGGCTTTACATTCGAGCATTTTATTATCGTACAGGTCCTGTTGTATTGTGATTGCCGACACTCTCAGCGACTACCTTAGCATTTGAAGGGTGTCTATTATTTTGCTACAATGCTTCACCTTAATTAAGTTTTGCTTGGGTAAGGGCCAATAGTTTTCCTTTCTTTTCTTCTCTGTTTCGGTCTTAGATAGTCCACTATACTTTATTGTGATTAGTCAACAATAACTTTTGGTTTCATCTCATGTCTTCACTAGATGAGTTTACTTATTAAGCGATGTTACATATCATTACTCATTATTCATGCGGTGTACCATACCTAGTTCTCTTTCAGTGCATATTAATTATGCTTTGGACCTGACATTTGTGAAATTATTCTATAGATCTAAGACCTTCAGCTATTCCTAATATCTGCCTTACATTATGGGCACATCCATTAGTATTTTAAATAGATACTTCGGGCACTGCCGATGTTTCAACATTTTGTTTTACTTTTCTCCAGATTTTTACGTACTCTGGAACTTTGATTACACCAGGATTACTGCACTCGATTGTTATTTACGCTATTGGTGCGTGTGCTTTGGCTTAATACTTATTTTGTTTCTCTTTTTTTCCTTCACTATTTACAGAACAACAGGCTTTCCTCTACTTTATCACATGCTTCATTTATTATGCTCTTTCTTTTGGCTACCTGTGATGGTGGGGAATATTTTTCGAATTCTATAACGATGGAGGGTCATTGTTTGATCTTCCTGGCATTTTTTATCCACACTCTGACTTTCTAGGCCAGCTTATTTGATATATGTTGTATTATTTAGAATACTTTTTCTTCCTCTTAGTTGTTCACGTTGCTTGGTGTTATTTGGTCTTTCGTGCTTCTTGGTTCTAACATTTGGGTTCTCTCTTCTCTCTCCTTTCGCCTCAACAATTTCATGCTTACTTTCAGCATTCTGCTAACACCTATGTGTACATACAATCCTATTTTTGATTATTTGTTTGTGAAGTCTCATTATATGTATATAATCTTATCTTTTCCAGCCTTGATAAAGTCTGCATACCTACTGTGGTACAGACGAAACACGTGTTGGCCTTTTCTTCCCTTATTTGCTGCTGGGAAGTTTCGTATATACAAGAATAAAAAGAAGATGAACACACAGCACTAATGGACATTCTTTTGTGCATACAAGTACTTTTGCTGTTTAACTTGAGGCAGATATTGCCATTTGTGACTTTGTTAGGGAAGTGCTATTACTGAACAATTTTCATGTGTAGATACAGGTTTTTGATCTGTTGACTAGCACTGCTGGGTAATCAGTGCTATCAGTGTGTACAGCACTCCCATTTTTAATATAATTTAGGCGCCTCAATATCTATGGTAATTGTGACGGGTTTCTTTCCACTAGAAGTGCGGCTTATCCCTGCTCAGGGACTGCTGTTACCCACCATTTCTAATTTAATAATCATGTTTTGATTTAGACCGACTCGATTTCTCTCAACCCATCGGTTTGGAAATAGCGTGTGGACGTGTGTGCATGGAGGATGCAGGCATTAGTGGGAATAGATGCATCATCAATGACAAAGTGGTCTGGCAGAGTAGCATTATAGTATGGAGCAGTTTTTTCAAACGTGCGGAAATCTCCCAATTCCCTCGATATAAGGATTTCTGTCATTGTGGTCAACCCCGCTAAGGGACACTGTGTAAGACTTGGCTTATTTCTCAGTTATTGGCAAGTGACCCCCAAGGGATTTCATCTTTCAGTCCCTGATGCACCCATCTTTGTTCCATCCTAAAGAGGGCGGAGTGTGTGATCTGCGGGTGACTTTCTAGGATCACCCACCGTAAGCTTTCTGGAGGATGTTTACAATCTTTGAAGTGTGTTTACAATTTTGTGGTGGTTTTTTGGCAACAAATGTTGCTCTTATGTTCTGTTATTCTCGACTTTATTGTCCTCATCGTCATGCCTATGTATTTTTTTATTGCATGGGCACATCGAGTCGTGTTACAATTAGTATGTTTGGTAATCTTCCAGGTGAAGGAGTCAGATAGAGTTTGTTTGAGGGCACACCGCACATGAGCCACAGGGGTATTGCACCTGGACCGGGGGAAGGTCCCATAGTGATCTCTGCTTATTGGTACTTGCTGGTTTAGGTCTGGTGTGAATGAGCATATCTCTAATATTTCTGGTGCGTTTAAATGTAAAACGGGGTCTGGGGATCTCTAGGGATCCTGTGTTTAGAATCCTCCAATGTTTGTTGATAACCCTCTTTATTTTATTTGATTCTGGTGTGAAAGATGTGACACATGTTAATGTATCTAAGGATTCTTCTGGTTTGACCTCTAGCAAAGTCTCCCAGTGATTGTGTCTGGCTCTTTTCATTGATAGTGCTATTTGTTTTGGTGGGTACTGCCTTCCAACAGATTCTTGGATAAGGACTCATCCGCCTTCTTGTAGTCATTAATAGAGCTGCAATTTCGCCTTATGTGCAAAAATTGTCCAAAAGGTAGATTGTCTCTAAGGGTGGTGGCTACTGTATAGTAATAAACTATTACTGTCAGTTGGTTTCTTGTATATGGTCGTGCTTAACTGACCATTGTCGAGTCAGATGATAAGATCCAAAAATGGAATATTAGTGGATGAAATGGTATGAGTGAATTTCAGATATTCGTTCTTTGTATTAATCCACCGGCAAAAGTTATTGCATGTGGATAAATCACCACTCCAGAAGATGAGGATATCATCAATGAACCTCTTCCACAATCTCAGGTTATCCTTGTAGGGGTTATTGGGATGTAAAATCACCTCTTCTTCAAATGCTGTCATGTAGAGGCAAGCCACGCTTGGGGCAAATGTACTCCCATGGAAGTACCCTAAGACTGGTGGAAGTGTTGCTTCTTATACTCAAAGACATTTTCTGTTAATGCTAGTGTAGCACACTGCATTATGAATGTGACAGGAGTGGGTGCTGTCCACTCGACCTCATTTAGGGATGTTTCAATGACTAAGTGTATCACGTTGGGGAATGTTCGTGTACAGCTGTTCCATATCTAGTGTCACCAGTAGATTTATATCATCTGTGTTCCTCCGTTCCCCTATTATGCGTAGGATGTCAGTTGTATTCCGAATATATGAGGAAGTCGATTTTACCAGTGGCTGGAGGAAACTATCACAACAATTCGAGAGTGGCTCCAAAATGGAGCCTATGCCCGATACAATGGGTCTACTTGGAACTGGTGTAGTGCCTTTATGAATTTTGGGCAAGGTATAGAAATAAGGTGTTCTGGGGTCCTTGGTAGTGAGAAAATCAGCCTCTTTCTTGCTTATCCAGCCGTTGGCTTCTGCCTCAAATACTGCACTGGAAATTTCTGTTGCCAATCTAGTAGTGGGGTTGGTGGTAATCGGTGTATAGAATTTTCGGTTATTGAGTTGCCGTTGGCATTCAAGGTCATAATCTGTAGTTGACTGTATGACTGTCGCACCCCCTTTATCTGCCTGTTTGATAGTAATGCTACTGTCCTCAGCTAGGGACTTAATATCTTGTATTTCATTTCTGGAAAGGTTGTCAAAGGGGACCTGTCTCGTCTCCTGTCTCAGGTCCTTTAGAACTGCCTTCTCAAAAGTGAGCACTTCCACAGGGACCATATTACTTTTTGGAGTAAATGTAGAGGGGTTCCTCAGTCCCGAACTCTGCTGGATAGGCTCTGGTTTGTCCTGAAAGAAGGCTTTTAAGCAGATTTTTCTGAAGAAATTTTGGATTTCACATTGTTCTCGGAATCTATCAGTCTTTGGGGTGGGAACATATCCTAATCCCTTTTCTAGTACAGTTATTTCAATACCAGTCAGAGGTCTGTGAGATAGATTCACCAATAAAGTCTCCTGCCCTCAGTTTTGCTTCTCGTCTCCACTGCATTGGGTGGTTGATCTTGCCACTGCACTTGTTTCTGCCCGCCTAATTTGCACCCTCTTCCTCTGCCCCAACCTCTGCCTAAAAAAGGAGGGTTACTAGTAGGAAAGAATTGCGGTTGGCCTGGTGGATACATGGGGAAAGGCCAAAAGGGCTGTGGTGGACCATGGAAGTTAGGATTGTGGTAGTTGGGGAGCTGAGGGCGATTAGCCTTTCTCGAGTTAGTGCCACCCCAACTCCCAGTGCTGGAGTCACTACTCGAGGAGCCCCTACTGTTGGCATTGTTACTTTCATCTGAGGAGTAGCTGTCCTTAGCTGGCGTGTAGTCAGCCTTCAGATAGGGGTACACCTTTTCCTTCTCTAATTTTTTAATTTCTTTTTGTAATTTATTGACTTTGTTTCATCATATAGTCCTTGTGCTCTGCAATTTCGTTGTTCAGTTCTGCTAACCTTGATTTGAATAGGATCACCTGTATGGTAGTTTTAAGTGCACCCCCTACAACTTGAATCCTTATCAGGAGGGCGTTAGCTATCCTCTTGGCAGTATGTATTATCAGGGCAAGCCAGTCCCTAGTGCACTTCCAAGCCACTAGGGACCACTCTTTTTTGAACACCGCATCCTCTAGGAAGAGTCTGGGGAAGTTATTGACGATGAGGCCATTCAGGGCAATGCTTGCCCACAAATATTCCGTCATCATCGCCCCATGTAATGTTATCTTAAGCCATTCCCTTTTCATCGTCATTAAGGAGGTTCAGTCCTCAGACTGGCTACCTGAGGCTGAGCTACTATCTGCCCCTAGGATAGAAGGGGTGGTTCTCAGGATTTCTGCAGCTATGTCATCACTGAAGTGAAGTCCCTGGGTCTTCTCCATATTAATGGCGAGCTACGGGAGATAGCTTTGTCGAGGGGAGTTCACAGGGGTTGGGCCAGTAGAGACAAATGGAGTTTCTGGTATCCTTTTAGAATTGTCCCACAGGGGTGCCAGTGCTTGCAATAAATCAACAATAGGGGACAGTGGGCTTTTGAAAAGGTCCAACGTACGTGCCCTGATATATTACAAGAAGTGAGTACGAAGTTCGTCAGTGGGGGGTGCCCTAGTTCTGAAAGGAGGATTTTCCCCTTTCAGGACAACCTATCCATGTAACATCACAAACTCTTTTACTGTGTTCTTTGACCCACACCGGGAATGTTGCCATGTTGTGTTTTCAAAATGGTCTGCACCATTTCACGCATTCTGCAATGGCAGTCTGCATGCAGTTATTGTGTGGATCCCTCAGGGTGGCATAATACATAATGCAGCCCTTGGGGACCATCTTTAGTACCCATGCCTGGGTACCCATACATGGGTACCATGTAGTAGGGACTTACAGGGGTGCAAAAATCCTTGCCAATTGGGTTACAATATATCATTTACCATGTTTTAGGGAAAGAGCAGTGGCGACTTGGTTAGCAGGGACCCGGTGTTGACTCAGTCATAAAGCATTAGTACTAGAGAAAGAAGGGGGGGTGACCATGTCAAAAAGGGCACTTTCATATAGGTTAGGAATGCGCCAAGATTTAACTGGGAAAAGGAGGCTTGAAAAACCAAGCTCTCCGAGGTATGGTTTTGGGTGAGGAAAATTATGTCCCCTGGAGCAGGCGGTGGCTGTGGGCAATCGTCCAGGACACCAGTAAGTACCTCAGGGAGAAGCAGGTATGACGGTGACACTTCCGGCTGAAGCACTTCCGTCAAAACATTAGTCTGGAGTGTCACCGAGGGCATGTTAAGGTCCAGGACCTCACCTGCCCTCTGCACCATCATTGCGAATGTAGCTCACTCCTCCGTAGCCAAGGTAGGGGGTGAAAGCATGAAGAAGTGTCCAGTCCACTGGCTTGACCAAGATCCTTAACCCAGGTCCAGTTTTTATTCATAAGAATGGTATTCTTCAGGGGACAGCGACCCCTCCTAATCCTCTAGGAGTCCGAGCGCGCAAGAATAGAGCTCAGGCTCCTGGCCAGGAAGGCAAGTTAAAAAGTTGGCACTGGAGCCGGTGTGGGATGACGCCCCTCTGGCTCTTTGTCGGAGTTGTGGATGAGAATGGGGATGGAGCTGTCAGGGGGCGCCAGGAGCATCAGTCTCGGCATCGGTTTTGGGGAAGGTCGAGGTGGTACGACTGGTGCAGATCCATCTGTGGACTCGAGGCCGGACTAGTGCCGAAGCCACTGGCATTGATTCGAACCCACGGGGCCTGAAGGCGAGCCGGAGGGAATGGGCCACCCAAAGATGAGGTGTATGGCCTCATTAAAGTTCTCTCGGTTGGGCGGGGGTCGTTTCAGCTCCTTGAAACTCAGGAAGGCGGGGAGCCGACCCAGGCTTTGGCTCAAAAGCAGATCCAGTCCTCGAGTGGCGACACTCCCTCGTCTTGTCAGACAACAGATGAGGTGAAGTTGAAGCACACTTCAAAATCATCAGCTTTCTGTAGGAATTGAACTTACTCAAATGCGATGATTACCTTGGGCTACGCGACTGCTCCCAGGACCTTCCTCTTGATCAGGACCGTGATCTTCACAGCATCGCACATCAAGCCACCATAAGCTGGAGGGATCGCTCCCTCAAGGCTTTTTAGGTGCATGGCTCAGCAGTCAGGGCAAGCCTTCGGGTTGTGGTCCTGGTCGAAGCACCAGAGGCATACAAGGTGTGGGTCGGTCACAGACAGCTGTCAGTGACAGGCACTGCAGGGCTTGCAGCCGGCCTTTCTTTGATTACATCCCTGTCCCACCAGGAGGTAAACCTCACAAAAGACTTCGACAAAAGGTTGAACGAACCTGGCAAAAAAGTGACTAAGGAGTAGCTCTTACTGGAACTGATCTGGTTGGCGCAGGAAGAAAAGAACTGACTTCAGCGAACCTATATAGGCACTGCAAACATCACTTCCGGTGCGTCCGCCACGTGGAGCTGAAAGACGCCACATACCGGCGTGCAGGGGTACTGCTAATTAAACATTTCGGAATCCAGTCTGATGCTTAGGGTTCATTCTAAGGTAAGGAATCTGCGGTTAGGAGTCACTATCAGATTGTAATGGTCAATGTATTTGGATTGATATGGACAGGCCAAATTGGCAGTTTGAGGTTTGTTCTGACGAGGCGAGTGCCACAGCATTTGTTGTGTATTCAAATGGTGGCTGTTGTGTGGAAATGTGGCCTGAGCAATGGGATACCTGGAGAAATTGCACAGCCTTCCTTGAGTACTTAACGGTGCTGGTACCTTTGTAAAATTGGGGACATGATATTACTAACAGCAGAGTGATGTTTGGCAATTAAACAGAGGAGTGTACCTGCAAAAGAGTAAGTTGTTGAGAGCAGTGGTTTTGAGGTGGTTAATCTTGAACGTGGAGCTGCATGGGAAACATGTGCCAGGCTGAGCTTCAGTATAGCTGACTTGCTGTCTCGTGTGCAGCAGACGAAAAATTGCTGACTGGGTCCCGAGGTGGATGTTTGGTCCACACACATGCCTAAGATTCTGTGGACACTGAGGATTCGAATATAGCGTGACTGCTGGCATCAGCTTTTATCCTGGATACCTACAGAACAACCAGGGGGCACAAAATGCAAGTCTAGCGATGTAGCAGGTATGCACATGCAGTAAGGAGCTATGTATTGATACGTATTATGACTAGTGAACAAAAAGGTGCCACCGTCTATGATGGAGGGACAGCTGGCAGGGGGAAGTTATTAAAAATTATGTTTTGGAGGGGGTGGCAAACAGACAACGAAGATGGCCGCTTGCTAGCGCGGCTCCGTCATCTGCAATCCCTAACCATGAACTATCCTGTTAATGATCCTACCACGGGAGGTATATCGCGATGCACAAGTTCCTGGAGGGGGCTGGAACATGGAGGAGCCTGCCCCGGCTGAGATCACCGCAGCAGGAGGAAAGCGGTGCAGTTGCGGCCTGGCAAAGTGAGACGACAGCGGGTTGGCGTGTTCGAGAGCCCGGACGGGAGGAGGCGTGTCCGGACGGGCGGCTCGCGCGGCCCGCGCTTTAGTCCGAGTGAGTGCTCCTCTGCCAGACAGGGATCCTGCCTGAGCGGCCGCATATGTGCCTTCGCCTCGTGGAGCCCCAGTGAGCGGTGAGGCCCAACATTGGAGCCGGCTGTGCTGGGTCCCCGCTTTCCCTCGTGAGGCGTGTGGAGGTGTGAGTGCACTTCGGGGCTGGGATGGCCCTCACTACATTATCTGTGACTAACCGGCTGCTACACCGGGGATTGCCACGGAGCTACAGTGACACACGGCGAACTACCAGCAAATCTGGTCAATTGAAGCAACTGGTTAGTGCCTTGGCGTGCCTGCGGGCAGCAAAACGAGGAACTGACACAGGGCCCTGATGAAAGCCCACGTTGCTGGAGGTTGTGAACCTTGCCAGAGGGTGGAAGTGTTCAGAGGGGGAGAAGGCGCTGCCCATATTTGCCTAGATAACGGAACCCCGTGTGGTATTTCCCCCACCCCACCTAACATACTCAAAAGGACATTAAAACGATCCGACCAGAGATTGCAGCCCCCTGAACTCCCTCATCAAGCAGCTGCAAAACGGCAGAGGGGGGAAATCGCCAGGTCATGTAGTGTCCACTGCGGTAGGCGGCGGTGATTACCCCCTATGCGGTGGTCCCAGCGACTGCGAGTCCAAAATGGCGACCAAAAAGGGAGGACGACAAGTGCATCAACAAATAAATCGACAAATTTGCATCTCTAAAGACACAAGGAGGGGGGGGGGGGGGGGGGGGGGGGGGGAAGAACAACTTTAGGTACAGAACAAAACGCCCAACAAGCAGGAGGGAGAACAAGAGTCACCCATGCTCCAGGACGTATTAGAAGCCATTAATGGAGTCCGCACATCACTTGAGGGCCGTATAGACTCGGTTGCCACAGACATATCCCTACTTAGGGCAGACCTATGCAAAATGGACTCCCGGGTGAAACAAGTGGAGGGTGTCACACAAGAACTTGTCACTGATGTATTTGCGTTGGGTAGACAGGTTTTGGAACTACAACAAAAGACCGAGTGCATGGCAGCTCAGCTGGACGACTACAAAGGGAGGTCGCGATAGAACAACGTCTGCATTTTGGGCGTCCTGGAGAGGCCAGCAACGGATCTCTTTGTCGAAGAATTGGTGACCAAGTACTTGGAGCCTAAACACTTATCCAACTACTTCTCCATTGAGAGAGCCCACCGTGTACCGGGGGGAAAACCCAGGCCGGGGGGATCCTCTACGACCTAACCCGGCGAGTGTGTTTAACTTCCGTGATCGAGATCATATCCTTCAGACGGCACGCTGTGACCCTCCTCTCAAATTTGAGAACAGTACAATAGCCTTTTTTCCCGAATTTACTTGCAAAGTCCAAAAACAGAGGCGTTCCTTCTTGGAGGCAAAAAAGGCTCTCAGGGAGAACGAGATCAAATACGCAGTGCTGTTCCCCGCGAAACTATGTGTGGAGGCAGATGGCAAGAGCTGGTTCTTCACAGACCCCGCTGGGGTAATGGACTGGCTTGACAAATGGCAGAGCGTGGGAGAAAATGGACGTCTGGAGTGAAAACATCGTTGAGTGCAGCTGATAACAGTCACTGAGGGGACTCACCCATCGAAGAGATGATCTATACTGAACGGTGAAACTCATTAAGACCCAAGAAGTTTAGACTCAATTTAATCTCAGACAATCAACTGTCGAGGGTTGGGACGCCACCGGGTAGGTGGGGCGGGATGTGAGATTGATACAGCCAGGCACTATTTCAATGTTTTATACGATCTTACTGTCGTCTGGGTCGGGATCGTGCCACTTTGAGGCCCCAAGGAAACACTCTACGGAACTGTGATGAGTATACTTTATGATATATACTAGTTCCTGTGGCTAAAATCTAAGTTCCCACGTGTAGGGACGGGAGGTGGTGGTCGGGAACCCGTTTCCCCCAATTCAGGGTTGGGAGGGCAACGGGCACTCTGCACTGGTGGCGAAGCGGGTCATTGGACTCCATTATGCAGAGAGGCAGGGGGGTGGAGGGAGTTTTGGGAGGGGGGACAGTTCTGTTCGTAGTTCTAGTTTTGCACAGCAATGCCACGCTAATATAATGTCACAAATTACACTTGACTCTCGGGCAGGGGGATTGGTGATTCAGCACTAACGTCTGAGCAACTCCTCTTCAGTAGGCCTTTAGGTAACTCATTGGGGCGGATCTGTCTGCAGGCACGCCGTATGAGGGCGCACATGTCGCACCACCACTACCACTCTGGCGATGCAGATACTCCTCTTCTGACACAGACAGGTCACATCTATATCTCTATAAATGGGACTAAATGCAGAGCTTAAGTTCCTTACATGGAACGTCAATGGGTTGGGGGACAAACTCAAATGGGGGATAGTCCTCCAATACCTCAAGAGACAGAAGCCATACATGACCCTTTTACAGGAAACACATCTTGTCTGTAACTCCTGTAAGGCCCTGAATAGATGGGGTATCAGTTGATTGCACATGCTGG
This sequence comes from Triturus cristatus, assembly GCF_964204655.1. NCBI lineage: Eukaryota > Metazoa > Chordata > Amphibia > Caudata > Salamandridae > Triturus > Triturus cristatus. The sequence continues at coordinate 1,319,279,800 of NC_140590.1, forward strand.
GTTCACATCGGATTCCCGCGGGACATGGGTGCTTTTATGTAAAATTGCCCCTATATGGTCAAGAAACCTTGGCCTTGCGGACAGGGCAGGTTTGCTGCGGTATCCCATTCCTGGTAGGGGAAAACACTGAATGTGCTCTCGGTATATGTTTCCCCTGCGTTGCAACACTCCACACTGCGGGACCTTAGTAAATTTATCCTTGATCTCCCCACTCAGCACGTTAGTGATTGGGGGAGACTTCAATCTTACAATATATGGTGCGGTGGATCACTTACCCCTGCATAAAGATCCTGCTACGGGATCTAAACTTGCTGAATTGTTATCAGCCATTAGCTTGGTCGACATATGGCGACAACTTAACCCTACAACTGCACAATTCAACTTTCACTCCGGGGCCCATAAAAGTCAGTCACGTATAGACTACATGTTCACACATGCACAGGACAGTCACAAATTCAGTGAATCCTGCTGCTTTGCCTGGGGAATCTCAGACCACTCCCCAATTCTCACCAGGATGGCAATTGCCCCCAGCCTCTCTGCACGACCCTGACCATAAACCAATGGGCCCTAAAAATACCACAAAGTGAGGTAGATACTGAACTATGCTTCAAAGAAAACGTTGGCGTGGTTACCTCAGCCCAAATCCTATAGGGCGCGTTCGGAGCAGTGCTAAAGGGGAGGGCCCTCGCCCTGATTATGGGCCACAAGAGAGAACTACCTAAATGCACAAGATACTTACCTTCAGTAACAATATATCTGTAAGAAACATTAGTAGTGATAGATCCCTTACCTTGGAATTACCCCCAGGCGTCAGACTGGATCCGAAAAGTTTTTCGTCAGCAGTCCCCTGCGTGTCGGAAGGTGGGGTCGTGCGGCTCCGCGTCCGTCGTTGGCGTCGTGGTCGCTGAGATGACGTCGCGGCAGCTACTTAGACGCCGCCCTCGTGTGCTGACGTCAGTTCTGTACACGACTTTCCGCGCCAGACCGCAGAGCCATGCAAGATACTGACCACTGGTGCCTTGAAACTAGGGCCCTGAAAGCGATTACCTTAACCCTAGAAATCAGTTCGCAGAACGGGGAGGTAAGGAATCTATCACTACTAATGTTAATAATAACTACTAATGGAGCAGTAAGGAATCTATCACTACTAATGTTCCTACTAATGTTCCTGACAGATATATATCGCTACCGAAGGTAAGTAACTGAAAGAAACATGTAGTGATAGATTCCATACCTTAGAACAGATACCCCAGCAATACCAACCCCGGTGGTGGGTCTGCGAACCAAGATCACACCAGAAAGTCCTGGAGAGCAGAACGGCCAAAGAAGCCATCTCTCTGGATTTGGCTGTCCAGGCAGTAATGCTTGGTAAACGTGTGCGAGGCCCACGTGGCTGCCTGACAGATGATATGCAAGGGAACTCCCCGTCCCAAAGCAGTAGTGGCTGCAGTCGCCCTTAGCCAAAGAATAACAAGAACGACCCACCGAGAAATGGTCTGCTTGTGCACGGCCCGACCTTTCTTGGCGCCCAAGTAGCCAACAAAGAGCTGGTCATCCACCCGGAACTGTTGTGTGCAGTTCAGGTAGAATGAGAGCGCACATTTTGGGTCAAGATGGTGGAGCCTCTGTTCCTCTTTTGAGGGATGCGGAGGCAGAAAGAAGGTGGGCAAAGTGATGGTCTGCCTGATATGAAAGGCAATGACAACCTTGGGCAGAAACAATGGACGAGTCCTGAGAACCACTTTTTCCAGATGAACAGAGAGAAAAGGAGGTTTAGAAGAAAGAGCCTGGAGCTCACTCACTCTTCTGGCAGAGGTGATGCCCACCAGGAAAGCTGTCTTTAAAGTGAGAAGACAAAGAGGACAGTTGTGAAGGGGCTCAAAGGGAGCACACATCAGATATGTCAGAACCAGGTTCAAGTCCCACTGAGGCATTAAGAAAGGAACAGGAGGGAAAAGATGAGTAATGCCTTTTAAGAATCTATTTACAACAGGGAACTTGAAAAGGAAAGGCTGATCTGGAAGCCGTAAAAAGGCTGAAATGGCCGAGTGATAGCCCTTGATAGTGCCCAGAGCGGAGCCCTGCTGGGCCAAAGAAAGGAGTAATAGAAGGACCTCTGAAAGAGGGACAGAAAGAGGATCCACAGTCCCTGCTGTGCACCATGCCACAAACGTATTCCACCTGCAGGCGTATACCGTCTTAGTGGAGGGATGCCTGGCTGCCAAGATTACATCACAAACTTCGGGAGGCAGGTCAAAAGATGTCAACTGCTGCCGCTTAATCTCCACGCAAGGAGGTGGAGACTGGACAGGTTTGGGTGGAACAGAAGAAAGAAGATCCTCCCGATGAGGCAGTCAGATCGGGGGATCGATAGCCATGCGGAGTAGCTCGGGATAACATACTCTTCGAGCCCAGTCCGGAGCCACAAGAATGACTTGGGCCCTGTCGCTCTTGATCTTCTTCAGCACTCTAGGCGGAAGTGATATAGGGGGAAAGGCGTATAGTAGACCACAACTCCAGACGCGACGAAAAGCATCGCCTAGCGAGTGCCGCCTTGGAAATTCCAGAACTGCTGACATTGCGCGTTCTCTTCGGTGGCGAAGAGCTCTAACCAAGGCACTCCCCACTGCGGAAAGAGGCCTTGAGCCACGTCAGAGTTCAGACACCATTCGTTTTTTTTTGGTTTTTTTTAAGCTTGATAAGCAAAAAACATATAATATCAACATAGTAATCATGGCACAAGATACAAAAAAGGTATTCCGAAAACAAATAGGGAATGGTACTTATATAAGATCAGAAAGCAATATGCATAGAGAAACATGGCTAAAGGGCACATTAAATCCAGAAAGGAACCATGAAAGAAAGCGAAATAATCAGAACCCAAATGGGGTCTATTCACTGAGCCACTCCACCACTGGAGCCCAAATCTTCTGACCCCACACCGGCCTCTTTCTTCCCCATCTACACCAAACTGCAGACTCCAAGTTGTAGAGAGCTAGAATCCTCCCTCTCCAATTAATAAAGGTCGGCGCATCTAGACTAATCCATTGTGATGTAATACAAAGGCGGACTAAGGACATCGCAATAAACAAAAGGGCTGATGCATAACGAGATCTCCCAGGCGGTCCATTGTTTTCTAACCCACAAACCACCATCTCGGGTGAAAGAGTAACTGATATCATAAGCCTTGAGTTGATGAACTGTTCTACCTCCAGAAGAAAGGACCCCAATTTAGGACAAGCAAAAAACATATGTATATCCTTTGCAGCTGGGAATCCACATCTCGGACATTAGTGTGCCCCGCTACCCCCCCATTTAAAAATCTTCGCCGGGGTGTAATATAAGTCAAATAAGGTCATGAAGCATTGAGAGCGTAAACTTCCAGAAATTAAAAACTTATTGGACAGTTCAAGTGCCTGAGTGATATCCACACCTGACACCCCTAGCTTATCCTACAGTTTGGTATTCTGCAGTAGGATATCGTCCGGAAGGCCAGATAGTAGTTGTTGGTAGATAACACCAATTTTAGACCTCTTTGAGATTAATTCAAACAAGATAATCCTATCAAATATAGTGATTGTTTGAACCTTCAATCTATCAACGAAGCTGTGAATCTGCAAATATTTGAAAAAATCATGTGTATTAAGATTAAACTTGTCCTTAAAAAAAGAGAAAGGGACCATAGCCCCCATCCAAAACTAAATCACCTACAACTGCCAGGCCAGAGGACGCCCATCTGAAGGTAATCTGATCTTTAAAGATTAGGGGTAGAAGTCTAGCAGCTGTAAAAGGTGTATAGAAATTAATATTAGGAATAGACCATTTGCGTTGGATCTTGCGCCAAACAGAAAACATTGTCCCAATAACGTTGAACCTAGTCTTCTTATAGTAACTGGGCTCAAGAATTTGCATCAAAATCCCCTTGGCTTCCTCTCCTAGTCCTATTTCATAAATTGAGGGTCTACAAGACAGCGGAACCACCGCCCTATCCCCAAACAGTGTTATGCCAAACTGTTGGATCAATGAAGACCAGAAATAAAACAGCAGATTAGGTACTGACCAGCCACCTCGTTCTCTAGGAAGGCACATCCACCTTGCTGCCCTGTGAGGGCGACGATATCCCCAGAGAAATCTATTACAGGTCCTCTCTGCCCTAGGCATACTCGATTGAGAGAACTCAAGAGGAATGGTTCTAAAGAGGTATAAAAACTTTGGTAGGACCAGCATCTTTAAGACATTTCACCTACCAAATAAAGAAAGATGTAGGTTATGCAATCTTATCAAAATAGAATTAACTGATTCAGTCACTGGTCCAATGTTCAGATCTGGGATGTCGCTTACTGAGGCAGTAATTTTAACTCCTAGGTATATTGCAGATTGGATCACAGGGGCTTGAGACAGGCCCATAGCAGAAGATTGGATGACTTGGGTTTTAGTAATGTTAAGTTTGTAGCCAAAAAGCTGACCATATTGTACTGCTAGAGTGTGTAACACAGGGAAGGCCGATGCCACATCGTTGGTCAATATGATGATATTGTCCGCAGAGGCCAGAGCTTTATAGTCTGTGGAATTTACCCTAACTGGCACAATGTCTAGTGAATGTTCAATTTTGTTTAAAAAAGGGTCAATATATAGGGCAAATAGCAGAGGTTAGCAGGCACACCCCTGCCGAGTGCCCCTGCTGATGTTAAATGAGTTTGATATTAGCCCGGAGATAGATAGGGTAGCTACTGGAGCAATATACAATGATTGAATTGCACGAGACGCCATTCGTGATCCATCATGCACCGGCAGCTGAGTTTGTCCGCCCTGGCATTCCGAGATCCTGCCAGATGTTGAACTACCAGGGAAATGCCCTGATTTTCCAGCCATGTCCAGAGGCGCAGAGCCTCCTGACATAGGGGCCACGACCCCACCCGCCCGGTTTGTTGCAGTACCACATGGCGGTGGTGTTGTCCGTGAACACCTGCACTACACTCTTCCCCGGAAAGAGGGAAGGAATGCCTTCAGTGCAAGCCGGATTGCCCGCAGCTCCAGAGGGTTGATATGGAACCCAGAGTCCATCGGAGACCAGAGTCCTTCGGAGACCAGAGTCCTCTGATCTCCGCCTCTCCCATGAGAAGAAGGGACGCGTCCGTCACAACTGTGTGTTCCGGTTGGGTAAGGGAGAGGGATCTGCCATTGACCCAATCGCGATTCGTGAGCAATTGTTGTGCAGTGCCCTCCGAGATATGGACGTGATCGGACAGATTGCCCTGATGTGCCCACTGGAACTTCAGGTCCCACTGCAGAGCCCGCATACAGCATCTGGCATGATCCACTAGCAGGATGCAGGAGGCCATCCAGCCCAGGAGCCGGAGTGTCATCCTGCCCGAAACCCGGGATAGAGGCTGAGAGATCGGAATCATAGCCTGAATATCCGGGACTCGCTGCTCGGGAGGATAAACCCGAAACTGCGCCGAGTCCAGAACCGCTCCGATGAAGAGGAGCATCTGAGAGGGAATCAGGTGCGACTTCGGCACGTTGATGGAGAACCCCAGCAAATGCAGGTCGGCCGTAGTCTGTAGGTGGGAGACGACTGCCTCAGGCGAGCCCACCTTCAACAACCAGTCGACGAGATAGGGTAAGGCTGGAATGCCCGATCTGCGCAGATGTGCTGCGACCACGGCCATCACTTTCGGGAACACCTGAGGGGCGCAGGTAAGGCCGAAGGGGAGCACAGTAAACTGAAAGTGCTCGTGGCCTACTGTGAACCGCAGGTAACGCCGGTGGGCCAGCAGGACGGGGATGTGGAAATATGCGTCCTGCAAGTCCAATGCTACCATCCAGTCTCCAGGGTCGATGGCAGACAAGACCTGAGCTAGCGTCAACATCTTGAACTTCTCCTTCCGGAGGAAGCGGTTGACGTTCCTGAGGTCCAACATAGGACGCAGGCCCTTGTCCTTTTTGGGGACCAGAAAGTAGTGTGAATAACAACCACGACCTACTTCTGGATCAGGAACGCGCTCAATGGCCCCCTTGGCCATGAGAGCCGTGACTTCCTGCTGAAGAAGCGCAAGATGGTCCCCCGACATGCGGTGGTATTGAGGTGGCATGTCTGGAGGGGAAGTCTCGAAGGGGAGGGAGTAGCCCCTTCGGACTATTTGCAGCACCCACTTGTCCAAAGTGATGTTGCACCAGTGGGGGAAGAGGATGGCGAATCCTGCCACCCATTGGCATCTGATGGGCCTGAAAGGACGGACTAGGAAGGCTTGGAAGTGGATGCTGCAGGGGTGGAGGTGGACTGACCTGCCCGCTGTCCCCTAGAACCGCCTCGGAGGTTCCCACGTCCTCGGCCGCGCTGAGGTTGTTGTTGCGGAGGCCTGTGGCTCTGAAAGGAACGTGTTGGAGCACCCCTTCCGTGGCCACGAAAGGAGCAAAAAGTAGAAGGCGGAGGAGGCCGAGTGGCCGACAGGCACAAAAACTTGGCCATAGCCTGTGAGTCCTTAAAGCGGTCAAACGCACTATCTGCCTTATGGCCAAAAAGTCGAATGCCATCAAAGAGCCTGTTCCTCAGAGTGTTCTGGACATCCCCCGAGAAGCCAGTTGCGCCAAAGTGCCACCGTCGCGGAAATCACCCTGCCCACAGAGTCGGCAGTGTCGAGCCCACAACGATTGGTGAACTTAGCTGCATCTCTCCCAGCGGCTATAGCTTGGGAAAGGACTGTTCAGGCCTCCTCCGGACATTGGGGCAGCACCCGCGCAACCGTATCCCACACAGAGTGGGAATAACAGCCTAAGAGGCATGCAGTGTTCACCGACCGCAGCCCTAAGCTGGCAGATGAAAACAGCTTCTTGCCAAGCTGCTCAAGCTTCTTCGATTCCCTATACGGAGGCATGGAAGGGAACGCGCTCTGGGAAGCAGAGGCTTGGACAACCAAGTTCTCAGGAGTTAGGTGTTGGGAGACGAAGAGGGGGTCACCCGGAGCCAGGCGATAGCGTTGGGCCACGTTCCTGTCCACAGGAGCCCCTGTGTTGGGCCTGGACCAAGTGCACCAAAAGAACGTCCGAAAGCACGTCATTAAAAGGCAGCAAGGGCTCCGAAGAGGTTGTCGCCGGCTGAAGCACTTCTGTCAAGAGGTTAGTCCTGACGGCCACTGTAGGGAGTTCGAGGCGGAGGGCCTCGGCCGCCCTACGCAACACCACTGCATAACTTGCTCCCTCCTCCGTAGCCACAGAAGGAGACGGCATGCCAAGGTCAGGTGAGGTGTCGAGACCGCTGGCATCCCCCAAATCCTCTGCCCAGTCCGGATCATAGTCACATCCCTCCCAGTCCTCCACTTCCTCCGAAGTCTGTGAAACAGGCTGAAAATAAGGAGGACCGTCGTAGGGGTAGAAAGGCCCCATCGACGTCGGAATCGGCATCCAGTTTAGGGCTGAAACCGGGGTCGATGTCGACACCGGTGGAGGAGTTATGAGGTCAACCGGTGTCACCCAGGATTCGAGCCCAGATCCAGGGAGGTCCTGCGGCGCACCTTGGACGAAGACACCGGCAACGGAAGGGCAGGACCCCCAGTCGGGCCCACGGGGCCCGAAAGCGCACCGACTGGGTCAGACAGCCCAAAGAGTAGGGCCATGGCAGCAAGAAACTCTTGCACCTGAGCAGGCATCGCCGACGGACTCGGAAAAGGTGGGTAGGCCGGCAGCAACATCGCAGGCTCTGCCAGAGCCGCGGGGGTGGCACCACCCGCACCCTCAGCCGCAACGGGCGAGGGGAAGTCAAAGAGTGACAACGCTTCTTCGACTTCTTTTTGGAATGCTTCGACTTACCTGACACCAAGGGCGAAGACTTCGATCCAGACGAACGATGGTGACAGCTCCACGACCGGTCCCTCGATGGGACCGGGACCTTGAGCGGCGCGGAGCCGGCTGCCGGACTTCCAGCAACTTTCGGGACCACTTCCACAAAGTCTTGGGTGCCATGGGACGGCAGTCGGGGCACGACTTAAGAGTCGTGGTCACGCCCCAGGCAGTAGACACACATGCAGTGCGGGTCCGTCACCTACATCATGCGGTGACAGTCCCCGCAGTCATTAAAGCCGGGCATGCGTACGACACCAGGAGTCGATCGACTCAGAAGAAATTATGTAAAAGGCCTCGTAAAAACTCAGTAAAAAAGTGACTGGTGGTACTTGCTCCTCCCCGATCTGCGCTTGCTGGCGCGGAAAAAGAAAGAACTGAGGTCAGTGAGCGAGGGCGGCATCTAAGTAGCTGCCACAACGTCATCTTGGCTACCACAACCTCAACGATGGACGCGGAGCTGCATGCCGCCACCTTCCGACACGCAGGGGTACAGCTGACGAAAAACTTTCCGGATCCAGTCTGACGCCTGGAGGTAATTCTAAGGTAAGGAATCTATCACAACGTGTTTCTTTCAGATGTATAGAGCAACTTGGGGCAGATATCCTCCATGGGGAAATGGCACTTGCACAATCCCCTGATCACCACACGCAGCAGTCGTTGGCGGTCAAGAGACTAGACTATAAACAGCTCCTGATGGAGGCGGCAGAGGCTAAATGGACCACAGTTCCTTGGGGTAACATGCTGGTAGGACGAGCAGAGTGCGGCCAATTGGATTTTTTGCTAAATACAAATTAACCTGCCACAAAATATATGAACACGGGGAGCGAACGGACAAGCTTCTTGCCTGGCTGGAAAAAAAGAGCAATTATCCAGATGGGTGCATCAATTGCACGGACCCAGCAGAGAGGACATAACCGATCCCCAACAGATAGCGGATACATTCGCCACTTATTTTGATTCGGTTTACACATCAACCGGAAAAGTTTCGCCGCTCGAGGTGAGGGACCTTCTCTCGACTATCAATGTACCCTATATGACTCCGGAAAATAGAGACTCCCTTGAGGGGGAACCTACGGAGGAGGAAATCCAATTGGCTGTCCGCGATAGCCATTCGTCTAAGTCCATGGGACGAAAAAGGCTCCCGATTGAAATTTTTAAATCAACGGCTTCCAAATTATCCCCCTACTTGTGCCAAATGCACATTGAAAGTTTTGAAAGGGATGTTGCCCTAAGATATCAGACTAGCCTCAATTGTAGTTATCCACAAGCAGGGCAGACCAACCTTTGATTGCACAGTGTATAGACCTAATTCTCTTCTTACTGAATGTGAGAAGTTGGCCTGATATGTAGTGCTCACTATTCTAGTGATCACTGTGTATCATTCCAAACGACCCTTATTGATGATTGGTTGTAAGTCAACCTTATAGACCAGCTATCCTAGTAGCGTGGACAAGAGCAGTCTTCAGGCTAAACTCTAGAGGGCGTGTTAAGCCAGCTGTTTACCATCACATATACCCCTTGAACACCAAGTGAAAGGACACCACACAAGTTGTTATGAAAATAAAGGATATTTATTTATAACACGACTACCCTGGCTCTTTATGAGTCAGGGAGCTAAGAACACTACAAAACTCTTATGAAAATACTTCTGGTTGCACAATTTACACAAATGCCCGAAGGGCACGAAACCATATACACTGCAAGTGGAATGGGAAAGGTTAGATAGTTTAAAGTTACTGATTCCGGAGGAATTCGATTAGTGGGACTAAACGAAAAAGGAACTGGATACTTGTAGAGTGCACCTACGATGGAGCACCGAGATGCTCGAGTTACCTAGCCCAGAGGCTGCGGCTGCGTGGGGTTCAGCAAGATGTCGGGAGTCCTCGTTGTAGTCTCAGGAGCCTGAAAGAAGCAGTTGCTGGCAGGCGACCAGTGTTGATGTTCAGAGAGATCCAAGCCTGGATCGGTGATGAAGAAAACCTGAAAGCAGAGGGGACTCAGTTCTCAACCGCTAGCCAGCGATCGTGTGGGTACCAAGAAGGTACCGGCTGAAGTCACCTCGACCAGGTGAGTGGATGACGTCGGACTCGGCTGTTCCTCGGACCAGGAGGCGCGGCGGCGACCAGGATGGAGGGCGAGCTGTCCCACGAAGGTGTCTGCTGTCGATGATGCTGGGCCCAGGAATGGGGCAGCAGGTCTTGGCAGTGGCAAACCCACGCGCTGGAGTCAAGATGGCGTCGGGAGTGGACCAGGAGGGTCCGAGGTACTCCTCTGTTGAAGCGGAGCAAGAGCCAGTCTGGAGCAACCAGACCAGTGATGAAAGTCTGTCGTGGTGCGTCGTGAAGAGGGCCACAAGCCGGTCGGCGAGTGGTCGGACAACGCGGTGAGCAACAAGGAGCAGAAGGGCCCCCACACAGATCTCGTGGATGCTGGGGAGGCAGACTTCGGTGCTGGAGCCGCTCAGGGTTAGGGCTTCTCAAACCCTAGGTGCACTCACTCGAGGGTCCCTCGGTGGGCGTGCTAGATAAGCGTCGTGCAGGTTCTAAAGATGGCCGGTCCCGCAGGTCTCGTCACACCTACGAATCTCAGCTGGGCTGATGATGTAGGTAGAGGTCAGAGATGGCAGGGAACCCGGGTCTCGTCGAGCTGGGCAGTCTTGATCCGTGGGAGAGACGTACAGCAAACCGCAAGCGCTTAGGTGGTGCCTGCTGGTGCAGGGTGGCTACTCCTTAGCCACAAAGGAGAGTCTTCAGAAAAAGTCAAGAGTTCCTTTCGGGGAAAGTAGTTCAAGATTCAGAATTATCCAATTTGGGAAGGGGACCCGCTCCCACCTTTATTCTAGGAAAAAGGGGCTGGCCCGTGACTAGGTCCTACCTATGGGTGGGACCAGGAGGGGGGTGGTTACACCCCTATCCTTTGTCTGGCTGTGGAAATATGGATTTTTCTGATCAGTTATGTCCCCTATCTTGGACCCCAACGGTTTCATGTATGAGTCACAAATACATGTATGTTCCCTCCAGTTCCAGTTATGAAGACGCAAACACATGTGCGTCCACCGTCAACATGTCCTCTTTCAGATCCGCCACGAATAGGCCGGATATTCCATTCCTAATTATGAAAGGCCACCGGCTTTATATGGTTCACTTATGTCATTTTACAGTCCAGGCAAGTAGGCCCTGATTCTGTCATTAAGCTTTTCTTGCCTTCTGCCTCTGAAAGCTCCAGTCTGAGCCTGCATCTGTGACCATGAACTTTGTCTCATTCCCTGCGCGGCTCACGATGCCTGACATCAGCCTGTTGCCTGCCAAAAACTGTATTTCACCTTCGAAATTATCTGCTCCGCTCCCTGCCCAATGCATTCCTGTCTAGTAGTTTAAGTAAACCTTCTTCCAGCTACCGAGCAAAGGCCCGGTTTCTCTGTCTTTATGCAAGTAATTCATAGCCCTATTATTATGGAAGACTTCTGCCCTCGCATCTAGTGTAGACACTTAGACGCCTGTACACGCACTAACAGTCAGTATAGTCAGTATAGAATAAGATTCTACTCTAAGAGACCTCTCTCTCGGATAACGTAGTTCTTTAAACATAGGATGTTAGATATGATTTGGGATTAGGTTGACTTGACCCTCCAGACTTCTGTCGCCACATGTAGAGCTAAATGTCAAGTCCCCTTCACCCCCTAGTTGCACGTCAATCACACGTCATGCTGCTGTGCGCGCATTTCTGCCAAGTATTTCTGCTGACATTGCGAAATCCTTTCATGGAACCACCCTATTATGACATCACACCTGATGACGTTCTTTAGTTACGCCCAGTTACGCCCACTTTTGCTACGTATGTATGTTTTATCTATACTATCAATTGTTACGCCTCTTGCATTTGCTTTACTGTAATTCCTATTGTATAAAAGTGATTACCTATCAATAAAGTATGTACTTCACTTCCTGAACCTCCGTGGTGATGGAACTTGGAGTCACCGATTCGAATCGTCCATTGGAATAAAGCCCATTCCGAACCTCTAATACCACGGATTCTGCCTCTTATTTTACTGAGCTATTTTTATTATGTTTCTGTATCAAATTAAGTCCCGGTAATTAAATTATTTACCACATGAATGGCGCCCGAACAGGGACACTTTCTCATCTCACGCGCCGGCGGTGCGTTGCAGGCCCGGTCTCCTGCCACAGCTGGACGGACAACAACGCGTACCAGCAGGATTTCCTGTATCTCCCTCCGGTCAAGCGGGGGCGACTGAGGCTGCGATCAACACCCAGACGAGGCGGTGAGAAGTGCGAAGTATCCCGACCAGAGCCTAGCTGAGAGAGCAAGATCCGAGGTATACAGAGGCCCACCAAGTTCCGAAGCTCCGAAGTTCTGAGGTTTCCGATGTTCCGAAGTGTCCGAAGTAGTCGAGTCCAGTCCGGTCCAGTTCAGTTCCGTTCCGAGGCCTTCCGTTCCGAGCTACCCGGTGAGTACCATTACTGGGGAGGCGTTCTGACGTGCACATAGGTTGTGCCGGTCAAGACGGGTTTGGGTACACAAATCCGGTCTGCACTGTTTTAGCAGTGTATCTGTACTGTTTAGCAGTATATCTAGTATATCAAGTATATAAATTCAGAATAATTCAGTTAATGCCGAGTATTATGTTTAGTGATTAAGTTTCCGTAGATCGTCATCATCATTGTTGCTCATTTAAATGTTAAATGTTAAATGTTTTAAATACGTTCTGCATATTGTGGTGTGAATGACTGTTCATTATTGTGTTTATTGTATTAAGTTTGTTCAAAATCAGGTATCAGATCAGTTCTCAAAATGCCGCTCTTTTCGAAATTAAGACAGTTCACAACTAGAAAAGGGGTACTCGAAGAAGCTGTTCCTATTCCTCCTAGGGACACTCCAGGGTACTTCATGTATCATAAACATGGCTTAGACGCTATATTATTTCTTGATTTGTGGGTAGACTACACCAAGGAATTACCAGAAAGTCAGAGGTGGCCCGCAGCGGGGACCTGGGATGCAGAGTGCATCATGAAAGTAGAGGAAGAGTTATGGAAAAGGAAAGCCAGACAGTCACAGAAAGACGCCGTTGAGTTATGGCGTAAAGAATCTCATAGACGTATAGAAAAAGCACTCCGACAGGAGGAGAAAAATAAGGAGAGTTCAAATAAAGTCCAAGAAAGTCTATTAATTGAAGAAGGTACACGAGTGAAATCAGAACAAGTAGATAGACAAAGAAATGCCCTTATGAATGGTATGTATCCCCTCCTGGCCGAAGGATTGCCTAAGGCTACTCCGGGGATACCAAAAGATTTGCCACCCCCATTATTTCCAATAAAAGTACATCCTAAGGGGCATCCTAGAACAGCAGAAGATGTTTTTCTTTCCTCATATTTAGATGACACAGCTCCCGAGTATGCTAACCCCGCCCCACATAGACCGCCTGCCGGGGAGGTTCAACGCCAAGATCCTGTATCTGTATCTCTACAGCAACAAATCCTGACACAAGTTCCGGCAAACACATCTGTTCCTACAGCTACTTCTACAGCTGTGTCCACACCTATAGTTGCTGTATCACGTTCAACGAATCCTTTCACGCCCGATACCCCAGATGGGGCTACCGGAGGTGTTACCAACATTTTTTCTACGCCACCCAGAATAAATAAACTTACTTTTCAAGAATCAGCCCATCCACGTACCCCCAAACTCATAAATGCCCGCACGCTTAAGGAACTTCTAGTAGATTGTAGATATGACCCTGTGCCCGGCAAAGAGGACGAAATGATCATGGCATCATTACGTATCAGACGAGCCGCGGTGTATTTAGGGAAGTTACCAGGAATGACTGTGCACCTAGATAATATATACCATTTTGTCCAAACAGGGCGAGATTCTGAATGTATTAACAGAGCTATGGAATACCAGAAAGTGGAGATACAGGGGGAACTGTTACGTTTCCTCATAAATTGTGTGATCAGAAATCAAGACCTACCAGATGGAGCCAGAATATATCAGAAGGGAGACATGATAAGCAAAAATGTATAATAGCCATGTGCCGAAAGATCCGTAGAGAAATAGAACGCCTACACGAAGAAAGATTAGCGGTAGACCAGTTCGAACAAAGCGAGGAGGAAGGATCAGGACTGCCCACAGGACAGTCAGAAACCATAGCCTATGTAGGTAGAGGAAGATCTTGTAAAAATACTAGATGTTTTACTGACCCGATACGTCCGATATGTCCAGATAATAACAGGAATTTCCAAACGCCGATAATAAATATAAGGTCCCCCGAGCATTCGTTCCAAGCCGCTGACAAATTACTCCGAGAACGAAGGGGTTATCATCTACTCGATTCCATGGATGAACAAGAATTAGCCAGGTCAGTCGTTCATTGGGTTGACAGTCCCGGAAAATATGGTGATGATACAGTAGCACACACATTTTTGAACCTCACCCCAGATGAACAGCGTTTAGCTGGGATTTATATGATTCAACAACTCCTTATACTATATAAAAGCCAACATTCAGATCCTGGTCCCTTACCTGATATATTGACTGAACTACTCACGAATAGATGGAGAGGTTCAGGTACTAAGTTAATTAGAGAAATACTAGAATCAAGAAAGCAGTACATTCTTTTTGTATGCCCAGAACATGTCTCACTGCCCATTAAGGAAAGAACGACGTATTACATGGACAGACAGAATCCCTTACGAGAAGTACACCCAATAAAGGGCGAGGACAATCAGTTTAAACGTGTATTTGTATATACGCCCATATCGAAAATAGAATTGTTAGAAATGAAGAAAGTGGTACCCAGTCATGACAAAGACCCAGCGGGTTTTCACCGTGAAATTAAAGACATGTTACTCATGGGAGAGTATACCTATCCCGACATTATGACAATATTAAAGGTATTAATGCCTGCTGGCATTTATGAAAAACTCAAGGAAAAAGAATGGGAGGTGGGAGACCAAAGATAGATTGGACAGCATTAGAAGCAGAAGAAAAGGCCCGAACTGCAGGAGCAGGGCTTGGGGATAAAACTAAAGCACTACCAGGTCTACTAGTGCAGGTACTGCCACGTTTATTAACTACGAAAAAGGAAGACTGGGGTGCAATCTCAGCCTGTAAACAAAAGCAAGATGAAGACACTAGTGATTTTTATGCCCAATTTGAAAAATGTTTTGGTATAAATAGTGGCATAAAAGCAAGTAGCGAATCGTACCCACATCTGTTTGTGACAAAATTAGTTGAAAATTCCTTACCCCAAGTGAAGAATAGAGTATTAAAATTCGAGAGTACCTGGCAAGGTAACACCCCATCACAAATGTTACAAATGTTACAGTATCATCACAATAGAATTAGAGAGGAACAAGAGCATGAGCAAAGGCGCATGAAAGACACGAAAATGAAAATGCTAGTCTCTCAGACAGTTCCAGCTGAAGGACATAAAAAGGGTATGACACATTCCGGTGATTCAGCAGGACCTGTAAAAGGGACATGCAACTATTGTAAACAGCCAGGACATTACATACACGATTGCCCAGTCCTGAAGCGCAATATTGCCACAGGTAAAACACAAGAAAGACCACGGCCACCTAGACAGGATAACCAGCCTGGAGAGGGAAGTTGACTTACCCCTTATCGAGGTCCCTGTAGACCAAGAAGGACCTTATGTACATAGTGAATTATTAGGCCAAGATAGAACATTTTTACTTGATACAGGGGCAAGTCGAACGACTATAAAACGTAGTGAAGTTCCAGGGGCACCCCTCTCAGGCTCACAGAATATTTCCCTTGGTTTTTCAGGAAAACCTATTGTTAATGAAGTATCACAGCCTCTTCCACTTACGATAGGACCTTTGACCCGAACTACAGATTTATTGCTTACTAAATCATGTCCAGAAAACTTGTTAGGTATAAAAACACTGAAAGCTCTAGGAGCTATAATATGTTGTTCTCCGGAAGGAGTAAGATTGTTTTTACATGATTTTAAAGGTCACTATGTGTCTCGAGACATGGATCCCCGATTACAGACTTTACCTACACATTTATGGGCACAAGGCCCTACCGATGTTGGTTGCATGAATATTACACCATACCGAGTTACACTAAAGGCAGGAGTGGTACTACCACGAATGCGACAATACAAGTTACCACCAGATGCTGTAGTGGCTTTACTGCAAATTATTGACGAGCTCATTGCCCAAGGAGTGGTTATGGAAACAGACTCCAATGTATGTAATTCTCCGATAATCCCGATTCTTAAACGAACAGATCCAAAGGCCCCGCCAGTATATCGATTGGTTATTGATCTGCGCGAATTGAACAAGTGCATTGTGCCACAATTCCCTGTGGTCCCAGATATCTCGTCATTACTGACAGCCATTGATTTCGAAGCAACATTCTTTACTGTAATTGATCTCAAAAATGCCTTTTTTAGCGTCCCAATAGATCCGGAAAGCCAATACTTGTTCGGATTTAGTTTAAATGGACGTAGCTTTAAATTCACACGCGCACCTCAAGGATTTACAGAAAGCCCCAGCATCTATAGCCAAGCACTGAAACGAGAACTCGACAGTATCCACATGCCAGTAAACACTGCCCTGCTTCAATATGTCGATGATCTGCTGATCACCGCTAGAAGCGAACCTGAATGTGAGAAAGCATCACTGACAGTTTTACAATTTCTAGCCGAAAAGGGGCACAAGGTGTCCCCTTCTAAGCTGCAATTCTGTGTCCAGCGAGTTGTTTATCTTGGACACTCGCTGTCCAAGGAGGGAAGGCAGCTTACACCCGACCGCATTCAGTTAATAGCTAACATGCCAATACCCAAGACACAAAAGGAGGTGCGGGCTTTCATAGGCCTCACTTCATATTGTAGGCAGTGGATCCCTCAGTATGCATTTCTAGCAAAACCACTCATTCAATTGACAACACAGGAGGCAGCCACATTGACTGTTCTCCCTTGGACTCAGGAACATGCACAAGCTTTTGAAAGCCTAAAGAAAGCCTTATGCCAAGCACCTGTTTTAGCAACACCATGTTACAATAAACAGTTTACACTCTTTGTTACAGAACGCGAAGGTACTGCCTTGTCAGTACTCACACAGGAACAAGCAGGATCACACAAACCATGTGCTTATTTTTCTAGTACATTAGATCCCGTAGCTCAGGCTTTGCCTGCATGCCTAAAATCAGTGGCAGCAACAGCTTTAGCAATCAGACAAAGCAATGCCATAGTGTTAGGACATCCATTGACAGTTCAAGTACCACATACAGTAGAGGTTCTTGTGAATCGAACGCAAACACAACATTTGACTATAGCGCGACTTACAGGGTATGAATTAACATTGTTTCAGCCACATATAGAAATTAGACGTTGTAACACATTGAATCCTGCCACACTTTTACCTGTAATCGGAACAGACCCACTAGCTCATGATTGTATTAATGTTATTACAATCACGACGAAACCCAGACAAGACTTGACAGATGTCCCATTGTTAGACCCAGACCTGACGTTGTATGTAGATGGTTCATGTATGAGAACAAGTACAGGAGAGTTAGTGGCCGCTTACGCAGTCACAACAGACACTGAAATCATTGAAACAAATTGCATAAATACCTTGTCAGCTAAGCCGCAGAGCTCATCGCTCTGACACAAGCCTGTATTCAAGCCACAAATAAAAAAGTCAACATATATACTGATTCACGTTATGCATTCGGAGTTGTACATGACTTCGGCGTGCTGTGGCGAGAGAGAGGTTATTTAACTTCTCACGGTGCCCACATTCAGCACGGACCCCTCATTCATGCCTTATTAGATGCAATACATCTACCCACTGCAATATCAATTATGAAATGTAAAGCTCATACGAAAGTTACTGATATCATTTCTCAAGGCAATGATCTAGCTGACAGAACAGCTAAACAGACTGCTCAAACTCAAACACCCGACATGACAAAGACAATAGTCCCGACGCCAACACAGTGTATGAATGTTAAAGATCCCGCTCTTGACGTAATTGACATACAGACACATGCTACACCAGACGAAATAGGGAAATGGACTGAATTAGGAGGGATCCAAACGGATCAAGGATGGATGACGAAGGAAAAATCTGTGTGGTTCCTTCCTGATTCGATGGTCCAAG
The DNA here is from genome assembly GCF_964204655.1 of Triturus cristatus. NCBI lineage: Eukaryota > Metazoa > Chordata > Amphibia > Caudata > Salamandridae > Triturus > Triturus cristatus. The sequence continues at coordinate 1,319,297,799 of NC_140590.1, forward strand.
TCATTATTAACACTATACATAGTCCAGCGCATCTAGGAGAAAAAGCTATGCTAGACAGCATTCAACACATTTGGTTCAACAAACATTTACGAGCAGCAGCCAAACAAAAAGTTCGTACCTGTATGATCTGTTGTCAGTTCAACCCAGGAAAAAGCATTCCCGTAGAACAGGGTGGATTTCAGCCTCCTGATCACCCTTTTGAAGTCCTCCAGATGGATTATATCCAGATGGAACGATGTCGAGGATTCAAATATGTTCTTGTAGTTGTTTGTGCTCTTTCCCGTTGGACAGAGGCATACCCGGTTTCAGATTACACTGCCCCGACTACTGCCAAACAGTTGGTTCGAGAATTCTTCCCACGATACGGTTTACCACGTGTTGTCTACTCAGATAACGGCCAGCCGTTTTCATCCGAACTAATGAAACACGTTTCACTTTTGTTAGGTTATCAGTGGAAATTCCACTGTGTCCGACACCCCGAGGCAGCAGGTCTCGTGGAAAGACATAATCAGACTCTGAAAATTAGATTGTCCAAAATATGCAGGGAGAAAGGTGTCGACTGGGTAGTAGCGTTACCAGTTGCACTCTTTTACATGAGAATGGTAGCACACTCTCGAACAGGGCTATCCCCGTATGAGGTGATCTTTGGCAGACCACCAAATATGTGGGGGACGCCTATACCACGCAAAATAACTGATATTGACTGTAATATGCTGACAGATTACCTGGCTTCCTTGATGTCTGCACTACAATCTTGTCGTTCACAGGTATCTGCAGCTTTTCCTGACAACACTGAGGTGAAACCCCATGACGTAGTTCCGGGGGACCTGGTCTTAGTGAGGAACTTTGATCGGAAGTCTCAGCTGGATCCTAGGTGGAGGTCGCCTCAGCTCGTATTGCTTACCACAAGGACAGCCGTGAAGATCGAAGGCAGGAAAGGCTGGGTACATTCAAGTCATATCAAGAAATTTCATGGACTACCATCGGATGTAAATACCACACCTCGTGTGTCTTCACCCATTGACTCAAAACTTCCTTTGGTTGAACTGAGTAATCCCGAACTATATAAACTAAAACTCAGGTCTAACCAGTCAGGCAATTTGATTGTTTAAGTCCTCTCCAAGGTGAAGCGGTTGAATTTGTCTCTGACATGTATCCCTTAGACCTGAATAGAGAAAAAGCCCGACAAGTGTTGAAACGACATGCGTACTGTAAATCACTGCGTAGTCATTGCACAGTGATGTTATTAATTTTGTTTTTCTTAAGTCTTTTAATAATTACTACAAGTATATTGTTGCACATATATTATCCTATTTCTAGACATGTTTATAATGTTACTGCTGAACATTCTTTTAGTGAATTACCTCCGCATGAGTTGTCTTATAGATTTGCGCTGCGCAATAACACGTTTATTAGTATGTTACATCATTCCCATCAGGTTAGCAATGCTACAAATTGCTGGATATGTGGCCGACTCCCTCCCTATCAGAATTATAAAGGAATTCTACCTCTTTTTCCATACCCGTTCACACACAACGGCTCCTGTGGAGCATGGTTTAGTTTAATTAATTCCCTAGATTCGAATTCTGCAGTTTATCAAGACAACTGGGTATGGGGAAATTTGAACTTAGTTTTACTTAAAGCCTGCTACCCTAACAAGGAGGGACTTCCCAAAAGAACAGGAACTGATCTAGAAAATGAAGTATATGGATTAGGTAATTTTACACTTAATCTTATGATCCTAAATGTCGAATCCGAAGCTACTCCAATTTTACCCGCTATGTCAATATTTCCAGTAAAAGGTGAATTATGTGTAAGAAAGAATGGTTCCATACATATGGGCCATAGTAGATGCACCACTATAATAGAATTTAGTGATCAAGGCAAGTCCACATTTAGAGCTTCCCGCCATTCCTATTTCATATGTGGTCAGACGGCATATGTACGTTTGCCTCTAGATTGGGATGGTACCTGCTACATTGGATTCCTTTTGCCACCTGTTTTCCTAGCTCCTCCTGATTATCACAGAAATACTCATTTAGTACACAATAGAGAAAGGAGAGATCTCCCAATAGTCGATTACACTGAAACAGCATGGGAAAAATACACAGATTTCAATAAAGGTCTTTTTCCCTATATAGGTACCGTTACTAATAGTAAGCTGATACGTAGATTAACTAGAACCCTTGAAGCAGTAGTGAACGAAACTATTTCCGCCTTAGGCAATTTAACAGAAGAGCAGTCTGCTATGCGGATTGTTGTGCTTCAAAATCGTCTTGTCCTTGACGTCATTTTGGCCGATAGGGGCGGAGCTTGTAGGGTCATCGGATCAAGTTGTTGCATTTTCATACCAGAAAATTCGCCATCTGTATATAAAGCCATAACTCGCCTTCATAAGATTGTAAGCCAGATACACCAGAATCCAGGCACCTGGACTTGGTCCGGTTGGTTTTGGAGTGTATTATCTACCTTTGGATGGAAGGTCCTATCCTTCCTAGGTATTGGCCTTCTCATACTATTCAGTTGCTGTCTATGTCTACAATGTGGACCAGCGATCTGTGGTCTGTGTGCCACATCGTGTATTCCACCACCAAGATCTCATTCATCCCAGAAGAAAAAAGAAGAACAAATGATGTTATATGAACAGATCAACGGATTGATGAAGATTGATATCTCTTAACGGGCAAGTAGGGGACAAGGAGGGAATGTGGAAATATGGATTTTTCTGATCAGTTATGTCCCCTATCTTGGACCCCAACGGTTTCATGTATGAGTCACAAATACATGTATGTTCCCTCCAGTTCCAGTTATGAAGACGCAAACACATGTGCGTCCACCGTCAACATGTCCTCTTTCAGATCCGCCACGAATAGGCCGGATATTCCATTCCTAATTATGAAAGGCCACCGGCTTTATATGGTTCACTTATGTCATTTTACAGTCCAGGCAAGTAGGCCCTGATTCTGTCATTAAGCTTTTCTTGCCTTCTGCCTCTGAAAGCTCCAGTCTGAGCCTGCATCTGTGACCATGAACTTTGTCTCATTCCCTGCGCGGCTCACGATGCCTGACATCAGCCTGTTGCCTGCCAAAAACTGTATTTCACCTTCGAAATTATCTGCTCCGCTCCCTGCCCAATGCATTCCTGTCTAGTAGTTTAAGTAAACATTCTTCCAGCTACCGAGCAAAGGCCCGGTTTCTCTGTCTTTATGCAAGTAATTCATAGCCCTATTATTATGGAAGACTTCTGCCCTCGCATCTAGTGTAGACACTTAGACGCCTGTACACGCACTAACAGTCAGTATAGTCAGTATAGAATAAGATTCTACTCTAAGAGACCTCTCTCTCGGATAACGTAGTTCTTTAAACATAGGATGTTAGATATGATTTGGGATTAGGTTGACTTGACCCTCCAGACTTCTGTCGCCACATGTAGAGCTAAATGTCAAGTCCCCTTCACCCCCTAGTTGCACGTCAATCACACGTCATGCTGCTGTGCGCGCATTTCTGCCAAGTATTTCTGCTGACATTGCGAAATCCTTTCATGGAACCACCCTATTATGACATCACACCTGATGACGTTCTTTAGTTACGCCCAGTTACGCCCACTTTTGCTACGTATGTATGTTTTATCTATACTATCAATTGTTACGCCTCTTGCATTTGCTTTACTGTAATTCCTATTGTATAAAAGTGATTACCTATCAATAAAGTATGTACTTCACTTCCTGAACCTCCGTGGTGATGGAACTTGGAGTCACCGATTCGAATCGTCCATTGGAATAAAGCCCATTCCGAACCTCTAATACCACGGATTCTGCCTCTTATTTTACTGAGCTATTTTTATTATGTTTCTGTATCAAATTAAGTCCCGGTAATTAAATTATTTACCCCGCTCAGGGGCTGGTGTGCCCCCGAAACTGGTTTGAGCCGGGCTATGCACAGTGAGCACCGGGGTGCCACTTGCAATCCCCTTCCTTTCAGCCCTGCCTACCTGGGATACACAAACCCTGTCTGGGATGGTGCTAACACCGCCCTAGACAGGAAACCCTTTGTCCAAGCTCCCCTCGCTGGAAGGTCTCCCAGCAGCAGGGGGTCAGACTTGTGTCTGGTGGCAGCATCCATTTTGTGATGCTGAGGCTTGAGTCAACTTTAACCGGGGTTCAAGGTTACTTCCATGTCGTGTCCCTCTAGAAGGGTGGAATGCTAACCCCGTCGCCAGAACTGGCGAGGGGTTCGTATTCCAATTCGTATGACACCTTACTCGACATGTTTGGGTGATGCGATGCCAAAGTTAGCAAATAACCGCGAGGATTATAATGCACTTTAAGGTAGTTGGCCCGCGTCACCATGGAACGGCTATTAGGATTTGGTTCCGCAAGCCGTCGACGGGCTCAGCTCGCGCCAGAGCACCAGCTCGCATGATTCCCAGCACTCTGCCTTCAGGATTGATAAGGCCTGCCATAGGAGTGACTGACAGGAATCCATGCGTCCATTTCAGGGTTAGGTATAGGAATACTACACCTACAGCAACGGGTGATTACACCACCTTGCCCCAGCTGTCGTGATGCCAGTTGTGTCAGATTTGGGCGGCCATCCAGGGGTGGCATAATACATGCTGCAGCCCCTGGTAGGCCCTGGGTACACCGATGCCCTGGATACCTGTGGTATGCTGATACAGGGACTGATAAGGCGGCCCAGTTCCCATTAGTGGATGCACCTAATGTACATGTGTGTTAATTTCGAGAGAGAACAGCTAGGCTGTGGGTCTGATTGGCAGGCCCGCAGCCGGGGAAAGTCGTAAACCAATGAAGAAAAAGCAAAAAATCTGGGTGATCATAGGATTGCAGACCCTACTCTCCTACATAACCCCCCCCCCCAAACTTTGGGACAATAAGCTAACCTTGACCAGGTGAGTCTTCTTGCTCTAAGTGGAAATACCTGGAGAGCCCATCTGCATTGCCATGATCAGTGCCAGGTCTATGCTCCGCTGTGAAGTCCATCCCCTGTAGGGAAATGGACCACCTAAGTAGTTTGGGGTTTTCACCCTTCATTTGATTTAGCCACAAGAGGGGCTTATGGTCGGTCTGAATCTTGAAGTGAGTGCCAAACAAGTACGGCCTCAACTTCTTCAGGGCCCAAACCACAGCAAAGGCCTCCCTCTCAATAGCTGACCAATTCTTCTTTCTGGGGGTCAGCCTCCTGCTAATAAAAGCTATGGGCTGGTCATGACCATCAAAATTCAGCTGAGATAGAACAGCTCCCACACCCAACTCCGAAGCGTCTGTTTGGACAATGAATGTTTTGGAGTGGTCTGGACTCTTTATGATAGGTGCTGTGCACATCGCCTGCTTTAGGTCATCGAATGCCTTTTGACAGCTCGCTGTCCACTGAACTTTTTTTGGCATCTTTTTACTTGTCAGATCGTTTAGCGGGGTCACAATGGATCCATAATTTCTGACAAATTTCCGGTAATAACCAGTCAGGCCCAAGAAAGCTCGAACCGGAGTCTGGGTGGTTGGAGGAGCCCAGTCCTGGATGGCCTGTATTTTGCTCTCCAATGGCTGAACCTGGCCTCCACCTACAAGGTGGCCCAGGTATACAACCTGTGTCTGCCCTATCTGGCACTTAGTGGCCTTGATAGTGAGGCCTGCCTTCTGCAGAGCCTCTAACACTTTCCTCAGGTGGACCAGGTGATCCTCCCAGGTGGAGCTAAAGACAGCGATATCGTCCAGATACGCTGCGCAGAAGTCGTCCAACCCAGTGAGAACTTGATTCACCAGCCTTTGGAAGGTGGCAGGTGCATTTTTCAAACCAAAGGGCATTACCACGAACTGATAATGCCCACCCGGGGTAGAAAATGCTGTTTTGGGCTTGGCCTCCTCAGCTAACCTGATTTGCCAATACCCAGCTGTCAGGTCAAATGTACTTAAGTAGTTGGCCGAAGCCAACCGGTCTACAAGTTCATCTGCTCTTGGTATCGGGTGGGCGTCAGTCTTAGTGACTGCATTGAGGCCCCTGTAGTCCACGCAAAACCTCATCTCTTTCTTACCGCCCTGGGTGTGAGGTTTTGGCACGAGAACTACTGGACTAGCCCAGGGGCTGTCCGAGGGCTCAATGACTCCCAGCTCCAACATTTTCTGCACCTCAGTCTTGATGCAGTCTCTGACATGATCAGGCTGTCGATAGATTTTACTCTTTACGGGCAGACTGTCCCCAGTGTCGACCTCATGGGTACACCAATTGGTCTGACTGGGTGTCAGAGAGAACATATGTCGGAAGGATTGAAGAACCTGTTTACAATCCTGTTGTTGATGTCCAGAGATGCTGCCACAAAAGACAACACCATCTACTGACCCATCGTCAGGGTTCTGAGAGAGCAGGTCCGGGAGAGGGTCACTCTCCTCCTCCTGTCCCTCATCTGTGGCCATGAGCAAGCCCATGCCCTCCCTGTCGACATATGCCTTGAGCCTGTTTACATGGAGCACCCGGTGGGGGCTCCGGGGAGTTCCCAGGTCTACCAAGTAGGTGACCTCTCCCTTTTGCTCAATGATCGTTTGGGGCCCAGACCATTTGTCTTTGAGTGCTGCTGGGGCCACTGGCTCCAGCACCCACACCTTCTGCCCAGGCTGATACACAGTCAGGACAGCCTTTTGGTCGTGCCAAGCTTTCTGTAATTCTTGGCTCGCCTCAAGGTTTTTAGATGCCTTTTCCATGTACTCAGCCATCCACGAGCGGAGACCGAGCACATAGTCCACAATGTTTGATGCCGGCTTTTTGAGAGGTCTCTCCCATCCTTCCTTTACCAAACAAAGGGGTCCCCTTACAGGATGTCCGAACAGAAGTTCAAAAGGGCTGTAGCCAACCCCCTTCTGCGGGACCTCTCTGTAGGCGAACAAGAGGCAGGGTATCAGGACATCCCATCTCCACCGAAGCTTTTCAGGTAGTCCATGAATCATCCCTTTCAGGGTCCTGTTGAATCTCTCAACAAGCCCATTGCATTGTGGGTGATAGGGTGTGGTGAATTTGTAGTTGACACCGCACTCCTTCCACATAGCAGTCAGATATCCCGACATGAAGTTTGCACCTCTGTCGGAGACGACCTCCTTAGGGAAGCCCACTCTGGAGAACACTCCAACTAGGGCTCGTGCCACAACAGGTGCTGTAGTGGTCCTAAGGGGAATAGCTTCAGGATACCTGGTGGCGTGGTCCACCACCACCAGTATAAACTTGTGCCCTGATGCTGTCTGGGGTTCCATTGGTCCGACAATGTCGATCCCCACTCGTTCAAAGGGTACCCCCACCACCGGCAGTGGTATGAGGGGGGCCTTTGTCGTGCCACCTGACTTACCACTGGCTTGGCAAGTGACACAGGAGCGGCAAAACTCCTTCGTATCTTCGGACATGTGGGGCCAGTGAAAGTGTGGAACAATTCTGTCCCAAGTCTTATTCTGGCCTAAGTGACCTGCAAGGGAAATCTCATGGGCCAGGGTAAGGAGGAAACCTCTCAGAGACAAGGGGACGACCAGCCTCCTGGTCGCGCCAGGCTTGGGGTCTCTTGCCTCGGAGTACAGGAGTCCATCGTCCCAGTACACTTTGTGGGTACCTGTGGCGTTCCCTGCAGCCTCAGCAGCAGCCTGCTGTCTGAGGGGTTCAAGCGAGGGGCAGTCTAACTGTGCCTTCCCCAGGTCTTCCCTAGAGGGTCCCCCTGAGCCCAGAAACTCAACCTAACCAGGTTCAAGCTCTTGTGGCTCAGTTTCCCTCAGTTCCTTAAGGTCAGCCTCCTCAGAGACTTGATCCACGACCTGGGGCAAGGGGGAAGGCAAGGCCTTACCCTTACTGCTCCTTTTCTTGGATGGTGTCTGGTCCGTTCTTCCAGGATCCAGCATCTGTTCAGTGGGGCATCTTTTGGCCTGTGAACTGGTCACAGCAAGGACATGTGCTGGCAAGCCTAACATTTCCATGTGAGTCCTCTGCTCCACTTCTGACCATTGTGACGTTTCCAAATCATTGCCCAACAGACATTCTACGGGGAGGTCTGAACTAACCACAACTTTCTTCGGGCCACTTACCCCTCCCCAGGAGAAATCAACAACAGCCATACTGTGATTGGTAGTGACATTGCTGGCATTGGTCACTAGGTAATCGGTACCTAGCATGATCTGTCCAGGGTCCACAAAGTTAGGCGTCACCATGGTGACACTGGCACAAGTGTCCCTGTAGGCCTGAGCCACTTGTACATTGATCAAAGGCGTCTGCCTGTATTTGCCCAAAGTATTGGGGCTGGCATCAGGGGACATATCCATATCCCCTGTACAGACAAGGACGGCCTGAGTGAGTGTGCCAACTAAGTCGTCACTCCCCTCAGTTCCCAAGGTTAACCCAACTAATGCCTTGGGAGGCGCACTACCACTGCTGACTGTACTAGGGGGTGCAGGTGCCTTAGGGGCTGCAGTGGCAGGAGTTTGCCCTCCTTTCTTGGTGCACTCACTAAACCAGTGAGTCTTACTTTTACAGTATTGGCACCACCTTTTTGACTGGCCTTCTGGAGTCTTCTTTTTCTGCTGTGAAGCCTGACCCCCACCCTCTTTGGTTTGTTGGGGGCCTGTCGAAGACTTCTGGTCATTTTGTTCGTTCTTGTTACTACCCTTTTGGTCTGCTTTCTTCTGACCACCCTGGTTCTGAGTCTGGTTCTGCTTGACCCTTGTTCTGACCCATCTGTCTGCCTTCTTTCCCAATTCTTGGGGAGAGGTCAGCTCCGAGTCGACAAGGTGCTGATGCAACAATTGGTTCTGACAGTTGTTTAAAATCTGTTCTCTCATGATAAGATTGTACAATCCTGTGTAATCAGTAACCTTGCTACCCAGCAACCAACCTTCTAAAGCCTTAGTGGCACAATCGACAAAGTCAGCCCAATCCTGAGACTGAATTTTCTGGGTGTCCCTGAACAGCACCCGGTACTGCTCAGTGGTTAAGCCGAACCCATCAATCAGTGTATTCTTCAGGACTTGGTAGTTGTTAGCATCCTCAGCTCTCGTAGTGAGGAGCTTGTCTCGTCCTTTACCTTCAAAGGAGAGCCACAGTATAGCTGCCCACTGGCTTGGGGGGACGCACTGGACAGTGCAAGCCCTCTCCAAGGCAGTTATCCACTTGTGGATGTCGTCCCCTTGCTTAAAGGGGGGGCACTATTTTACTCAGGTGTCTAGTGTCTATACCCCTGTCTTTCTCTCTAATGAGAATGCTGCCACCAGTGGGATCTAACCCACTCAATTTCTGCTCTCGGGCCAAGGCAAGTCTTTCTTTGGCGAGGGCAAGTTCTTCCCGCTCGATCCTCAGATTGACTTCCCTCATCTTCGCTTCGTGCGCCCTTCTCTGAGGGGACGTCATCCCTCTCTGGGAAGATGCCTGAGAAACATGTGTTCGAACAGATCTGTTAGAGCCTCTCGAGAGAGACCTAACTCGTCCGTTCCCAAGGTTAAGCCTGCTTAAGCGTGGGCCCGGGGCTCCCCCAGTTCCATTCTCATGCCTGCTTAAGTTGGTCCTTGTGAGCCTACTGACTACTACGGGACCTCCGTCTGCCTCGTCCCCTTCTAACTCTTCTTCCTCTTCCTCCTCACCATTGAGGTCGAGGTCAGGGTCACCAAGGGTTCCCTCTAAGGGAGGCATGTTCCCATCAGCATTAGGGGGGCCTGTTTTAGAGGACCTACTAGCATCGTAAGTCTCTAAGAGACCTATCAGAAATGCGATGGTAGGGTTAGAACCCTGGTTTAGCTTCCTGGAAGCACACAGCTGTCTCATCTCCGTGAAGCTAGGAGCTGCATATCGTGACACGACCTGTGGAGGGTCGATGACCACTAAGGGAGTCTCTGCGGACTCTCCGTGGACCGACATGCTTTCTAGTGAGGTGTAAGTGATGCACCTACCTACACTATGTGTTTCTCTACTGATCCCTTGCTAAGAGTTATAGTCAGGGTGTGCTAGTCCCTGTTTCACTAGAACAGCTGGTTCAGTAGAACTCAGAGTATTCTAAGTTAAGTTATATGTACCTGGGTACTTATGTGATCTTTCAACTCGATATTCTTAGGATACGTGTGTGGTAAAACAACAGCAAGCTCAAATCCCAACCGCTGCTCACCAATGTGAGAAGTTGGCCTGATATGTAGTGCTCACTATTCTAGTGATCACTGTGTATCATTCCAAACGACCCTTATTGATGATTGGTTGTAAGTCAACCTTATAGACCAGCTATCCTAGTAGTGTGGACAAGAGCAGTCTTTAGGCTAAACTCTAGAGGGCGTGTTAAGCCAGCTGTTTACCATCACATATACCCCTTGAACACCAAGTGAAAGGACACCACACAAGTTGTTATGAAAATAAAGGATATTTATTTATAACAAGACTACCCTGGCTCTTTATGAGTCAGGGAGCTAAGCACACTACAAAACTCTTATGAAAATACTTCTGGTTGCACAATTCACACAAATGCCCGAAGGGCACGAAACCATATACACTGCACGTGGAATGGGAAAGGTTAGATAGTTTAAAGTTACTGATTCCGGACGAATCCGATCAGTGGGACTAAACGAAAAAGGAACTGGACACTTGTAGAGTGAACCTACGATGGAGCACCGAGATGCTCGAGTTACCTAGCCCAGAGGCTGCGGCTGCGTGGGGTTCAGCAAGATGTCGGGAGTCCTCGTTGTAGTCTCAGGAGCCTGAAAGAAGCAGTTGCTGGCAGGCGACCAGTGTTGATGTTCAGAGAGATCCAAGCCTGGATCGGTGATGAAGAAAACCTGAAAGCAGAGGGGACTCAGTTCTCAACCGCTAGCCAGCGATCGTGTGGGTACCAGGAAGGTACCGGCTGAAGTCACCTCGACCAGGTGAGTGGATGACGTCGGACTCGGCTGTTCCTCGGACCAGGAGGCGCGGCGGCGACCAGGATGGAGGGCGAGCTGTCCCACGAAGGTGTCTGCTGTCGATGTTGCTGGGCCCAGGAATGGGGCAGCAGGTCTTGGCAGTGGCAAACCCACGCGGTGGAGTCAAGATGGCGTCGGGAGTGGACCAGGAGGGTCCGAGGTACTCCTCTGTTGAAGGGGAGCAAGAGCCAGTCTGGAGCAACCAGACCAGTGATGAAAGTCTGTCGTGGTGCGTCGTGAAGAGGGCCACAAGCCGGTCTGCGAGTGGTCGGACAACGCGGTGAGCAACAAGGAGCAGAAGGGCCCCCACACAGATCTCGTGGATGCTGGGGAGGCAGACTTCGGTGCTGGAGCCGCTCAGGGTTAGGGCTTCTCAAACCCTAGGTGCACTCACTCGAGGGTCCCTCGGTGGGCGTGCTAGATAAGCGTCGTGCAGGTTCTAAAGATGGCCGGTCCCGCAGGTCTCGTCACACCTACGAATCTCAGCTGGGCTGATGATGTAGGTAGAGGTCAGAGATGGCAGGGAACCCGGGTCTCGTCGAGCTGGGCAGTCTTGATCCGTGGGAGAGACGTACAGCAAACCGCAAGCGCTTAGGTGGTGCCTGCTGGTGCAGGGTGGCTACTCCTTAGCCACAAGGGAGAGTCTTCAGAAAAAGTCAGGAGTTCCTTTCGGGGGAGGGGGCGTGGCTTGCGCGCCGCGACGATATGGCGGTTTGCGCTTGGGCTCCGTGCTGAGCCGGAGCTAACGGAGGAATAGCTGCTGTTTTGGGCTGCCCCGGTCATCGCGGATATCGGACAGATGGATAGGAACATGTTACGGGTGCTGTGGAGGAGGTTTCCTGCTTCCTGAGGCTGCTGGCATGCATATTCTGGTTCCTGTCTGACGGCGCTCGGTGTTTCGCGAGCGGCCGCCATTTTGTCTCCTCAGAAGCGGTGAGACGTTTCTCTTCAGCGCGAAGTCGACAATGCCACAGAAGACCCAGGAATGTTGTTAGACAAGAATTGGTGGCGTTTCTTCTATTTTTTCAATTGATATTGCTTTTTTATTTTTTTTGCCTGCTGCCTATTTTGGTAATACTTTTTGGTTTTTCTGCTGATATTTTGTGCGTCAGAAGCATCGTCAAGGCCATTTTGTGGGGCCCCTTAGCTTAATGTTAACCTGCCTTTGGGATATTTCTGACTGTTGAAAGGAGCCTTTTTTGATTCCGGCAAGGAGTTATATTTTCGTGAGGTGGCCCCCCTCCCTGTCCCTGGAATCTGCCTTTATTATTTTTCTGTTCTCCTGCTAAGAGCGCGCTATCCATTTTTGCTCGCTCCCTTATGTTGTATTGAGGTTTCCTACCTCACCTGGCATTCTCTTCTCGGAATCTGTCTGGAGTGGTGTACTGTTCTCCTACTGAGGTGGTGTGCTCTATGGCTGCAAATATGGGCCCGTCTTCAAATACTAAAGACGCTAAGGAATCTAAAGCGTCGCTTAAAAGGGCCAAGCAGTTATCTCCTACACCTGAATCTCCGCAAAAGGACCCCAGTCCCACTCTTGAGACTATCCTGACGCGCCTTAATGAGGTCTATGAAATTGCGCAGTCTACCAAGACCAACACAGATTTATTGCAAGTGGAAGTGTTAGCTATCAGGAATGACTTCAAGGCCCTGTCGCTTCGTGTTTCGGACACGGAAGCACGTATTAGTGGCGCAGAGGATTCCATGCAAAAGCAGTCCAGATTTATTTCACAACTTGAGCGATCAATGGTAGCGTTGCGGAAGGACCTCATTGAGCAAGAAGATCGTAACCGCAGGTCTAACCTGCGCATTTTTGGTCTTCCTGAGGATGTTGAGAAAGATGCGACTTCTATGATTGATTTCCTCTATCAATGGATTCCTTCCACACTGCAAATTTCCTTCCAAAGAGATTTTGAGCTGGAACGTGCACATCGTGTTCCCACTTTTCGTTCTAAGTCTGCTACTCAACCTAGGGCGATAATTTTTAAGCCACTGCGCCATCAGCATACAGAACAAATTCTGGCTCATATGCGGAAGGTTAGAGTTGTTTCGTGGAATGGTCATCGCATTTCAATCTCTCAAGATTTTGCCAGAGACACGGTCATACGGCGGAAGGGTTTTCTCAATCTTCGGAAGCGTTTATCTGAGATGAGTATCCCCTTTTCTTTTGCTGGCCCCTCAAAATTCCGCATTACTTTTAAAGGTAGCTCTAGAATCTTCAATGAACCTGCTGACTTGGTCTCGTTTTTGGACAATCAGATGGAGCTACAGATGGAACTTCAAATGGAGCCCTCGCTTGATCCTGGTTCTTCTGGCACCTGATGCGGTTATTTATACTGCAATGAATTTTCTTTTTTGGCAGATCTATTGAGATTAGTCTCTTTTAGTTCTGCACGGTGGTCTTAGTGTCCATTGTTTTTGTTGTGCTTTTGTCGTCTGGTGGTGTTCCCTCCTTGTCGGTATGGTGTAACGGTCTTTTATTGTTGATAGTTCTATTGTATGAACCTTCCAAGATTTCGTGGTATTGTTTAGTGTTGTTTTGACGTCACTCTTCCGCGTTTGCCATCCATTTTATCCTTCTCCTTCCCAAATTGTCTTTCCGCATTTTAGGTCCTGGTTCGTTTCTTATCCCAGTGTATGACTTCTTACTTTCTTTTATTGTGGTATGTGTATGACTTTCATCGTCTTTGGTTGTCTCATATCTGTGGAGTACGATAGTGTTTATAATATATTGGTGTATAGATTGATTACATATTTGACTCATTGATGAATATTTGTTGCTTATTAATTGCTATAGGTAGAGTTAGTGTTTAGTTCTATGTCACTGTTATAGCATTGATTGGTGTGTTTCGTATTATTAAGTGTCTTTTTCGACTAGGTCGGAATTCTATAGCTGTATTGTAATTGATAGGTTTATGTTTCTTTACTTCCATGTTCATATATTTAAGATATTTTCACCTCTCTCAGTTAAATCGAGTGCAACGAATGATATGTATTTTTGGACAGTTATCTATTAGATTATCTATAGACTTTACATTTTTCTTTTTTTTTGTATTGTCTCAGTTATCTTATGTATCTGTCATAAGACTTCATGGTTTATATATTGATCTATTACTATATGCCGCTCTCCTCTTTATTTCATTTACTTTCTTCACAATGTATTATATAGTATCCTTTGGTATTTATTTCTTCTCTTTATTCTTCTCTTACTCTTAATCTGTCTGCTTTGGTTTAGCCCGATATAATAGTGACGATAGCTTTTAGCTCTCTTTTGCATCAGTTACACTTTTTTATGATTCTGTTTCGGTATTACCTTTTTATCAATTTGGTCAACTTGTCGCCTGTATAGACTTATATGTTGTACTGTTTCTAGAACGATAATTGATTCTTGTTCATATCCTGTAGATTGTTCTTCTTTTAAAATGACGTATAATCTGTTATGTTCTGTTTTGGGGCTATTTATGCTGATGGTTTCTATTCCTCATGTTGGGCTCTTTGCTCTTTTTCCATGTCCCCCCCTTGTATGAATTCGGTCTTTTTCAGACCCTCCTTGTTGACCCTTCTCCCTCTTTCTCTGTCTTTCTTCTTGCTCTTTTTTTTATCTCTTTTTTCCTTTTCTCTTTGGATTTCCTCTGGGGATTCTCCCGGTTGCGTGTGGAGGTCTAGTGTCTGGAGGCGAGGTCTCTTAGATGTTGTAGTTCATATATCATTTATGCAATATCTTTTTCTCCTGTTAATAGGTCTATGGCTGGTTTGAATGTACTCTCCCTTAATGTCAAAGGGCTAAGTCACCCAGTTAAAAGGTCAAAGATTCTAGACTATTGTAAATCTCTTTCTTCGGATCTCGTACTTTTTCAGGAGACAAAGGTCTCTGTTAGGGAAGCGTTATTTCTGAAGGAGTGGGTTGCTGATGTTGCTTGCTCAGATAAGTGTGGTAAAAGAAATGGGGTAATTACTTTAGTCTCTAAACATTCGGGTTTGTCTATCGTTTCCTCTGAACAGGATACAGAGGGACACTGGCTACTATCTAAGCTGTCCGATGGTAATGCTGTTCTCTTTGTCATGAATATCTATGCCCCTAACAAGGATGAAACGTCTTTTTGGAAAACGATCACCAAAAAGCTAAATGACACGCCTCATTCTGGCAATCGTGTTGTAGGTGGTGATTTTAATTTACCAATGGATCCTATTCTGGATAGGAATTCTGCCTTTAATTTTCGTCCCCCTCAAGCACATAAACAAATGATTAATATGTGTTCTCTGACCCATCTTCAGGATGTCTGGCGTCTTCACAATCCCACTGGCAGTGACTTCTCCTTTTTTTCTTCCCCTCACTCGTCCTTCTCACGTATTGATTATCTCCTGGTTCACTCCTCTCTTGTTCAAGCTTCCGCATCTCCGATTATTCACCCCATTTTAGTCTCAGATCATGCCGCGGTAACTTTCTTTTGCTCCTAGGGCAAGGTCTCGATCTTGGAGGCTAAACACGGAAATTTTACATGATGTTTCCCAGGTTCAAGAGTTTTCTAATGATATTGAGACGTTTTTCCTTGAGAATGTTGGCTCAGTAAGCTCCCCTGTTGTTCTCTGGGACTCTTTTAAATGCACGTTTCGAGGTCAGGTCATTAAGTGTATGTCCAGGAGAAACGCTGCCATCAAAAAAGAACTCACGGATTTAGCAGAGGATATTAAACGTCAGGAATCTCTTTTTCGACATTCTAAGGATAAATCGTGCTTACAATCTATTAAGAATTTAAAATATGCATATAATACTATTGTCACTAAGAGGACGCATATTGGTTTTCAGGCTCAGAAATCTAAGCGGCTACTGTTAAAAAATCGTTACGGGCAAGACTCTTGCAGCTACATTAAAGTTCCAGGAGTCTGCTAATAAGTTTTCCCAAATCTCCTCTATTACTGACCATCTTGGTAAGAGGAAATTTCAGACTGAAGAGATTCTTGAGGTCTTTTGCGATTTTTATAATAAAAGTTATATACCCCCTCTACTCAGGCGTCTTTTGAACACTGCCAGGAGTTTTTGAAGACAGTGCCGTTGAAAATTATACCGGAGGATGCTAATAATTCATTAAATGCCCCGATTACCTCTGATGAAATTATTTCCGCGATTAAAGCCACCCGTTCCGGTAAGGCTCCGGGTCCAGATGGGTACCCTATTTTGTTTTATAAGACCTTCTTATCTGTGATTGTTCCGAAACTTCAAGCGGTCTTTGATGCTTTTATCAAGGATGGCTCTGTGTCTGGCTCTGCTGCCGATGCTACTATTGTAGTAATCCCCAAAGAAGGAAAAGATCATTCAGACCCCAAGAATTTTCGTCCTATTTCCCTGCTTAACATGGAAGCTAAGATGTTTGCTAAAATCTTAGCTAAACGATTAGAATCCTTTATCCCTCAATTGGTTCATCCTTCCCAAACAGGTTTTGTAAAGGGTCGTCTTGCACGTGATAATATCCGTACTTTGTCATATTCTAGGTGCCGCTAAGCGATCCAATCTTCCGGCGGCGGCCTTGGCCCTTGATGCTGAAAAGGCCTTTGATAAGGTTTCCTGGCCTTTTTTACGAGCTGTTTTATGTGCATATAACCTTGGTGATTCTTTTATCAGTATGGTTATGTCTCTTTATTCCCGACCTAGGGCTAACATAAGAGTGAATGGGGCTACCTCGTCCTTTTTTAATCTTTGCCAGGGTACGAGACAAGGGTGTCCTTTGTCTCCTCTTTTATTTTTGTTGTCCATTCAATCAATCAATCAGTGACACTTGTAAAGCGCGCTACATACCCGTAGGGTCTCAAGGCGCTGGGGGGGGGGGGGGAGGGGGGGGTGCCGCTACTGCTCGAACAGCCAGGTCTTCAGCTTCTTCCTGAAGGAGAGGTGGTCTTGGGTCAGGCGCAGGTCGGTCGGGAGGGAGTACCAGGTCTTGGCGGCCAGGTAGGAGAAGGACCTTCCTCCTGTAGTCGCTCTTCGGATGCGGGGGACGGCAGCGAGGGCGTGGTTGGCTGATCGGAGGTGGCGTTTGGGAGCGTGGAAGTTGACTCGGCTGTTGAGGTAGCTCGGGCCTTGGTCGTGTAGGGCTTTGTGTGCGTGGGTGAGGAGGCGGAAGGTGATTCTTTTGTTGACGGGGAGCCAGTGAAGGTCTCTCAGATGTCCGGAGATGTGGCTGGTTCGTGGGATGTCGAGGATGAGTCTGGCTGAGGCGTTCTGGATCCGCTGGAGTCTCTTCTGGAGCTTGGCGGTGGTACCGGCGTAGAGGGCGTTGCCGTAGTCCAGTCGGCTGGTGACGAGGGCCTGGGTGACGGTCTTCCTGGTCTCGGTGGGGATCCACCAGAAGATCTTCCGTAGCATGCGTAGGATGTTGAAGCACGCCGAGGAGACGTTGTTGACTTGCCTGGTCATGGAGAGGGAGGAGTCCAGGAGGAAGCCCAGGTTGCGTGCATGGTCTGTCGGTTTGGGTGCGGTGCCCAGGGCGGGAGGCCACCAGGAGTCGTCCCAGGCGGAGGGTGAGGAGCCCAGGATGAGGACCTCCGTCTTGTCCGAGTTCAGTTTCAGGCGGCTGGTCGTCATCCACTCGGCTACCTCTTTCATCCCTTCGTGCAGGTTGGATCTGGCGGCGGCGGGGTCGTTGGTCAGGGAGAGGATCAGTTGGGTGTCGTCGGCGTAGGAGATTATGCTGAGGTTGTGTTTGCGTACGATGGCCGCGAGGGGGCTCATGTAGACGTTGAAGAGGGTGGGGCTCAGAGATGATCCTTGAGGGACGCCGCAGGTGACTTCGGAGGCCTCTGACTTGTACGGTGGTAGGCGGACTCTCTGTGTTCTTCCGTCGAGGAAGGAGATGATCCAGTCCAGCGCCTTGTCCTGGATTCCGATGTTGCTGAGGCGCCGTACTAGGGTGCGGTGGCAGACCGTGTCGAATGCCGCAGAGGTCTAGGAGGATGAGGGCCGCTGTTTCTCCATTGTCCATCAGGGCTCGGATGTCATCGGTGGCGGCGATGAGGGCGGTCTCGGTACTGTGATTGGCTCGGAAGCCGGACTGTGAGGGGTCGAGGGATCCGTTTGTCTCGAGGAAGGCGGCCATCTGCTTGTTGACGGTCTTCTCGATGACTTTGGCTGGAAACGGGAGGAGCGAGATGGGGCGGTAATTCTTGAGGTCGGTGGGGTCCGCTGTAGGTTTCTTTAGTAGGGCGCTGAGTTCGGCGTGCTTCCAGCTCTCAGGGAAGATGGTGGTGTCGAAGGAAGTGTTGATGATGTCTCGCAGGTGGGGTGCGATGACAGCGTCGGCCTTGTTGAAGACGTGGTGAGGGCAGGGGTCGGTCGGTGATCCGGAGTGGATGGAGTTCATCGTGCGGATGGTGTCTTCGGTGCTGATCGGGGTCCAGGCGTGGAGGGTGGTGGTGGGGGGTGGTTGTTCGGTCATGGTGTGCGTTGGTTGGTTGTTGAAGCTGTTATGTATGTCCGCGATCTTGTTGTGGAAGTATGAAGCGAGGGAGTTGCAGAGGTCTTGCGATGGGGTGATGTCGCTGTTTCCTGCGCTGGGGTTGGAAAGCTCTTTCACGATGTTGAAGAGTTCCTTGCAGTTGTGTGCGTTGTTGTCCAACCGGTCTTTGAATGCTGTTTTCTTGGCGGCGCGGATCAGCTGGTGGTGTTTCCGGGTGGCAAGTTTGAAGGAGGTCCTGTTGTCTGGTGTCGGTTCCCTTCTCCAGACTTTCTCGAGGGCTCGGCAGTTCTTCTTGGAGCTCTTGAGTTCGTCGGTGAACCATGGGGCCTTCTTGCTGCCGGGTCTGCTAGGCGGGGTCCTCAGTGGGGCGAGTTCGTCCGCGCAGTTGCTGATCCACTTCGTGAGGTTGTCGGCGGCTTGGCTGGGGTTCGCTGAGCTGGCAGGAGGGTGCTGGTTCAGGGAGGTGGCGAGCTGGTCTGCTGTGATCTTGTTCCAGCTTCTGCGGGCTGCCTGTTGCTGGTGTTGGTGGGTCGTCGTTCTCTTGAAGGTGAAGTGGACGCAGCTGTGGTCCGTCCATTGAAGCTCTGTGGCGTGGCTGAAGTCTATGTCTGTGCTGGATGAGAAGACTGCGTCGAGTGTGTGTCCGGCGAGGTGGGTGGGGGTGGACACCAGTTGCTTGAGTCCCAGGTTGGCGAGGTTGTCGAGCAGGGTGCTGGTGTTGCGGTCGTTGTTGTTCTCCAGATGGAAGTTGAGGTCTCCCAGGAGGATGTAGTCGGCGGAGGGGAGGGCATGCGGGCTGACGAAGTCGGCGATGTCCTCGCTGAATTGTGTGCGTGGTCCAGGGGGTCGGTAGATCAGGGTGCCTCTGAGGGTGGTGTTCGGGTTGGTGTGGATCTGGAAATGCAGGTGTTCGGCGCTGGTCAGGGTGTTGTCGGTGCTGGTCGTGAGACGGATGGTGTTCCTGTGGATGATGGCGATGCCTCCTCCCATCTGGTTGGCGTTTCGGTCCCTCCGGACGACCTTGTAGCCCTCTGGGATAGCGATGGCGATGTCGGGAGCTGAAGAGGCGTTCATCCAGGTCTCCGTGAGGAAGGCGACGTCAGGGGCTGTGGCGTCTAGAAGGTTCCAGAGTTCGATGGCGTGTCTGTGGACGGAGCGGGTGTTGAGCAGGATGCACTTGAGGTGGGTGCTGCTGGTGTTCGACTTGGTGGGTGCTGGTGCGAGGCTGGTCCGGATGCAGGTGAACTTGCAGGCGTGGCAGCTGAAAGGTCCGTGGGTACGTCGTGGAGTGGCTTGATGGCATTCTGGGAGTCGGCCGGTGTTGAGTGCGGTGAGGGTGGCGGCGGAGTACGTCAGGCGGGTCGGTCGGGATCTTCGTTGGCCAGGGGTCCTGGCGCTGGGCGCGGTCCGGTCGCGGACGGGCGCAGACGGGCTTACCTTTGGCGCGCCTTCGGCGCACAATCGGCGCGCCCGCTGCGCGTGACCGCTGCGCGTTCGCACGGTCGCCATATAAGGCCAAGTGCGCGGGTGGGCGGGGCAGCTGGGAGGCGGGAGCGGGGAGGGAACAGAAAGGAAAAAGGGGCGTGGTCAGCGGTGGTGGCGGGAAGCGGGGAGCGGGGAGGGAAGGCGGAGGGCGGCGAGGTAGGCGGGCAGACAGGCAGGAGAACGCAAAGGGCTGAAACTGACTAGGAAAAAATACAGGCACAAAAGTCAGACAAAAGCTGCTAACACGGGAGGAAAAATGCAGTTCAAACAAGCACAAATGCTAGACAAAACAAGCACAAAAGTCAGACAAAAGCTGCTAACACGGGAGGAAAATGCAGTTCAAACAAGCACAAATGCTAGACAAAACAAGCAAAAACAGACGCCAGCGGCGTCAGCCGGCAGCGAGGCAGGCAGCGAGGCAGAGGGCAAGGCGAGGGGGCACACACAGCAGCTGGTGGCCGTGCGGCGCGGGGGTGTCCCACAAGTGGGTCACACTCACCTGCGTCGCACGGTCGCCATATAAGGCCAAGTGCGCGGGTGGGCGGGGCAGCTGGGAGGCGGGAGCGGGGAGGGAACAGAAAGGAAAAAGGGGCGTGGTCAGCGGTGGTGGCGGGAAGCGGGGAGCGGGGAGGGAAGGCGGAGGGCGGCGAGGTAGGCGGGCAGACAGGCAGGAGAACGCAAAGGGCTGAAACTGACTAGGAAAAAATACAGGCACAAAAGTCAGACAAAAGCTGCTAACATTGGAGGAAAAATGCAGTTCAAACAAGCACAAATGCTAGACAAAACAAGCACAAAAGTCAGACAAAAGCTGCTAACACGGGAGGAAAATGCAGAAACTGACTAGAAAAAAATACAGGCACAAAAGTCAGACAAAAGCTGCTAACACGGGAGGAAAATGCAGAAACTGACTAGAAAAAAATACAGGCACAAAAGTCAGACAAAAGCTGCTAACACGGGAGGAAAATGCAGTTCAAACAAGCACAAATGCTAGACAAAACAAGCAAAAACAGACGCCAGCGGCGTCAGCCGGCAGCGAGGCAGGCAGCGAGGCAGAGGGCAAGGCGAGGGGGCACACACAGCAGCTGGTGGCCGTGCGGCGCGGGGGTGTCCCACAAGTGGGTCCATTGATCCTCTTCTTAGACTGATTGATGTACATCCAGACATTATGGGTTTTTCTTTTGGTTCCCATCAGCTAAAAGTAGCTGCCTATGCTGATGACGTTCTCATTTTTTCTGATGATATTGCACGTGCTATCCCGGCTATTTCTGAGATCATTTCCATTTTCTCAAAGGTTGCAGGGTATACACTGAACAGAGATAAGACAGAAATGTTCCCCTTAAATGCTTACTGCTTCTCCTCTCATATGGGTTCGGCGGGCTTTAAGTGGCAATCTAAGCAACTAAAATATCTGGGTATTTATTTTTGTTCCACCCTTTATGCCACGGTTACTTATAATGAATCTCAAACTATTCTTAAAGTGCGACATCTTTTAGATAATTGGTCTCCGAAGCATATCTCCTGGTGGGGTCGGCTCCAAACTCTTAAAATGATGATAACACCTATTATTAATTTTGTCTCTTCTATGATTCCAGTAAAGCTCTCTGATGCCTTCTTTCATGATCTTGATTTAATTACCTCCAAATTCTTATGGAATAATAAAAGGGCTAGAATTGCCTATAAATTTTTGAGGAAACCCTATGAGTTGGGGGGATGTAATCTTCCTGATTGGGGAAAATATCAATCTGCTTTTTTAGCCTCCCAGGGTGCGCTCTGGTTTTCCTCTCCCTTTATGCAGGTTCCAGCTTGGTTGCTAATAGAACAGGAATTGGCCTCTCCGCTTCCAACTGCCTCTTTTTTAACCACGCATACCCTTTTCATTCCATTTTCTAGATCTATTATTTTGGATACGGTTGCTGCGATTCGCAAAGTTGACATGAGAGTGGCGATTCTGCTGCATAAAACTAGATGGTCATCCATTTGGCGCAACTCCAAAATTAAAATTAATATTGATCCAGACTTGATGTCTTACTGGGCGGGGAAAGGTATCTCGCTTGTTAAGCATTTGTATGATTCCAATAATGATCCTCTTCCGTTCTCTACCCTGGCCCAGCAATTTTCTCTATCTAATTTAGATTTTTATACTTTTCTTAAGATAAAGGTAGCACTTGCTAGAATACAGCTTCAGCCTTCTTCCCCCATGATTATGCTTTTTCACCTATGGATTAAGTCTGGTCATGTAGCATCTAGGATTTATAAATTTTTGTCGTCCTCGACACTTCCTACTCAAACTGTTACACAGCAAAAATGGCTACGTCATTTCGAGCATGAAGTCACTGATCATATTTCTTCGGACACTTGGCAAGATATTGGTAGGCTCTCGCTTCGTAATAAAATCGCCCCCTCATTAATGCAATCTAAGTTTTTCTCTATTAATCTTCTTCACTGGACTCCCACTCGTTTACACGCGTTAAATCTCAAGGACGATAATCTCTGTTGGAGTTGTGGTCTTGCACCAGGTGACTTCCAGCATATGTTCTTTAATTGCTCTCTTCTCCAACCCTTTTGGGGTTTAGTTCACAAACACCTCATGCTTATCTTTGATATTGAGTTTCAACTCTCTTTTCCACTAATTCTTCTAGGTCCGTTGGCGGCCTCGGTACCGTTGCCCTTAGATGCCATGGAATTACAACTGTTGGATCTTTTACTAACTATTGCGGTCAAAGTAATTCTCATGGAGTGGAAATCTTTTTCTTCAGTCTCTTATCATACTTGGTGGGCATGGGTTTCTTTTTTGCGTAGTGCTCATACGTCAGTTGATCATGCTCACCTCTCTCCGTCTATATCTAATGAGGTGTGGCGGACTCTAGATACGTACATGCAAAGGGCCTCAGAGGGATTGGTGGCTCAATACCCTTTTGATGTGCCTGGTTAATGCTGTCGTTGTTGCTGGGTGAATCCTTTGGAAATCCTCTTCTCTTCTTTCATCCTGTCTTGTCCTTCTTCCTCTTTTCTTCTATCTTTTTTCTGTCTTTGCTTTCTTTCCTTTCTTTCTTTCCCTTTATCCCCAAGTTAATATAGGATGATGATACTTTTTGATAAGCACGCCTCCTGACTATCTAGTGTCTCTTCCTTATTTAATGCATTCCTCGGATATTTCCAGATTAATGAACTTTGTAATGAAATTCTAGTGTTAATTCTCAGCTTTCCAGGTTGGATGTCTTTCAGCTGATATCATTTGTATCATCCGTGATTGTATACTATGGTTGTTCTTACTCCCTTAAAAAAATAAATTCTTTTGAAATCAAAAAAAAAAAGAGTTCCTTTCGGGGAAAGTAGTTCAAGATTCAGAATTATCCAATTTGGGAAGGGGACCCGCTCCCACCTTTATTCTAGGAAATAGGGGCTGGCCCGTGACTAGGTCCTACCTATGGGTGGGACCAGGAGGGGGGTGGTTACACCCCAATCCTTTGTCCGGCTTCGCCCCCGCTCAGGGGCTGGTGTGCCCCCGAAACTGGTTTGAGCCGGGCTATGCACAGTGAGCACCGGGGTTCCACTTGCAATCACCTTCCTTTCAGCCCTGCCTACCTGGGATACACAAACCCTGTCTGGGATGGTGCTAACACCGCCCTCGACAGGAAACCCTTTGTCCAAGCTCCCCTCGCTGGAAGGTCTCCCAGCAGCAGGGGGTCAGACTTGTGTCTGGTGGCAGCATCCATTTTGTGATGCTGAGGCTTGAGTCAACTTTAACCAGGGTTCAAGGTTACTTCCATGTCGTGTCCCTCTAGAAGGGTGGAATGCTAACCCCGTCGCCAGAACTGGCGAGGGGTTCGTATTCCAATTCGTATGACACCTTACTCGACATGTTTGGGTGATGCGATGCCAAAGTTAGCAAATAACCGCAAGGATTATAATGCACTTTAAGGTAGTTGGCCCGCGTCACCATGGAACGGCTATTAGGATTTGGTTCCGCAAGCCGTCGACGGGCTCAGCTCGCGCCAGAGCACCATCTCGCATGATTCCCAGCACTCTGCCTTCAGGATTGATAAGGCCTGCCATAGGAGTGACTGACAGGAATCCAAGCGTCCATTTCAGGGTTAGGTATAGGAATACTACACCTACAGCAACGGGTGATTACACCACCTTGCCCCAGCTGTCGTGCAGCCAGTTGTGTCAGATTTGGGCGGCCATCCAGGGGTGGCATAATACATGCTGCAGCCCCTGGTAGGCCCTGGGTACACCGATGCCCTGGATACCTGTGGTATGCTGATACAGGGACTGATAAGGCGGCCCAGTTCCCATTAGTGGATGCACCTAATGTACATGTGTGTTTATTTCGAGAGAGAACAGCTAGGCTGTGGGTCTGATTGGCAGGCCCGCAGCCGGGTAAAGTCGTAAACCAATGAAGCAAAAGCAAAAAATCTGGGTGATCATAGGATTGCAGACCCTACTCTCCTACACTGAAGAAGCTAAAACACTTGCAAAACTACTTGCCAATAGAATCATCCCCCTTGTCACCCGTCTGATACACCCGGACCAGTCAGGTTTTATGGCTGGCAGGAACACCACCCTGAACTTACGATGCCTAAATGGGGTACTGGGCAGACAACGCACAATCGGAGAAAACATGGCCCTGCTATCCCTCGATGCCAAAATGGCATTCGATACCATCGAATGGAACTTTATGTTTGCAGTCTTGGAAAGGCTGGGATTCAGGCCCAACTTGCTAAAATGAGTTCAGTTACTATATAACAACACGACTGCCCAAGTTGTGGTGAATCGACATACCGCCCGACAGATCCAACTGGGAAGGAGAACCCGACAGGGTTGTCCCTTATCGCCTTTATTATTTGCTTTAAATCCCTATAGCACCGTTGGGCTTCGGATATTTCGGTATCCATATCGGGACTAACCTAGCCCGATTTTATGAAGAAAATTTGTAGGGGCCTCCGTTGCGCTTTCACGCCAAGGTCAAACATTGGCGCTCCCTCCCCCTTACTCTCTTGGGACGTGCAGCCCAACTAAAATGTTGGCGCTGCCACGCTTCCTCTACGTGCTGCAAAATACCCCCAATAAAATTCCAAACTCCTACTTCACCAGCATCGACAGAGCCAGGCGCACCTTGCTGTGGGATGGCTTTGCACCACGTATTACGATGAAAAAGCTATTGGCGGGATGGTATGATGTGTTGAAAACTAAAACGACGATATGATTAAGCATTTACTAAAGACATGACTTCTCGCTAGTTAAAACATGTTTCCTGTCTTATGTTGCCTAATGTCCGGACTCCATTTTGTATTGTCATGTCTCCCCGTGCTCAACACAAGAAGAGTCCTATCTTTGTGTTAGTCGCTCTTGTAATCTGCCTAGTAACAGTCTATAAATAGCTCCTTTGTCCGTCTGGCGCATGTCCAGACTTGACCACATCTGTTATCAGTTAGTCCTTGTTCGACCATGTTTCGCGGGCTCAGGAATGTGTTAACTCCGCCCACATATTGGTTCTGTATCGAAAATGTCCATAAAAGGTAATGCTTTTCGCCTCATGTTGCATCCACCCACCTATGAGCCCCTCTGTTGTGTATAAAAGGGGACTGTGTACGCAAGTTCTTTGTGCTACTCTATGCAATACTGAAGAGTGTTGTATGGGTTGTAGGACCACCCTTAAGGGTTAATAAACTTTGTCTTTGTATTTGCAGTTTCCGTGCCAACTTCCTTCTAGTTTACGTTACAGGAGAGCGAACCCTAGTATTCTGCGGGCCTAGCTGGGGCCTGTATTCATCAATTGGTGCCCGTCACGTGGGGCTCATCGGCGACTCGGATGCTTGAAGGACTGGTCGTGACGAAGGTGAGGAATTTGGCCGGGGATGTGATCACTGCCAGCGGCGTTTTAGCCCTGGCATCCCGAGGTTTTCTTCCTTCCCTTCCGAACTGACCTTCTGGGTGGCGCCGGTCCCCGACTGAGACCTCTTCTGTCGGTCTGCCGCGACAGCCGTTTGGGCGAATTTTGGAACTTGGCAGTTGGAATCTGGACACTCTTGATTGGTAAGAACCGTTGTTCGGTACTTGCTCCGAGATTTGACGCCTGGGTTGGTTATTTGAGTTTGAATTGTGATGACCGGTCATATTTTGTATTGATTATTGTGAGAATATATGCGTTGCAACACATATAGGCAGGTAATGTGGAGATATTTCTCCGGAGTTGTTTAAATTTGAATGGCGCAAAGTTTAAGTGCCATTTTTGATAATACTGCATATTTTGCATAATTTTTGAGCATGCCTGCTTTTAGCGCACTCCGTAAGTGGTGCTGCTGTTTTGGAAACCGGTTAAACCTCGAGGAATCTGCTCCAGCCCCCCCAGAGGGGACTCCTAATAGGGATATGTATGTGAAGCATGGTCTTTCCTCTATAATGTACAGCACAGTGTGGAGGAAATACACCAAAAAGGATCCTGAGTTACGATGGCCTTTGTATGGATCGTTTGATATGCGTAAGATTGAGTATGTGGAACAGTGTATGTGTAAACGGCGTGCTCGCCAAGACATGTTTGAATGTGTACGGTTATGGGTGAAGGAAGTGCGTGAGCGAGAGAAACGTGAGAAAGCGCGGTTTGATAAAGAGCAACGGAAAAATGATCATATGAGAGCACAGGAAGCGAAGCGTCGGGAGGAAAGAGAACTGGCGGAGAGACAAGAGAAAGAGCGTAGGTTGCAAGTCTCGGGTCAATATGCTGTTTGCCAGCCACTTTATCCTGTCCTTACTAATCTTGACGATGATTTTTATTTATTAGATCGCTCTCCGCCCCCTTATGTTGGCGCGTCTGCCCCGAGATCACAGGATTCTGGATCGGTTTCGGATAAGGTAGACACGCGGTCCATGTTATCAGTTGAGCGTATGGGTGAGCTTCGGAAAATTTCTCTTCGTGCACTTAAGGGCAAGCTATCCCTTGCTGAATTGTTGGAATCTTTGGAAAATTGGCAGGATAGAGAGAAGCTGTATTTTGCTGCAACCTTTTCTGATGAAGTGATTACTGCCTTTCGGAAATATTCAGAAGTTTTTGAGCCTGATGATGTAGTAGCAGATTCTAAAGCATTACGCAACGGTGTTTTTTCTCCCTCTGAGGTACCCGATGCGGTCCGACGGCTGTTTGCATTGCGGGACGCGGCGAGTGAACTTAAAGAGAGAGGGCGCCTACAGGCAGCGGAAAAGGAGCAATCGGATTCGCACATTGGTGGCGGCCAATCATCTACCTCCCCATCAGATAAGAGCGAACTAGTGCATGCTAAACCAATGCGAGAGGCGGCACCTTTGTATGTTCCTCCTAAAGGAGCAGGAACTAGCTCAGATATGTCTTCCCCCGATGCTAGGGGTTATTTTGTGTATAATTGGGTTTATACTCCCTGGCATAGGGCTGATGTTATGGCATTAAAGAATGCATTGCCTGACCCCCGCAAGAATCCAGCGGCCTTTTACCAAGAGGTCGAAGGGGCCCTGAATTCTTGTACTATGACTTTAGCGGATATAGATTTGTTCTTTGGGCTTATTTTACCACCGGATATGTGGCGATCTGTGCGGAAGGTGGATGATCAAGCCGTTTTTAAGGCCAAATGGTCTGAGATTGAGGATGAGGATAGGGAGAGAAAACCCGCGCAAAAACCGCCCCAGATTATTTTAGATCTCCCCGCTGCTATCTTGACCAAGTTGAAAACGATTATTCCCCCTAAAAAGATTGACTGGAATATGTTAGCCTCGTGTAAACAGAAGGTTGATGAATCAGTTTCAGACTTCTTTACGCGCTTTGAGGAGACATTTCATGATTTCAGTGGTCAGTCACTTACGGATGATACGGGTCGACATCTTTTTGTTGATAAATATGTGGCGAATTTATTACCGGGAATAGCAGCTCGATTGAAGGCGAGTGAAAGTTCTTGGTCCACCTCGTCTCCGGCATCCCTCCTGACTATGGCTCAGTATTATGAGCGTCAGGAACAAGAAGCGAAGGGGAATGAGGAGAAGAAATCGGAAGATTTGAAAACTAAGGTGATGTTAGCACAAGTATATAGTCCGCCTCGTCGGGGTGTAGAAAGAGGTAGGGGAGGATTCTATGGTCCCCCTTCGGGTCGGTCAGATGTAAATAGAAATCAATGTGCGTATTGTAAACAGTCGGGTCATTGGGCCAGAGATTGTCCGGTATTATATGCATCTCGTCAGGGACGTGGTCAGGGACCACCGAGAGGTAGAGGGGTTTTTTCGAATTATAGAGGGAACTCTAATGATCGTACTCGATTTGAGCCTAACGTACAGCAACGGGATAGGCCTAATGTGTTTGATAGGCAACACCAGTATCAAATGTCTGGGAACGACCGTTCTGGGTACCATGACTCACAGCATGCGTAGGATTGCGTTGGATGGGGGTTAGAATCAGTTGAAGTGCCGGTTGATCAGAAGGGTCCTTATGTTTCAGCAAATGTTTTGGGTTCTACTGATCGGTTCCTAGTTGATACAGGAGCTACCCGCAGTGCGCTGTCCAAACAATTGGTTCAGAGGGCTCCCCCATCTGGCTTAATGGTTACATCGGTAGGGTTTGATGGTACACTCTCTCGAAGCCCTCTTTCCCGACCCCTTGCATTCCATGTTGACAACTTTTCTGCGCCCTGTCCGTTTTTGCTTGCTCCGAACACGCCCAACAACATTATGGGTCTTGATATGCTCAAGCACTTCAGAGCAACGATCCGCTGCTCCCCTACTGGAGTACGTGTGATCTTAAATGATAATCACCCCATGACAGAACGGATGTGTGTGGTTGCAGAGGATACTGTCTTAGCTTCCCTCCCTCGTACTTTGTGGGCTACTTCGGATACTGATGTGGGACAGATGGTGATTCCGCCTGTCCACATTAGTGTCCATGAGGGTGCGGTGTTACCACGCCTCCCTCAGTATCATATTTCCCAGGAGGGGGAGGAGGCACTCATACAGATTGTGCAGGATTTGATTAAGGTGGGAGTAGTGGAGGAAGTTCCCTACAATGTCTGCAACAGCCCTATTTTACCCATCTTGAAAAAAGATACCGATATCAGGGTTTATCGTTTTATCATTGACTTAAGGGAAGTGAATAAGATAGTGATACCTCAATATCCAGTGGTTTCTGATATCACGACGTTACTCACTCTGGTCCCACCAACGGCGACCACGTTTTCAGTTATTGATTTGAAAAATGCTTTCTTTTCGATTCCTATTCATCCTGATAGCCGGTACCTCTTCGGCTTTACTTTAAATAATAGGTCTTATAGATTTTGTAGAGTCCCTCAGGGTTATACAGAAAGCCCTAGCATTTACAGTCAAGCATTGAAAAGGCAATTGGATTCCTTTGTTCTGCCCGAGGGTGTCGCCCTTATACAATATGTCGATGACATCTTGTTGGCGGCCGACACTCCTGAGCTGTGTGAGAAGTGTACGTTATCTTTGCTTTCCTTTCTGGCATCACACAATCACAAAGTGTCGAGGAAGAAATTGCAATTCTGTAGACCAAAGATGACTTATTTGGGTCACCTTTTGTCTAAGGAGGGGCGTGCACTCACAACAGATCGTATTCAAGCAATTTTGGACACGCCAGTACCTTCCACACAGAAGGATGTGCGTGCATTTTTGGGCCTTGCTTCTTTCTGTAGGCAATGGATATTGGGGTTTTCACACATAGCTAAACCATTGTTAGCCCTTTTGACAAAAGACACACCGATTCCTCTTCCCTGGTCAAATGAGTGTGAAATTGCTTTTCAGCAATTACGACAAGCCCTTTGTTCAGCACCAGTGTTAGGTACCCCTGATTATACGAAGCCCTTTTCACTGTATGTGCATGAGAAAGATGGATGTGCATTATCAGTTTTAGTGCAGATGCACGGCGACAAGCAACGCCCTTGCGCATATTTTTCGGCTGTACTTGATCCTGTTGCCCGAGCATTGCCTGGTTGTTTTCGCTCGGTTGCGGCGACAGCTGTGTCAATACGCCAAAGTGAGGGAATTGTGTTATCTCACAAATTGTTGGTATTAGTCCCCCATGATGTTGATGCCCTGCTTAATCAGACAAAGACGCAGCATTTGACCAGTGCTCGTTTAACGGGATATGAGTTGACGCTTTTGGCTCCTCATATTACGTTAAAGAGATGTGCAACGTTAAATCCAGCCACATTGTTGCCGTTCCCGGAAACTCAGTCTGAAGCACGGAAAGCACATGATTGTATTCTTGTGACTGAGGAACAGACAAAGGGTCGTATTGATCTCCAGGATACGCCCTTTACAGATGTAGATGGAGAACTGTGGGTGGACGGATCATGCCTGAAGCTACCAGATGGTACGACTTCAGCAGCGTATGCAATTACCACATTACAAACAATAGTGGAGACAGCGCGCATACCGCAGAAATCAGCTCAAGCAGCGGAACTGATAGCATTAACACGAGCATGTGAGCTCAGTGCAGGATTGTGTGTGAATGTTTATACAGATAGCCGCTATGCCTTCGGAGTAGCGCATGATTTCGGCCTACTCTGGAAGGAGAGAGGGTTTCTAACGTCACATGGAGCACAGATAATGTACGGGGAGTTAGTTCACAACCTTTTGACTGCATTAACATATCCAAAGAAGATTGCTATAGTTAAATGTAGTGCCCATAAGAAAGTGGTTGATAAAGTTGGAGAAGGGAATGCTTTAGCAGACCGGGTGGCACGAGAGACTGCGATGCAGCCTGGTGCTCCTGCAATGTATGTTGTGAAGTCACAGGCAGAACGATGGCACGATGCTAGGAGAGAAGTGCTGGAGATACAGAGGACCGCTTCCGATAAGGAACGGGAGCAATGGTCCAATGATGGAGAATTAGATGATGAAGGGTGTTGGAGAAGTAAGCAGATGGATAAATGGAAGTTACCCACTGCCTTCGTACAACCTATGGTTCAGATGGCACATGGACTAGCGCATGTCGGAGATTCCGCAATTGTCAAATTACTCACACGAGTTTGGGAGCATCCGGAGATCGCTAGTACGGCAAGGAGGGTAGTGCAGACCTGCATGATTTGCCTGAGGTACAACCCAGGAAAGGGTACACGAACTCCAGCCGGAGGATTTGCAACACCTACTGCACACTTTGAGGTTTTGCAGATGGATTACATTCAGCTTGAGCGCTGTAACAATCTGAAGTATGTTCTAGTAGTGGTTTGTGCCTTCAGTAAATGGGTTGAGGCATACCCTACGAAAGACAATACTGCAATGACTACAGCCAAGATGCTATTGAAGGAGTTCTTCCCTCGATATGGTGTTTGTAGATTGTTGTGGAGTGATAACGGACCTCATTTTATAGCAGACGTTATCAAGTATGTCCTGAAAGGTCTAGGCATTACTCAGAAGTTCCATGCAGTGTTTCACCCTCAGTCTGCGGGATTGGTTGAGAAATATAACGGTACCTTGAAGCTTAAGATCGCTAAGATCAAAGCTTCGACTTCTTTGACTTGGCCAGACGCTTTACCGCTGGCATTATTGTCAATTAGATCGATACCGCATTCTCGGACCGGTCTCACACCTTACCAGATCGTGTTCGGACGCCCAATGAATATTTGGGGTCCACCAAAACCGAAGTCAGTGTATGATGTACCTTGTGTAATGATGAATGATTATATGGCACAGTTAACGGATAATTTGGTTTCTATTCATCAACCGGTTCGAGAAGCGCTCCCTGATCGGTCCACATGTGAAGGTCATAATCTCCGACCTGGCGATCAGGTTATGATAAAAGTATTCGAAAGGACGAACAGTCTGGAGCCGAGATGGGTTGGTCCTGAGCAGGTCCTGCTTGCAACGAGGACAGCTGTGCGAGTTTCCAATCGGAAGAACTGGATCCATTCTTTGCACTGTCGTAAAGTGCCGCCTGGATTGGTGGAGCCTGCTGTGTTGACCGACCATCGAGAAATCCTGACTGCGGAGAAAGGCCGTGCTGTGGAACCGGACGACACTGAGGAGCTCTTCCCGGACCAAGCGATTCCTGGAGGAAGAGGATATCATCTCAGACCGAGGAAGTGATTTTCTTTTTTGTATCCAAAGACGTTGTCAGAACGGCCCTTAGGTTAGTGAAACGGAGAGCCAATGTGGCAAGGGGGGGGGGGATCAGCCCTGCATTAGTGTAGTGACACCCGTCTTGGCCCGCTGGTGAAGAAATCAACCGCTGCCTAGGGGGAAGAGTTCTGACAACCTTTTTAGTTTCAGGAAGATATTGACATTTGTTTGAAAAATGGAGAAGAAGAAACTTTTTTTGTGCGATAGGGTTCATTGCTGCTATAGCAATTGTTGCTACCACCACGTGGTTTGTTGAGGATGTAATTCCTGCCCGTGAGTTGCTTGTTGTGTCTACTCCAGTGCCTGAGGAGCACTACTTCTACACCCTTCCATACCAAGAACTGAAGCATCACCAGTCTTATTTGAATAACACTTTCATCCAGATGTTGCATCATACCCATGTTGCTACAAATGCTACAAACTGTTGGATATGTGGTATGATGCCAGCTCATCAGAAGAAAGGAGGAACGCCATTCATACCTCTTCCTTTTTCTCATAATGGCTCTTGTAGAGCATGGTACACTTTGCTTTTTGCCACACGGAAACCTACAGTGGGACGACTACTTTTCAGACTTAATAAGGAATGTCATCAGGATAAAGAAGGCTATCCACAAGCAAATGGGACAATATGGGAGTGGGAAGAATATCGACCAGACAATGAATCGATCCCCTACATTTTCACGAACACCAGAGACACTGCTGGGAATGAGAAATTTGTGATTCAAGTGGCACAAGCTCAAGCGGACCTGTGTGTCCAGAGTGTGGGTTATATCCCTGTTGGTGTTAGTGACTGTATTATTGTACTAAATATTGATGGACTAAATATTAGTACTTTTTTAGCCTCCCATAATACATACTTTGTATGTGGGAATAAGGGTTATTATCGTTTGCCAGCCGGCTGGTCCGGAGTCTGTTATGTAGCGTTCTTATTACCTCCTGTATTTTTGGCACCTGCATCTTATCATAAAGATTTGAAGTTGTTGAATAATGTGACTGTAAATAGGTATAAACGTACTCTATCTATTGATGATGTTGATCAAACTGATACTAGCTTACAGCAGTATATTGATTTTAACTTAGGATTGTTTTTCTTTGTTGGAGCTGCCCTAAATAGTAGGAAGGTTCGTAGATTAACAAGAGTTGTAGAGGCTGTGACGAATCAAACCGCTGCTGCTCTTGGGAATCTTACAGAAGAATTACAAATGACTAGAATTGTTGCATTACAGAATCGTATGGTATTAGATGTTATGTTAGCTGACAGAGGTGGAGCATGTAAAATTATCGGAAGTAGTTGCTGTGTGTTTGTTCCTGATCATACGCCATCAGTTTACAATGCTATCAATAAATTGCATAAAATAGCAGCTGAGATTCATACAGAAAATGGCACTTGGACCTTTTCTGGATGGTTTTGGGCATTGATCACTACATGGGGATGGAAGGTTTTAACTGGTCTCTGTATTATTGTGGCAATTCTGTTTTGCTGCTGCATCTGTGTCCAGTGTGGTCCTTTACTCTGTTCTTTATGTGTGTCATTTTGTATTCCTGATAAGAAAGCTATTGCCAATGTCACCTATCAGAAACATTTAACTAAAGAGGTGGAAGAGATGATGAAAATTGACATATATGATGATTATCCTAAAAAGCCGAATGTCTTCAGTAAATGCTGAAAGGGTCGTCTGTTGAAAACTAAAACGACGATATGATTAAGCATTTACTAAAGACATGACTTCTCGCTAGTTAAAACATGTTTCCTGTCTTATGTTGCCTAATGTCCGGACTCCATTTTGTATTGTCATGTCTCCCCGTGCTCAACACGAGAAGAGTCCTATCTTTGTGTTAGACGCTCTTGTAATCTGCCTAGTAACAGTCTATAAATAGCTCCTTTGTCCGTCTGGCGCATGTCCAGACTTGACCACATCTGTTATCAGTTAGTCCTTGTTCGACCATGTTTCGCGGGCTCAGGAATGTGTTAACTCCGCCCACATATTGGTTCTGTATCGAAAATGTCCATAAAAGGTAATGCTTTTCGCCTCATGTTGCATCCACCCACCTATGAGCCCCTCTGTTGTGTATAAAAGGGGACTGTGTACGCATGTTCTTTGTGCTACTCTATGCAATACTGAAGAGTGTTGTATGGGTTGTAGGACCACCCTTAAGGGTTAATAAACTTTGTCTTTGTATTTGCAGTTTCCGTGCCAACTTCCTTCTAGTTTACGTTACAGGAGAGCGAACCCTAGTATTCTGCGGGCCTAGCTGGGGCCTGTATTCATCAGATGGGGGTATAACGCTACCCCATCTCAGGTCATATTATCAAGCATCCCAATTAGTTGCGATTAATCGATGGGCACATGGGGACCGGAGTTATCGCACAGACTGGTGGCTCATGGGACGAGGCGGATATAACACGAACCGCCAGAAATTAAACCTTACCAGACCGGCAACGCACACAATATAAACCTGGCATAAAATGAACACACAATTGACTTGGTATAATAGAATCACACTCGCGACCCCACTCTGGGAACCCGAACAATTGGGTTGTTTGAGTACTTGCCCTGGGTTTGACAAGTGGGACCTGATTGGCATCTCAACGGTGGGGGACATATGGAAATCGGGGGTTTGGCCACCTTTGCGGATCTCCAAAAGGAATATGAACTCACACAGACCGAAACATTTAGATACCTCTAGATTACCCATGCGCTCCAATCAGTGCTACCAGGGGGAGGTCCATTTCCTAAGGCCTCCAAAGTAGAAGTTAGGTTGATTCTTAATTCCATGAGCAAAAAAGCCATCTCCCTTACATATACAAAAACTGATTAATAACCGCCCGGACCCTTTTGTGCAGTGACAATGGGAGGCGGACCTGGGTGGGCTCAAGGAAGACGACTGGTGTGATGCCTTGGCCTCCCCCACGGAGGTGGCCATCCCGATGAGACTGGTCCAGCTTAAGATCCTGCATCGGGCCTATCCTGCTGCGGGAGTTTTGGTTAAAATGGGCAGACGTGTGGATCCTTTTTGTCTCTGACAATGTCACCGGGAGGGGACTTTTTTCCAAACTATCTGGGAATGGCCAGTGATACGGTCATACTGGGACGTACTCACTAAACAACTTGAGAGGGCTGGAGGGACAAAATTGACAGCCACACCTAAACTATGTCTGCTAAATATATGGGATGACACGCAGCGCTAAGGTCACCTCCCGGTTCCTAGATCTGGGCATAGTCACTGCCAAACGGCTAATTACAAAAAGATGGAAAGCGTCAGATTCCCCACAAGTACAGGCTTGGAGGCGTTCCACCATTGCGTGGGCCAGAGCAGAGGGCATATCGATCAAACGGGAAGAACTAGTGGGCCTCAGGAAAGTACCTATAGCTAAAAACTGGGATGCGATCCTGACAACACTGCAGCAATCCAAGACCTTCTAACCCAGTCCCTACAGGCACCTGACGTAAACAACCCACACCGCGCACTCGACCCGCACCCATAGACCACACTTTTGCAACCAATCATGCGCCAAAAGCTAAGTGATACTATTTCAATGCACTTGCGCATCATAACCTTATGGCAATGGCATCCTAAGGGGCGCCCTTGGAGGCATAAATACAGCTTTATACGTACTCAAACCTACGTGAGCATTCCAACCCTACTCCAAGTTCAATAGCCTATATACACAGTTATTGCCACATGAACAGCTTAACCAATCTATCTGCATCGAATTGACTCTTAAACTTTACATGCTCTGCAAAATGAACAAATACTTCAGATGTATTGGTTATGGAAAGCACTGTATTATAAGCAACCATGTGTTAAAACATTATGTCGAAAACAACTACTGAAACCTCAATGTTGTATATATTGATGTCCAGTGACGCACAACATCTACTGTCGCTGCATGTTGCAGAAATGATGAAACAACTGCTCATGTAAATGTTTACTAAAAAACAGATTTAAAAAAAAAAAAAAAAAAAGGAACATTGCACAAAAATGGGGTCTAGGGGTGGTGCCTAGTATCAGAGATTGGGCAGTTGACAGGGACAGAGCCATGATAGCTGAAAAAGAAGTCTTCAAACACAGGGGATGTCCCAAAAAATTGGATCGCACGTGGGCAGCCTGGAACAAATATAGGGGGGGATATATGTCGGTCTCCAACAGTGGAGCAGCGACGTTTTGAAGCGAGACTGTATGGCAAAACTGCTACCATGGGGTTATCACCGGACTAGGGGTCAAGATGTTATTAATGTACTCTAAACCAACTTACACTGATCGTATACCTAATGTATGCAGTGGCTGAAATACATTGCTGTGCTGTTTGTTATATTCACCATTAAAACAGTTTATAAAAAAAAAAAATGATGTTTTGGTGTTATGCGCTGGTTGTTAGGGAGATGTGTAAAATGATGTTGGAAATATGGGTATGGCTGGGTGTCCAAGACAAAAATGAAGACAAAGATGACAAAAAGATTATGTTACTAATCCTGAAAGTATCTGTTCTTGCTGTAGATTCACATGCTTTTCATAAGTCCAGCATAAAGTGTTGGGCTCGAATGATTAAAAGTTGTTTTTGTTTCAAGAAGTTTTCTTCGAGTTATGAGGTTCTGTGACTCCTCTGTAAGAAGGTGGCCTGGTATATGCTGTCCACTAGTTAAAGTGGGCACCCTGTACAAGTCCTGAAGAGCAGCCTTCAGGCTTAATCTAGAAGGAATGTAAAGCAGTTTGTTTCACCAGTATATCACCTCCTGAATGACTAAATGAAAGAAGAACCACACAGTAGATATATAAAAATATATATAACTTAATATAACATCTACTAGTCTCTACACAAGATTAGAACACAAAGCACACAATACTGTATCAAAAGAACATTCGTAAGTAGCACAATACACAGCGGGCTCCAGGGGGAGACCGAACCATATACTAAAAAAATGGTATAAAAATCAGGACTTGACAAGACAGTGCCAAGGGCACGTAGAATCGCTGGGACCGCAAGGAACCACCCAGAGGAGTGACACAGGGAGCCCACGGAGGACAAGGTTTCCCAAGATGGCCACCGAGCCCGGTGCAACAAACCTACTTGACCCCCCCTTGCAAAACCAGGTTGTTTTGGAATAGGTAATTTTGATGTCTCCTCCATACGTTTTGGGCCCTTGCCCGTCGCGGGTACTTGATCGACCCACACGAGTGAGGTACCATTTTTATCAGGAGGCCTGGGGGAATGCTGGGTAGTAGGAAATTTGTGGATTTGCGCAGATTCCAGAACTTTGCACCATAGAAATGTGAGGAAAATGTGTGTTTTTTTTTTACAAGGTTTGAGGTTTACAAGGGATTCTGAGTAACAGAACCTGGTGAGAGTCAGACAAGTCACCCCATCCTGGATTCCCGTGGGTGTCTAGTTTTAACAAATGTATAGGTTTTCTAGGTTTCCCTAGGTGTTGGCAGAGTTTGGGTTCAAAATCTACAACTAAGCACTTTGCAAAAAAAGGGTCAGTTTTCACTGTGAAAATGTGGTGTGTCCAAGTTGCGTTTTGGGCCGTTTCATGTTGCAGGTACTAGGCCTAACCACACAAGTGAGGAACCATTTTTCTCGGAAGACTTTGGGGAATGCGGGTGGGTGGTATTTTGTGGATTCACGCAGATCCAGAACTTTCCACCAAAGAAATGTGAGGAAAATGTTTTTTTTTCTTCTTTACAAAGTTTGAGGTTTGCAAGGGATTCTGAGTAACAGAACCCGGTGAGAGCCAGACAAGTCACCACATCCTGGTTTCCCCTGGGTGTCTAGTTTTCAAAAATGTATAGGTTTGCTAGGTTTCCCTAGGTGCCGGCAGAGCTAGGGTTCAAAATCTACAGCTAGGCACTTTGCAAAAAAAAGGGTCAGTTTTCACTGTAAAAATGAAGTGTGTCCAAGTTGCGTTTTGAGCCGTTTCCTGTCGCGGGCACTAGGCCTACCCACACAAGTGAGGTACCATTTGTAATCGGGCGACTTAGGGTAACACAAAAATGTAGACCAACTGTTATTAACTATTGCCTTTCGGTGCATTTCTGCCTTCCAAATGAAAGACAATGTGTAGAAAAGAAGTCACTTTGAAAAATGTCCTATAATTCTCATGCTAGTATGGGTACTCACAATTTCGGAAATGTGCAAATGAACAAGTTACTTACCTTCGGTAACGATGTATCTGTAAGAAACATTAGTTACTTAGATTCCTCACCTTAGAATATCCCCAGGCGTCAGACTGGATCCGGAAGATTTTTCGTCAGCAATACCCCCTGCGGCTCCGCGTCCGTCGTCGTGCGCCGGAATGACGTCGGAGTACTTAGACGCCGCCCTCGCGCGCTGACGTCAGTTCTTGTACATAGCCTTCCGCGCCAGGAACGCAGAGCCATGCAAGATACCGACACTGGTGCCAAAAAATTCTAGGGCCCTGAAAAGGATAGCCTTAACCCTAGATGTCAGTTCGCAGAACGGGGAGGATGGGTGGGTCGGTGAGGAATCTAACTAACTAATGTTTCTTACAGATACATCGTTACCGAAGGTAAGTAACTTGTTCATCTGAAAGAAACACGTTAGTTAGATTCCTCCCCTTAGAATAGATACCCAAGCAATACCAACCCCGGTGGTGGGTCTGCGAACCAAGATCACACCAGAAAGTCCTGGAGGACAGAACGGCCAAAGAAGCCATCCCTCCGGACTTGGCTGTCCAGGCAATAATGCCTGGCAAACGTGTGCAGCGAAGCCCACGTTGCCGCCTGACAGATGTCCTGCAAAGGGACCCCCCGTCCCAAAGCAGTAGTAGCCGCTGTGGCCCGAGTAGAATGGGCGCGCAGCCAAACAGGCGGTTCCTTTTTTGCCAAGGAATAACAGATTTCTATACACAAAACGACCCACCGGGAGATGGTCCGTTGGTGTACAGCTTTTCCCTTCTTTGCACCCACGTAGCCAACGAACAGCTGGTCGTCCACCCGGAACTGTTTAGTGCGGTTCAAATAAAATGAGAGCGCACGTTTTCGGTCCAGACTGTGGAGCCGCTCTTCCTCTTTGGAAGGATGCGGAGGCGGAAAGAAGGTGGGCAAGGTGACAGATTGCCCAAGATGAAAGGGGGTCACCACCTTCGGTAGAAAGGAAAGACGAGGCTGAAGGACAACCTTGTCCGGATGAACAGATAGAAAAGGAGGTTTGGACGATAGAGCCTGGAGCTCACTCACCCGTCTAGCCGAGGTGATGGCTACCAGGAAAGCAGTCTTAAGAGTTAGAAGACGAAGAGGACAATTGTGAAGAGGCTTAAAGGGAGCGCACATCAGGAATGTCAAGACAAGATTCAAGTCCCACTGAGGCATTACGAAAGGGACAGGAGGGAACGTGTGAGTAATGCCTTTAAGAAAGCGTGACACTACAGGGGACTTGAAAAGAGAGGGCTGATCTGGAAGCCGTAAGAAGGCAGAGAGAGCAGCAAGATAACCTTTCAAGGTGCCCAGGGCAGAGCCCTGCCGGGCCAAAGAAAGAAGAAAGAGGAGAACCTCAGAAAGAGGGGCGGAAAGGGGATCCACAGCCTTTGATGTGCACCATGCCACAAATTTGTTCCACCGGCAGGCGTATACCGTCTTTGTGGAGGGACGCCTGGCTGCCAGAATGATATCACAGACTACAGGAGGCAAGTCAAATGGCATCAACTGCCGCCGCTCAATCTCCACGCATGGAGGTGGAGGCTGGACAGGTTCGGGTGGAGGACCGTCCCCTGCTGCTGCGACAGAAGATCCTCCCGAAGGGGCAGACGTATCGGAGGATCGGTCAACATACTGAGTAGCTCGGGATACCAGTACCTTCGTGCCCAATCCGGAGCCACCAAGATGACTTGGGCCCGGTCGCGCTTGATCTTCTTCAGCACCTTGGGCAGAAGTGGTATAGGCGGAAAGGCGTACAACAGACCGCAACTCCACTCGCGACGAAAAGCTTCGCCGAGCGAGTGCTGCCTTGGAAATTCCAACGCGCAGAACCGCTGACATTGCGCGTTCTCGTCGGTGGCGAATAGATCTAACCAAGGCTCTCCCCACTGCTGAAAGAGACCTTTCGCCACCTCGGAGTTCAGACGCCATTCGTGATCCATCATGCACCGGCGGCTGAGTTCGTCTGCTCTGGCGTTCAGAGAGCCCGCCAGATGTTGAACCACCAGGGTGATGCCCTGGTGTTCCAGCCATGTCCAGAGGCGCAGAGCCTCCTGACAAAGGGTCCACGACCCCACCCCGCCCTGTTTGTTGCAATACCACATGGCGGTGGTGTTGTCCGTGAACACCTGCACGACACTTCCCCGGACAGAGGGAAGGAAGGCTTTCAGTGCAAGTCGGATCGCTCTCAGCTCCAACAAGTTGATGTGGAGGCGAGACTCCGCCGGAGACCAGAGGCCTCTGATCTCCGCCTCTCCCATATGGCCACCCCATCCCAGGAGGGACGCATCCGTCACTACGACATGCTCCGGTAGGGGTAGGGAGAGGCTCTTGCCCGTGACCCAATCGCGGTCCGTGAGCCACCACTGCAACTGCTGTGCAGTGCCCTCCGAGATCAAGACATGGTCGGACAGGTTGCCGTGATGCTGGGCCCACTGAAACTTCAGGTCCCACTGCAGAGCCCGCATGCGCCGCCTGGCGTGATGCACTAGTAGGATGCAGGAGGCCATCAGCCCCAGAAGCCGCAACACTAGCCTGACCGAAACCCAGGATAGAGGCCGAAAGATGGGAATCAGGGCCTGTATATCCCGGACCCGCTGTTCCGGTGGATGAACCCGGAACTGCGCCGAATCGAGAACCGCTCCGATGAAAAGGAGCTTCTGAGAGGGGCTCAGGTGTGACTTCGGCACGTTGATGGAAAACCCCAGCAAATGCAGGAGATCCGCCGTAGTCTGGAGGTGGGAGACGACTGTCTGGGGCGAGCCCGCCTTCAACAACCAGTCGTCGAGATAGGGGAAGACTGGAACCCCTGATCTGCGCAGATGAGCTGCGACCACCGCCATCACTTTCGTGAACACCCGAGGGGCACTGGTAAGGCCGAAGGGGAGCACGGTGAACTGAAAGTGCTCCTGACCCACCGTGAACCGCAGGTAACGCGGGTGGGCCAGCAGGACGGGGATGTGGAAATATGCGTCCTGCAAGTCCAACACTACCATCCAGTCTCCAGGGTCGAGGGCAGCTAGAACCTGAGCCAAAGTTAACATTTTGAACCGTTCCTTCCGGAGGAAGGAGTTGACGTTCCGGAGGTCCAAGATAGGGCGTAGGCCCCCTTTGCCCTTCTTGGGAACCAGAAATTAGTGGGAATAACAACCACGACCTACTTCTGGGCTCGGAACGCGCTCGACGGCCCCCTTGGCCAAGAGGGCCGAAACTTGCTCGTGGAGCAGATTCAAATGATCCCCCGAGATACGGTGGTGCTGCGGTGGCATGGCTGGAGGGGTCGTCTCGAAGGGGAGGGAGTAGCCCCTTCGGACGATTAGCAGCACCCACCTATCCGATGTGATGGACCGCCAGTGGAGCAGGTGATGGCGAACCCGGCCTCCCACTGGCGAGGAATGGGCCTGAAAGCTCGGACTAGGAAGGCTTTGAGGCGGATGCTGCCGGGGTGGATGTGGACTGACCGGGTCGTCCTCCAGTACCGCCTCGGCGGAAACCACGTCCGCGACCGCGTGCAGGTTGGTTCTGCGGCCGGTGGCTATGCGGACGTGAGGAGGTGCCCCTTCCTTGGCAACGAAAGGAGCGAAAAGCGGAAGTTTGTGGCCGCGGGGCCGAGAGGCCCAAGGACGTGGCCGTAGCCCGGGAGTCCTTGAAGCGAGCCAGCGCACTGTCCGCTTTCTCACCAAAAAGGCGAGCGCCATCAAAAGGCATGTCCATGAGAGGGCTCTGGACATCCCCTGAAAAGGACGTGGACCGCAGCCAGGCGTGACGTCGCCCTACCCAGCGAGTCCGTAGTGTCAAGCCCACATCGGATTGCATGGCGCGCTGCTTCTCTCCCATCGGCCAGGGCCGAGGAAAGCCGCGCCCGGGCCTCCTCCGGGCACAGTGGCAGCACGTCCTCCACCGCATCCCACAGAGAGTGGGAATAACGGTCCAAGAGACAGGCGGTGTTCAAAGACCGCAGGCCCAAACTGAGCGAAGAGAACAGCTTCTTACCAAACTGTTCCAGTCTCTGGAATCCCGGTCCGGAGGAGCGGACGGGAAGGAGGATTGGGAGGTAGAGGCCTGGATAACCAGACTCTCGGGGGTGGGGTGTTGGGACAGAAAACTGGGGTCGCCCAGAGCAGGGCGGTGGCGCCTGGCATCGTTCCTATCCACAGGAGGGACTGTGGAGGGCTTGGACCAGGTGCCCTGCAGAACGTCAGTGAGGGCCTCATTGAATGGCAGCAGAGGCTCAGTGGAGCATGCGGCAGACTGAAGCACCTCAGTGAGGATGTTAGTCCTCACAGCCATGGCAGGCAGCTCGAGCCCAAGGGCTTCGGCCGCCTTGCGCAGCACAACAGAAAAAGCTGCACCCTCCTCCGAAGCCACAGTCGGAGGAGAGATGAATCCAGTGTCTGGTGAGGTATCCAACCCACTGGCCTCCCCCAGTTCATCTGCCCAGTCCTGTGCAAGTTGGCTCTGAAGGGCCATAGGGTCATCAGACCCCTCCCAGTCGCCCCCGTCATCCGATTCCTGGTAAACAGGAGGAATGATCAGAGCCGGTCGATAGACAATATGTGTCTCTAGCGGCGTCGGATGTGGCGTCGGGACCGGACAGGGGCTGAACCGGGGATCGACATCGGCCGGAGCCGGCGTCGGGGGTGGTATCGGTGTCGGCGCCGGCGGAGGAGGCGTAACGAGGTCGACCGGCGTCGACGGGGGCCCAGGCTCGGGCCCCTCGGGGACCTGCGGCGTAGGGGCCGGAGCCTCCAATGGCGCCGGAGCCGCCGGCATGCGAGGTCGCCCAGTCGAGTCCGCGGGGCCCGAAGGCGCGCCAGCGGGCGTCGACGGCGGAGCCAGGTTCCTCATGGCCGAGAGGAAGGCACTGACCTCCGCCGGCGTCGCGTCAGTCCCAGGGACCGTCGGGTATGGGGACTTGCGCGGCGCCTGCGGCTCCTGCGGAGCCGCGGGGGTGGAACCACCCGGACCCTCGGCCGAGTCGCGTGACCGGCGAGGGGAGTCCGAAGAGCGGTGTCGCTTCTTGGAGTGCCTCGACTTACCCGAAGACTTCGAGCCAGACGAGTGACGATGTCGAGTGCGGCTCCGCGACCGATCCTTGGACCTCCTCCTGGACCGGGATCGAGAGCGACGCGGAGCCGAGTGGCGAAGCTCGAGAAGCTTGCGGGACCGCTCCCACCTAGCTTTCGAGATCAGAGCCATACAGTCCGAGCACGACGCCGCGTCGTGGTCGAGGCCCAAGCAGTACAGGCAACCGGCGGTGATGATCGGTCACCGACATCAGTCGTTAAAAGTCGCCACAGGCCTTGAAACCAGGCATCCTACCGGCACCAGAGTCGAGAATTGACCAAAAAGAGTCAAAAAAGTTAGTCAAAAATTGACTAAAGGGGTAGCTCTCCCGGATCTGCGCTTACTGGCGCGGAAAAAAGAAGAACTGACGTCAGCGCGCGAGGGCTGCGTCTAAGTACTCCGTCGACGTCATTCCGGCGCACGACGCCGACGACGGACGCGGAGCCGCAGACGACGCCTAGCGACGCGCAAGGGGTATTGCTGACGAAAAATCTTCCGGATCCAGTCTGACGCCTGGGGATATTCTAAGGTGAGGAATCTAACTAACGTGTTTCTTTCAGATAGCTACTGTTTATAAACTCTGTATTTTGTTCCAATTTCAGAAATAAATAGGGGTCTTTACTCCCGATTTTTCACTGTATATATTTTCCCAAATTGATTGCTATATACCCGGTACATAATAAAA
This sequence comes from Triturus cristatus, assembly GCF_964204655.1. NCBI lineage: Eukaryota > Metazoa > Chordata > Amphibia > Caudata > Salamandridae > Triturus > Triturus cristatus. The sequence continues at coordinate 1,319,341,643 of NC_140590.1, forward strand.
AACCCTTGCAAGACGCTGCTCAGTTATTGGCTCTGGGTTCGTCTGGTTCTTGGTGAACCTACAAGTTCTATATATCACCACAACCAGAAAGATCCAGCAGATGTAACGGTATATTGCTTTGAAACATCTGTCATAATTAGTAGACGTTACAGGTGAAAACGCTGGCACAAATGGCTGTTTTTTTCCACTCATTTTCAATTTTTCCTATTGTCAACTGTTATTTTCTATAAAGAAACCTTTAAGGTCCTACACAAATGACCCCTTACTGAATTCATAATTTTGTCTACTTTTCTAAAATGTATAGCGTCCCAGAATCCGTTATAACTTTCATACCCAATTCTACCATTAACTGGAAGAAGGTTGAAAGCACAAACATTTGCAAAAATAGGCTATGCCCCAGTAAAATGCCAAAACTGTGTAAAAAGGAATATGCTACTTACCAGTATGCATCTGTTCTTAGCATGTAGAGCTGCAGATCCATACACTGTGCATAGATCGCCATCTGGTGTTGGACCCGGATGTTTGCAGTTTGTTTTTCCTCTTGGAAAGTCTTTGGAAGTCACAAGGTTGGTGACTCCTGCTTTGGTTCGTATTGCGCATGGGCTTCGGCTCCATCCTCAGATTGTTTTTCGCCAGCAGGGAAAGATGGAGCGTAGTGATAACAGTAAAGAAACCCATGTGTGTTGTATCTAAATAAGATAGACTGGAACGGATACAGGTAGCCGGGGAGGCGGGTGGGCGTGTATAGATCTGCAGCTCTACATGCCAAGAACAGATGCATACTGGTAAGTAGCATATTCCGTTCGAGGCATATGAGCTGCAGATTATACACTGTGCATAGACTATATAGCAGTACCCAACCCTAGCGGCGACCACCGGCATCCGTTGCAGTTGTTTGGAATAGTGTTTTTAGTACAGCCTGGCCCACACTAGCTTGTTGCTTGGTTTGCACATCTACACAGTAATGTTTTGTGAAAGTGTGCAGTGTTGACCATGTCGCTGCTTTGCAGATGTCATCTAGTGGTATGTTTCCTAGAAAAGCCATAGAAGCCCCTATCTTCCTTGTAGAGTGGGCTTTAGAGGGAACGGATAGCGTTTGTTTTGCTTTGTGGTAGCAAATCTGTATGCACTTTACAATCCACCTAGCTATCCCTGATTTGGAAATAGGGTTGCCTTTATGTGGTGGAGAGAAAGAGACAAATAGCTGTTTGGTTTTTCGGAAAGGTTGTGTTCTTTGGATGTAGTAAAGTAAGGCCCTTTTAACATCCAGTGTGTGTAAAGCCCTTTCCGCAACGGTTTGAGGTTGTGAGAAAAAGACTGGTAATTCTACCGACTGGTTTAGATGGAAGGGACTTTGGGTAGAAATTTTGGGTTGGTGCGGAGTACAACCTTGTTCTGATGCATTTGGAGAAAAGGTTCCTGTATAGTGAGTGCTTGTATTTCACTAATCCTTCTAAGGGAAGTGATGGCCACTAGAAATGCTGTTTTCCATGTGAGAAATTGCAGCTCACATTTATGTAATGGTTCGAAAGGGGGTCCCATTAGCCTTGTGAGAACTATATTTAAGTTCCAGACAGGTGAGGGTGGTACTCTGGGTGGAATTACTCTTTTGAGGCCTTCCATAAAGGCCTTGATGGCAGGCACCCTGAAAAGTGATAGGTGCTGCCTGTTCTGTAAGTAAGCAGCAATTGCTGTGAGGTGCAACCGAATGGATGTATATGCTAGGTTACACCTTTGTAGATGGTGCAAGTAACAGATGATGTGCTGTATGGACACATTTAGAGGGTTGATTGTGGTGTTGTGGCAGTAAACAACAAATCTTTTCCACTTTGCAGCATAGCATGCCCTAGTAGTAGGGTGTCAAGCTTCCCTGATAATATTCATGCAATTAGGGGGAAGGTTAAGGTATCCGAATTCTAGGACCTCAGGATCCAGATCGCAAGGTTGAGCTGAGCTGGGTCCGGGTACCTGATCTCTCCATGGTTCTGGGTTAGGGGGCATGGTGAGAGGTGCAGCTTTTGGTGTGGTACTACTGAGAGTTCCAGCAGTGTGGTGTACCACGGTTGTGTGGCCCATGTTGGAGCTACTAGGATCAGTGTTAGGGAATGCTGTTGTAGCTTTCGCACCACTAATGGAATTAGTGGGAGAAGTGGAAAAGCGTATGCAAATTTGTTTGACCAGTTCATCCATATCGCATTGCCTTTGGACAATGGGTGTGGATATCTGGCGGCGAACCTTGGGCATTTTTTGTTTTCGTGGGTGGCGAATAGGTCTATGTGTGGATGCCCCCACATCTGAAAGAACGGGTGAAGAACCTGTGGGAGAAGTTGCCATTCGTGAATCTGTTGCGTTTGTCTGCTGAGCAGATCTGCCATGGTGTTTTGGACTCCTGGGAAGTGTTGGGCCAGGAGAAAGATTTTCTGTGGAATTGCCCATCTCCATATGCTCTGTGCTAATTGAGAGAGCTGTGGAGAGTGTGTGCCCCCCTGTTTTAGAATGTAGTACATAGCAGTCATGTTGTCTGTGCGAATGAGGACTGCCTTGCCTGAAATCTGCGTCTGGAAGGATTTTAGGGCCAGGAAGATTGTCAGTAACTCCAGATGGTTGATGTGGAGTAACTTCTGTTGCGGCGTCCATGTGCCCTGTACTGTGAGATGTAACAGATGAGCTCCCCAGCCGGAGAGCGATGCGTCTGTTAGGATTATTTGTGGGACCGGGTCCAAGAACGGTCGACCTTTGGAAAGGTTTGTGGTGTTCCACCACTGCAGAGAGCGATGGGTGCGACCGTCTACCAACACCAGATCTGTCAGTTTCCCCTGGGCCTGGTTCCACTGGCGCGCTAAACACTCTTGGAGTGGACGCATCTGGAGTCTTGCATGGGGCACTATGAAGATGCAAGAGGCCATCATCCCTATCAGTTGCATAAACACCCTTGCTGGGAGAGAGTGTTGACATATGAATTTTTGACGCAGAGCCTGTATATTTGCAATCCTGGCAGGATTGGGATAGGCTATGGCTTTTGAGGTGTCTATGTTGGCACCGAGGTATTGTTTTGTGTGTGATGGTAGCAGGTGGGACTTTTGGTGGTTCACCGTGAAACCTAGCTGGTGAAGTAGTTGGATTGTAGCGGCGGTGTGTTGCACACATTGTTCGTAGGACGTGGCTTTTATTAGCCAGTCATCCAAATACGGGAAGACGTGAATGTGCTGTCTTCTGAGATGTGCCGCCACTACTGCTAGGCACTTGGTGAATACCCTTGGTGCTGTTGTTACCCCGAACGGGAGCACCTTGAACTGGTAGTGTTGCCCATCCACTACAAATCTGAGGTACTTTCTGTGAGCATGGTGTATGGAATGTGAAAGTATGCATCTTTCAAGTCCAGAGTGGTGAGATAGACGTTCTGGGAGAGGAGTGGAAGAACCTGTTGAAGGGTTACCATGTGAAAATGGTCTGAATGTATGTAAGTATTTAGAGGCCTGAGATCTAGGATAGGTCGTAGAGTCTCGTCTCTCTTTGGAATCAGAAAGTACAGGCAGTAGACCCCTAAATTTTGTTGATTGATGGGGACCTGCTCAATGGCTTGTTTTTGCAGGAGGGAGACTACCTCCTGTTTTAGTAACGTGGCATGTTCTTGAGACATTGGGTGTTGCCTGGGTGGAATATTTGGGGGGGTAGATGTTAATTCTAGGCAATACCCTGAATGAATAATTTGGGTCACCCATCTGTCTAAGGTGATTGTCTCCCAGACGTGAAGGAAATGTTGTATTCTGCCCCCGACCGGAGTGGAATGGTCTGGAGGGAGCGGGGGAAAGTCATTGGGTAGGCGGTGTGGCAGAGCGGGCGGTATTTGTCTTGCCTCTGCCTTTATTATTATTACCTCTGTATCCGCCTCTTTGATAACCCTTTGTGAAGGTAGATTGAGGAGGGGATTTGTAGGACGTGGATGCACTATCCGAGGAGTAGCCTCTACCCGTGCCCCGAAAGGAAGAGCGGCGAAAAGAGCGCCTAGGAGTGTGTGACTGTAGGGCTCCCATGGATTTCGCCGTGTCAGTATCTTTCTTCATCTTTTCGAGGGCTTCATCAACTTTTGGGCCAAATAGATGATGTTGGTCGAATGGGTGGTTCAATATGGAGGCTTGTACCTCAGGTATAAAACCTGAAACTCTGAGCCAGGCATGGCGACGGAGAAGGACACTGGTGTTTATGGCCCTGGAGGCTGTATCTGCCGCATCTAGGGCACAGCGTATAGAGGTATTACTTATTGTTTTTCCCTCTTGGATCAATTCATTAGCCCTATTTCTGTATTTTTCAGGGAGATGGTGCATGATGGTCTCTAACTCATCATAATGCGCCCTGTCGTATCTGGCCAATAGCGCTTGCGTGTTGGCGATACGCCATATATTGGCGGCTTGTGACGCAGTGCGCTTCCCTGACGCGTCTAGGAGCTTGGACTCTTTGTCAGGTGGTGGTGCTTCGCCTGACGCCTGAGAATTTGAACGCTTCCTAGCTGTAGATACCACTAAGGAATCCAATGGTGCAGGGCCTTTAATGTATGAAGGATCTGTGGGGGCGGCTTTGTATTTTTTCTCTATACGGGGGTTTAGGACCCTGGCCCTGACTGGGTCCTTAAAAACCTCCGGTGCATGTTTGATTACTCCCTTTAACATAGGTAGAATGGCAGTAGACCTATGTGCATTATCGAAGGTGTCTAGGAGAAAATCTTCCTCCACTGGGTCAGTATGTAACTCCACCCCGTGGTAATGTGCCGCCCTCTGTAGTAGGTGGTGAAAGCCTAACGAATCTTCTGGTGGGGATGGCCTAGATGGGTAAAGGTCATCCTGTGGGACATCTGGGATGTCCGGATTGGTATAGTCGTTCCATGGGTCTGGGGATCCAGTAGGGGTGGGGTCTTGTGGCACATCTGCTGGATCATAGTAAGGGTCCCCTAGATCGTCTTGGACTGGAGACAAGGTTGGAGAACGATGAGGCAGGGGTGGAGAAGGTGGAGGTGGGGAGGGTGGAGGAGGTGGGGAAGGCACTCTGAAAGGGGAGGTAGCAGAGTCCTTCCTCTTTGGAGGTGGAGGTGGAGCTGGTTTGTCCAAGTGTCTCTTTTTTGAAGACAGTGTCAAATGTCCAGTTTTTGGATTCTTGGTAAGTGTCTTTTGCAGAGGATCCGGTGTGAAAAGTTCTTGCGACACTAGTTGTTCGGTCCGCGCCGCAGCTTTCGGGGCCGACGGCTTTTTAGGTTTGTCTAAGCCGTGCTTCTTCGGGACCTCCGATTTTTTGTTCGGTGCCGAAAGAGGCTTCGGCACGGGAGTGTCGGTGCCGAGGGCCTTGTGATGTTTGGTCGGCACCGGGAGGGCAGGTTTCGACACCGAGGGCTTTGGTGCTGGGCTCGGTGTGGAGGTGGAGGCCGATCTTTTCTTTGGTGCCGAAGGGTGTCTTTCGGTACCGCTGGTAGGCTGGCTCGAGCCCGAGCTGCCGGAAGGCTTAACAGGCTTCTTTACCGGGCCCGAAGGTGGGGTGTGAGAAGCAGTATCCTTGGTCTTGCCTGGGCCCGAAGGCGTGACCGAAGCCTTTTTGGGGATCGGCGTGGGTGTGGGAGGGGGTATAGTACTGAGAAGTTGGCCTGATGTATGATGTCACTAGTTCTAGTGTACACCTTATATCAGTCCAAACAACCCTTATGGTGATTGGTTGTAAAGTCAACGTTATAGACCAGCTATCCTAGTGGTAGCATGGAAAAGAGCAGTCTTAGGCTAAACTCTGAATGGCATGTGAAGCCAGCTGTGATACCATATATAATCCCTTGAATACCAAATGAAAGGACACCACAACAGATATATATATAAAATAAAGTGTATTTATTCTAGTCAAACCCTCAGCACTCTTTATGAGATTCGAGGTAAGTACAACACAGTCTTATTCAAGCATACATTGAGTCACACAGGTAAGTAATACAGTTAGGCCCTAGGGGCCATGCAAACCATATACTAAAGAAGTGGTATAAGGACCACTGTCACGGAAATAGAATAGGCCTAGGGAAATCGCTGGGGCTACACTACACTACCAACAGTTAGGAAGTGGGAGGCCCACGGGATTCAGGTGCAGAGTTGAAACACTCACGCGTAATGCGTAAAAGTCAATAGAATCACTAGCAGTTAGAAATAAGCAGTTTTAGGACACTTCTGGTATAGCTAGAAAGTCGAGACTCGGAAACTAGACCCTAAGGATAGTCAATACCCTTGTGAGCACCGAAGTACCCAAGTTACCTAGCCCACGGGCTGCGGGTGCATAGGTGTGAACTTGCGTCGGGTTTCATCGTGGACTTCTATGGATGCCTGAAGGAAAGTTGCTGACAGGCAGTCAGTGAAGAGTGTCCGGTGGATCCCAAGGCTGGGATCAAGATGGAAGGATACCTGCAAGCAGAAGGGACAGAGTCTGGGTCACTAGCCAGTGACCACGTGGAACCAGGAAGGAACCAGGCGATGTCGTGAAGATGCAGGTGAAGAGGTGAAGCATGTCGCAGCAGCCACGGGTACCAGGAGACGTCGAGGACGACCAGGACCAGAAGGCGAGCTGTCCCACGAAGGCTCTTGCTGTCGGCGGCGTCAAAGTCTAACTAGGACTCACCAAGCCTTGGCAAGTGGAACCCACGAAGAATGGAGGACTTGCTTCTGGTGCAGACCAGGAAGGTCTGGGGTGCTTCTCTTTTGCAGAGGAGCAGGAGCCAGTCTGGAGGAGCCAAACCAGCAGTGGAAATTCAAAGGTGTGTCGTCGCAAAGGCCGCTAGCCAACGGGCAAGCAACCGGACAGACGCGGCAAGCAGGAAAATGCAGAAGGGCCCCACGCAGGACTCGTGGAGTGTGGGGGGCTGATCTTCGGTGCAGATGGTGCTTGGGGTTGGGGCTTCTCAATCCCCGGTGCACAACTTTGAGGGTACCTCAGAAGCTGCGCTGGAAGATACTCGCCACTTTTCCCAGGTAGCCGGTCCCACGTCTCTCGTCGCCTCCACGGATCTCAGCTCGGCTGTGGATGTGGATCAGGGTCGGAGAAGTCTGGAAGTCAAGGCTCTGGTCGGGCTCTGCAGTCGGTCCCTCGAAGAACTTCAGCAAAGCAAAGGGTAAGTCTCTTGATGGTGCCTGTTTGCACAGGGTAGCCACTCCTTGGCCACAAGGGAGATTCTTCAGTCTTCTTCTTTCGTCGAATGTCGAAGGTCCAGAGTTTCTGTTCAAGTTGCAGGTTCAGGATAATCTAATCTCCTGGGGCCCAGCTACCACACTTATACTAATCTGGGGGGCTGGGTTGCCTGCTAGGTCACGCCTTATGGGTGGGACCTGGGAGTGGGGTGGTTACACCCCCTTCCCTTTGTCCAGTTTCGCGCCAGGACTGGGGCTGGAGTGCCCCAGCACCGGTTTGAACTGGACTATGCATGGGACACCTTGTGTGCCCCAGGCAGTGTCTCGTTTCTTTCATCCCTCCCTGCCCCAATACAGTAAGGCCTGTCTGGGGTGGTGCTCGCACCTCCCAAGGCAGGAAACCGATTGTCCAAGCCTCCCGTGCCGGGATCACTCCCAGCAGCAGGAGGTCAGACTTGTGTCGTGGCAGCAGCATCCATTTTGTGATGCTGAGGCTTTGGTTAGAGTTAAACAGCAAAGTAGGATTTTAACATGTCTCTCCCTCTAGAAGGGGGGAATAATATCCTCATCACCAGAAATGGTATGGGGATATTATTCCAAAGTGTTAGACACCTTACACAACATGTTTTGATAAAGCCAAACCATAGTTACCATAACCGTTTAATAAGGTACTTTAAGAGTATATGGTAGGCTAGATCATAGAACAGCTATAAGGACATGGTTCCGAAAGCTGCAGACAGGCTCAGCTCATGCTAGAGCACCATCTCACATGTTACCAAGCACTCTGCCTCCAGGATTGTAAAGGCCTGCCATAGGAGTGGCTGATAGGTACACATGTGTCTATTTTAAGGGTAGATATAGGTATACTATATCTAAGCAAGGGGTGATTACACGACCTTGCCCCAGCTGAGTGATCAGCCAGTTGTGTCTGATTGGAAGGCCAGACCAGGGGTGGCATAATACATGCTGCAGCCCCTGGGAGGCCTAGGGTACACCTATGCCCTGGGTACCTAGGGTACACTGTACAGGGTCCAATAAGGTGATCCTTACCAATTGTGTATGTACCTAGGGTACATGGAGTCCATTTTAAAGAGAGAGCAGACAGCCTGAGACCCTGAATGGCAGGATCTCAGGCCAACTAAGTCGAAAAACCAGCTAGACACTAGGCAAAAAGTTGGGGGTAACCATAGTCAGATATCCACCTTCCTACAGTACTCCCGACCCTCTGCGCCGGGGTGATGTCCTCCACATCTGAGTCGCCGGCTTCGGAAGCACTGACGAGGTCGTCGTCCTCTTCTTCGATGTTCTGCTGTCCCGGAGCTTCGACGTCGTCCCCGAAGATGTCGACTGGAGCGGAGGTCGAGCAGTGCGCCATGTTGCGTCTGGCCCTTCGATCTCGAATAGTCTTTTTAGATCGAAAAGACTTGCAGGCGGGACAGTCTCGGGCCTCGTGTTCAGGGGAGAGGCAGAGGTTGCACACCTCATGAAGTTCGGTGTGGGGGAATTTGGACCCACATCGAGGGCACTTCTTGAAAGGGAGTTCTTGCCATCAGCCGAGACCGGAGCCAGAATAGGCCCGAACGCCGTCGTCGACGACCGGAATCGAAAAAGTGCCGAAGAGAAGGTGATTAAGATGATTTATTATCTGAAGGATCTCGATGAGCGAGGATTTTGCGTCGATCGCTGAACTGGAAAAGTTCGGAACCGGAGCGCGAAGTATTACATCCGAGCCCGATGGCGGAAAAAAACAATCTGAGGATGGAGCCGAAGCCCATGCGCAATACGAACCAAAGGAGGAGTCACCAACCTCGTGACTTCCAAAGACTTTCCAAGAGGAAAAACAAACTGCAAACATCCGGGCCCAACACCAGATGGCGATCTATGCACAGTGTATAATCTGCAGCTCATATGCCTCGAACATGTTGGTTTTCTGACAAAAGTCTGTCAGGCCCCGAAAGCTGGGAAAATTGTGATTTTAGCCCCACAAACCCTTTGTTGATACCATTTGCAGGAAAAAAACTAGATGCTTTCATTTGCAGCACTTTTTTCCCATTTTTCCAAAAAAGATAAAAAAACATTTAGCTGTATTTTGGCTAATTTCTGGGTCCCCTCCAGGGGAATCCACAAACCCTGGGTACCTTTAGAATCCCCATGATGTTGGAACAAAATGATGCAAATTTGGCGTGGATAACTCATGTTGTCAAAGTTACAGGGGGGGTTGTGGCTAGGCGCCGAGCGAAATGGCGGCGTAGCTCCGGAGCTCTAGCAGGGTTCGCAGAGATAATCCCCAAATCCGGCATACATCCGTAAATCCCTGGCGAGATACTGATGCAGTTTGGCCCCCGTAGCGGACGACCAGCGCTGGGTGAAATCCTGCCGTTCCAGAAGCGAGCGCTGCATTGAACTCCGAGCCGCTAGAGAATAGCGCAACGCGGACCCGACATAGCTGGCGGGGGGGGGGCGGACCCTCGTAGCGGACGGCAGAACACCGAGGCGGGAGTCACAGCACTCAAGGGTCCCGGATTCAGGCCTACCGCGGCAAATCTCGCCCCCAGCCTCAGAAGAGCCCAAAATCGCCAACCAAGCGACGAGGTGAGATCGGGGAGGGGAAGATCACGAATGAGCACTCCTTCCCCCCCCACCCCCACACATATGAGGTGCACATAGTGCCAGGGACAACTGGGATATGCACAGTGCACGAGACAGCAGAGGCGAAGCGGGAGACCATCACCCAGATTTGGCACGTCCCTGGGGGTGCGCAAGGTGCAGGGAGTACCCTACCGTGAGGCACTGGCAGGCGTGACTCAGAGGAGAGGAGGACCGGGGGTGTCTTGGGCGCGCAACCAAGCGCCAGCCATTGCATGCTCCACTGTCCCCACAGAGAGAGCCAGCCAGGCAGAGGTGGAGTTGGGGAAGTGGCGGGCGGCAACATTAGAACGGACCTCCGACAGGGGCTGCAAGGAAACACCTGCCAAGCAGAGATCGACTCGGAGCGCCACCAGCAGATTACGACACAGTAGCAGGGGCAAATCCACATTCTGGGGAGCCGCTAAGAAGAGCGGACCGATCACGTCCTACACCGAGACCCTTCCACCCCCTCCGTTCTCATTCCAGAACCACCGGGACAGCATACCTGCCACGTTGCTGCCCTTCATCGTGTGGCTAACCCAACATAAGACAATTATATAGCTGAGACACTGAGGCGGCCCAGGCGACTCCATCTCAATATGACGAAACCAAAGAATGGGACTGCCACCATCCAGGTTAACAAAATGGATAAATACGCGGTACCACGACAGCTCGCGACTGATTCTGGAGGAAATGAATTGGCCACACCAGTGGGCGAGCCTTCGCTAGGCTCAATAATGGCGGCAATACAGGCAGTTGGAACTAACCTGGAGCCCAAAATAGACAAGGTCACGATCGAAATGAATCTTATGCGGACGGATATGCGGAAGACGTCTGAAAGAGTTACGGCCACGGAAAAAAACATAAGCGAACAGGAAGATGCCACACGTGAATTGGAGAAAAAGGTGCAAAAACTGGTACACCAACATAAGGAAATGGCGCTTCACTTGGATGAACAAGAAGGGTGGGCCCGTCGCAACTACATACGAGTCGTGGGGGTGCCTGAAGGGGCTGAAGGGCCCAGCGTGGACCTCTTTTTAGAAGACCTTATCCTTAATCAACTCAAACCCATGAGACTCTCTCCGCTATTTTCCATCGAGAGGGCACACAGAGCGCCAATCCCGAAGCCACGACCTGGTGCACCGCCCGCAATATTATTGCACGTATCTTGAACTTCCAAGACCGAGATGCAATTCTACAGGCAGCTAGAGTGAAAGGAGATCTTCCCTATGATAATGCAACAATCAGATTCTTACCTGATTTCACCTTGAAGGTGCAGAGAGACCGTTGCTCTTTCGAGGGCATCAAACAGGCGCTCAGAGACAGAGGTTTAAAATATATGATGTTCTTCCCAGTTAAATTGAAGGTGCTGGATGGAGCAAAATCTTGGTTCTTTACGACACCGGACGAAGGCCAACGATGGCTTGATGAAGGGCCGACAACGTCCCAACGCCGCAGAGACGACACCGCCAACAGAAGCGCCAGTCCATACTCCAAAGACACAGATCGCAGACTCGAAAACAGGCGACACTCACTGTTGAGATCCAGAAGCTCCAGATCGGGGAGTCCTGGCAGCGACATTGCACGATCCGGGAAATGAAAAGACTGCAACAATGACAATGGTCGGTAGATATTTCACTTATTGGTCTGTCTATAATGGGGGGTGGCTAAGCTCTGAACTAATACATGGGCGGCCCTTATGAACGAACTGGGGGCGCACTGTTTCAGTGGAGGACTAGAGACACTCGTTTACGCCATCAGGGAAATAGAATGTAATTGGGATTACTGCGGGCCCGGGAGGAAGAGACTCGCAGGCGCCACACCGCGTAACCCTACGTTTATGATTTCGTATTTGTTGGGGATCATAGGCACTCTGCTATTGGGGTGGTGGGTAGTTTTGAACCTACTAGGCAGGGATGGGAGATGTGTTTGGCGGGAAGGGATGGGGACGATGTTATTGTTGTCAGTGTATCTCCTTGATAGAAATGTGTACACTGTTGAAGTTCTAATGGTTCTAGATCTGCAATTGTCACTGTATATTCACTTTGAAATAGCACGCAAGACGACTCTCACACTTCATCATATCATGAAGACTAACATACCCAATGGCGTCACATAACCTAACAGCACAGCGTACCATACGTCCGAGGCTGTCCTTTCTCTTATGGAATGTTATTGGTCTGCGGGATAAGATAGAGTGAAGTTTGGTACTACAATACCTGAAACGTATATCTCCGGCAGTTACACTGCTACAAGAGACACACCTGATGGGCTCCACAAGTCGGGCCCTGGATAGATGGGGGTTTCAATTAGTGTCACACTCCGAGTTCACAACCGGATCCCGAGGGGTGGGGATATTGATACGAAAACAGTTCCCCCTCATCATTCATCGTACTTTTAAAGATGACCAGGGGCGATTTGCGGCAGTCTCGATGCAGTGAGACGGACGCACGATTAATTTTGTATCTGTTTACATACCTCCTACACTGCACACTCCTGCCCTACAAGATCTGGGCAAATTTCTCTTAACATTACCGGAAGGAGACTTAATGATAGGAGGAGATTTTAATATGACCGCAAACGACGCACTAGGCCGCACACCGACACGCCCACAACATCGGGTTAGTTCACCTCTGACCGACTTCCTAGATGCACATGGCCTGTTAGACATCTGGAGGTTCCAAAATCGAAATGAGAAACACTACACATTCCATTCCGGCGCACATAACAGTCTTTCCCGTATAGACTACATACTGGTAGCAATAGGCAGTCTGAATAAACTAGGAAGAGCCGCACACTTACCCAGGGGAATCTCCGACCACTCACCGATCACGACGGAACTACTCACACATCGCACTATCCAAGGTCGTATGTATCCTATATACCCAGGGTACCTCCTGAATTCTAAGATTAAGAAAGCCTTAGTCAGGGCAACCACGCACTACTTTCAAGATAATGAAGCTTCAGTCTCTTCCCCAAGCATACAAGTCAGTAATAAGAGGTCATGCTATATCGCAAATTGAGGGGCATAAAAAAGGGGTGAAACCGGATATAGAAAAAATGGAGCAAGAGATAGAGCAATTAGAATCCCAACAGATGACGAACCCTACAGAAGGGATCAACCACGCTTTACGCATAAAAATACAGGAATATCGTGAAAGTCTTCGAAACGCTACAGTGTCTAGTATGACAGCCACCCAACAACGGATCTACAAATCCGGAGATAAAAGCGGGCAAGCTCCTCGCATGGCTTGACAAAAAGGAAAAATCAAACAAATGGATAGCACAGATTAAAACGGATAAGGGCGAAATTACAACGGACCCACAACTCATAGTAGACACGTTAGCACGGCACTATGAGCGAGTGCATACATCCACAAATACCACCACCATACAGGAAGCACTTGCTTTTCTTAAAGATATCCATATGCCCCGACTCACACCCCAAGAATCTGTCAGACTATAAGCTGACATGACGATAGACTAACTCAAAGTAGCTATCACTAAAATACAATCTGGGAAGGCCAAGGGCCCAAATGGTATTCCAATAGAACTATATAAGTGCACAACAGATAAGATTGCCCCATACCTGTTGCGTATGTATGAGACGAGTCGGGAACTGGGTACACTCCCTAAAGACCAACGGCTAGCCACTATCGTAGCCATACATAAACCAGGCAAACCAGTGGAGGAATGTTCATCGTACCGCCCAATCTCATTAATCAATGTGGAGGGGAAAATATTAGCAAAAACACTGGCGCTTCGACTTACACCATACCTCTCCAAACTGATTCATCCGGACCAATCCGGTTTCATGCCCTGTAGAAACAGCATTAAATCTGAGACGCTTGCACAGCGTACTGGGCAGAAAACACACTATACTGGAAGACGCCGCAGTCCTATCTCTGGATGCAAAGATGGCCTTTGATTCGGTGAAATGAGCCTTCCTATTTGCGGTGCTCCAACACCTAGGATTCGGGCCAAAATTTTGCTCATGGGTGCGCTTACTTTACACCAACCCCATAGCAAATGTAGTAGTAAATGGTCATATATCAAAGGAAATCACTCTGGGTAAAGGGACGAGAGAGGGCTGTCCATTATCACCCCTACTGTTTGCATTGGCCCTAGAGCAATTGGCAACCTGGATAAGGTGGGACCCTATGATACGAGGACTAAAGTGGAGGGAGGAATGGGAGGACCGTATATCACTCTATGCTGATGATGTATTGCTACATATCGCCTCGCCTACACGATCTCTACACGCAATTCTTAATATTTGTGCTGTGTTTGGTTCAGTATCAGGATATGCCATTAACTGGGATAAATCAGTACTATACGTCCTGTCTGGAGCCACCCCACAGCTGCCGAGAGACTGCAAAGTCCAGATAGTCAGGGATAGTTTTAAGTACTTGGGCATTCATATTACTGCAGACCAGGATTCCTTTTTTACCCTAAACTTTCAGACCCCCCTGCAAAGACTGAAACGGGACACAAACATTGGAGGACGCTACCGCTTACATTGCTGGGCAGAGCGGCCCTCTTTAAGATGATGGCACTGCCCAGATTCCTATATGTCCTGCACAACACACCATACCCAGTCCCCGACACATACTTTAGAGCGGTGAAGTGACAGCCCTTTTTTGGGACGGGAAACCGGCCAGAATAGCAGGACACAAATTGACACGGAGCTGGTACGATGGCGGGATAGCCCTGCCAGACATAAAGGCATATTACTGGGCCTCGCAACTCACGGTAATTAACCAATGGGTGCACGTTCCAGACACGGATCCCACATATCATCTGGACAGGAAGACCCTGGGGGTTGGAGGGGTTAATAGAGAACTTTATGCCCAAAGTAGAAACAACGGCCTCCTGGGCCCAGCGAGGCATACGGTTCGTATATGGCATATGGTTAATAGACACCTGGGGTGGACGGGTAGATTTACACAACACACGCCCCTATGGGACACAGGCCGATTGAGAACATTGGGTAACAGCAAAGGGTTTCGAAATTGGGACCTAATCGGAATCTCCCAGCTGGGGGACCTTTGGCGTAGTGGAAAGGTGGTCAGTTTTGATTATCTACAAGACCAGTACAAAACGGCCCCGAAGGAACAGTTTAGATATAGGCAAATCAAACATGCCATAGATGCAGTCCTCCCTCCAGCCGAGACTCTTCCAGAGTCGCCCCCCCCCTAGAAGACCGATTACTTACAGACCAGTTATACAAGCAAGCAACTTCACTAACATATAAAAAAATCATCAATAACCGAGCAGACCCATTTGACCGACTCAGGGAGGTCTGGCAGTTAGAAGTGGGGGAAATGGATGACCCGGACTGGCAAGACGCTGTGGCATCGCCTAAAGAGGTGGCAATCTCCTCCAAATTACGGCTGGTACAGTTCAAAATATTACATAGGTCTTACTATACCAGGGCAGTTCTACATAAGATGGGAAGATCCACTGACCCGAGTTGTCTGCGGCAGTGAGGGGACGTGGGCACCTTCTACCACACATTGTGGAACTGTACAAAACTGAGACAGTACTGGGAGACAGTGCTGGAGATCATTGTAGAGGTAACAGGGAAACAAGTCCCGATGGAGCCCAAGTGCTGTCTTATAAATGTATGGGGGAAAAGGCCTAGCAGCAAATCTCGTTATCTTGTAACATTTGCTCCACTTTCAGAGACAGGGGTCAAAAGTCAGTTTGTCTTTCACAGAAGTTAGAGGATTTTCAGCTCACCAGAAAGGGAGGGTAGTCCCTAAAAATAGCTCGTTATGATTTAATCTTGCTTGACAATGCGAGTGGGCGAGCTGATTTTTCGAGCCCTGGACTGGGATGTCTTAGTGTTCCTTGGTTCTGTGTGAGAAGGTCTGGGTTAAGGTGAAGCTTCTCGTGTGAGACTAGGGATAGTTCCCACAGTGTCGAAAACCATGAGTGGCGAGACTATGTAGGTGCTATAAGTATCATTGTAATATGTTTGCCTGAGTTTCCTGACCACTAATGGAAGTAGTGGGAGAGGAGGAAAACTGTATGCAAAAATTTCTGACCAGTTAATCTATAGAGCCTTTCCCCTTGGATTGGTGGTGTGGATACCTGCTTGCCAAGTTTGGCGTTTTGTATTTTGTTTGGTTGCGAAAAGATCTATTTATAGGAACCCCCATTTTAGAAAATATGGTAAAAAGGGCCGTGGGGTGGAGTTCCCAAGTTTGGACTTGTTGCTGAAT
Source organism: Triturus cristatus (assembly GCF_964204655.1). Classification (NCBI taxonomy): domain Eukaryota; kingdom Metazoa; phylum Chordata; class Amphibia; order Caudata; family Salamandridae; genus Triturus; species Triturus cristatus. The sequence continues at coordinate 1,319,357,637 of NC_140590.1, forward strand.
CTTGCTTAGAAAGTCGGCAATTTGATTGCTTGCCCCCAGGACATGATCTGCTAGGAGGTGCATGTTGTGATGTATTGCTATTTTCCATATTTTCTGTGCTAACCGAGGCAACAGGAGAGAGTGCGTCGACCCTGTTTTTATATATAATCCATAGTTGTCATATTGTCTGTTTGAATTAGGACAACTTTGTGTTGAAGGTGAGGTAGGAAGGCTTTCGATGCTAGGTGAACAGCTTGCAGCACTAAGTAATTGATATGGAGATCCCGGTGTTTGGAGTCTCATACCCCGTGAATTGTGAGGTTTTGGAGATGTGCACCCCAAACAATTAGGGAAGCATCTGCTGTGAGAATTATTTGTGTGTAGGAGAGTGGAATCTGACTAATGGTTGCCCCCAACTTTTTGCCTGGTATTTGAGTGGTTTTTGACTAGTCTGGCTGGGATCATGTTGTCCTGGACCCCAGCCTATCTGCTTTCTCCCTAAAACTGATGTGAGTACTCTAGGTACAAACCTAATTGGATGCTGGGCATGCCCTACCAGTCCCTTGTAGATGGTACCCTAGGTACCCAGGGCATGGGTCCCCCAGTAGGCCTACCAGGGCTGCAGCACTTATTGTGCCGCACTGGGACAGCCATACAAACTGACACCACCAGACCACTACTGTAGTCTGGGTAAGGTGGTGCTGGTACCCCTTACAGGGATATAGGTACCCTATTTCCCACCCCATTACAACACATGTACTCTCATAGGTCACCCGTATAGCAGGCCTTGCTAATCCTACAGGGCAGGGTGCTGAGGTATGTGTGAGGGGGGACCCCTACATGAGTAGGGCCTCTCTGCAACCTTCGTAAAATCGTTACTGGGTTGTTTGTAGTGTAGCCATACCATATACTCTTAACCGCATTATAAGTCTATCGCGATACCGCGATAACTTGAGAATGGCTACACAGAACCATATTGTGTTTGGTGTCAAACATGTAGGAATCATACCCCCAGTCCAGCCATGGGCATGAGGGTACGATTCCCCCTTGCTAGAAGGGCGATATGGGAAAAGCGGTAGAATTTAGACACCAATTTAAAAGTGCACAAGTTACACAAAATGGCTACTGCCCGCCACCTACACGACCCTGGCTGGCTGTTGCTGGGGAAAACCCCAGCCTCGCCAGCTGGACAATAGGGCTCCTGTGGCAGGGAGGTGCTAGCATCTCCCCAGACAGGATAATGTGGATTGGAACAGGGTGGGTGCACCAAATGTCCTTTCAGAGTTGCACGTAGGCAGCTGCAGAGACCTAATTCTGCATACACCGCTTGGAACCGGTTCAGGGGCATCCTGCCCCTCGCCCAGGCGGGAAACACACAAAGGGGAGAGGGTGTAGCCACCCTTTCCCGCCTCACCACTCATTGGTGGACACTACTCTGGACACTCCCCTAATCTTGGGGATAAAGGTGAATAACGTGGCCCCAGAGCCTGAGATTAATCTTGAACTTTACAGTCTTGACCTTCGACTTGCTGCTGCCCAGCTGACGGAAGAAATCTCCCTTGGGATAAAGGAGTTATCCCCCTGCTTGGCAGGCACCTGAAACACTGCAAGTGACCCGGTTGGAACTTCGCTGCTCCGACGGACTTCGACGACTTCCAGCACCCTTGAGGTGGGTTTCCAGCGCATCCCAGAGGCCAGTGAGTGTGCTCAACGAGTTTGGGCACCGTGGACCGTGTGGGTGCCGAGATCCCCAATACCCCAGCACACCGGGCACCTCTTGCATAGCACACGACCCTGACCAGTGGGGAAGTTGTGCTTTGGCCCGTTTTCGAGCCAACCACTCTACAGCAATTGTGCCAAAGACCGGCGCCCTAGCCCCCTCCGGTGGCCCGTGGGTGCCCTTTTACGCACGCCAAATTGCCGCCTCCCGCGGTCCCTTGTCTCTCGACTTGTGGGCCCTAGCGGAGGTCTAGCTCGACAAACAAGAGTTCCCCTGGTTGCTCCAGGCCTGCTCTACAGTCTCTCCAAAGGACACCTCTCCCAGACCTCGTGGGTCTGCACTGTAGCTGATTTGTTTATTCTTCGTGGGTTGCGGTTGCCAAGGCTTAGTGGATCCAATCCGGACACTAACACCGCAGCGACCCTCATCCGACGTGGGACAGTCGCCATCCGGAAGCTGGCCTTCCTTGAAGCCTCCCGGAGTCCGTGGCTGCAGATCCAAGCAACAGCACCTCTCACCTGAAGCACCCGACATCGAAGGGCTCTTTGCTTTGAGCCTCCTGGTCACTTTGCCGTGACCCAGACTCTGTCCCCTCTGCTTTCAGGTTCTTCTCTACAATCTTCACACCGTTGATCTTCACGGCATCATCAACGCTTTGGGCTAGCAGCACTTTTGAACATTTTCCTATAGAAAATCAGCCCGCGACCCGACACCAGAATCGACCTATGCACCCGGCTTCCCTGGGGCAGGTAACAGTGGTACCTCGGTACTCTCGTGGTAGTGGGCTCCTCAAAAGCTTAAGTCTAAAGTTTTAACTTTGTACTCCTGCTAGAAGTGACTTTAATCTGTATAATTTAAACCGCGACATTCTCCATAGGCGAACATTGAGATCCCGATAGCAGCTCTTTGCACTGCACGCGTCTCCCGTGGGTCCCCTTCCTCATAACTGTGGGTGGATTCTGAAGGGGCAAGCGATCCTGAATGCCCTAGGCATTGCCTGTAGAATTGTCGTGGTTCTTATACCACTTTTTTGATATATGGTTTGGTCCCCCCCTGGGGCCCATTGATTGCTGTGCTATTTATTGTGTTTATAAATGCTTGTTTGAAGTGTAACTTTGCCACTAGTCACATAAAGCGACTGTGGGATTCTGTCTAGAATAAATACATATATTTTATATATATACACCTGTGTGGGCTACTCTTTCATTTGGTTATTCAAGAGGTTATTATGGTAAAACAATAAGCTTAACACTCCTTCAAGACTTAGCCTGAAGGCTGCTCTCCACAGCTACCACTAGGATAGCTTTTTTAAAAGTTTGTCTTTACCTATCATCAATAAGAGTCGAATTGGACTGGTGCAAGGTGGCCACTATAACTAGTGACCAGCATATGCCAGGCCAACTTCTCACATTGTGGGACAGGGTCTGGAAACAGCCGCCCTCTGGATTATGTGGCTTCCATCACTGCAGAGAGTGATGTGTGCAGCTGTCTACCAACACTAGATTGCGAAGTTGACGAAGTGACTGTGCTCATTGATGAGAGAGAGATTCCTAGAGACATCTTGTGTAGTCTGGCATGTGGAACTATTGAAATACAAGATGCCATCATGCCTAGAAGGCGTAGAAATGTTTTGGCTGGGATTTGACACCATGTTTGAAACTGTTACATTAACGTTCGTATGCTGTGTATGCGGTCTGCATTTGGGTATGCCAATGCTGAATGTGTGTTGAGCATGGCTTCTAGGTCTGACTTTATGGTAGCTGGTTGTAGATGTAACTTCTGTAGGTTGATGGTGACCCCGAATTGATGAGGTTAGGGCTTATTGAGTATTTTGCTTGCAGAGGATCTTTGCTTTTATTAACCAGTCATCTAAATATGGAAAGACATTTAAGTTTTGTCTGCGTAGATGTGCTTCTACTACTGCTAAACATTTTATGAATATCTTTGGTGCTGTGGTAATTCCAAAGGGAAGAACCTTGAATTGATAATGGTTTCCTTGGAATTTAAGCCTTAGATACTTTCTGTGTGCGGGATAACTAGGTATATGGAAGTAGGCGTTCTTTAAGTCTAAGGCAGCCATAAAATCTTCTTTCTGCAGCATAGGAATGATCTCCTGAAGCATGACAATATGGAAGTGTTCTGATAGGATGTAGTGGTCTGAGATCAAGAATGGGTCGTACCGACCCATCTTTTTGGGGAATAAGGAAGTATAATGAGCATACTCCTGTTCCCTGAAACTGTTTTGAACTGGTTCTATTGCTCCTTTTTTGTAGTAAAGCTGTTATTTCTTCTTGTAGGAGATTTTGTTGTTGAATTGATAGTTTGTGTTTGCGAGGTGGGATATTTGAAGGAGTTGAAATGACCTCCAGAAAGTAACCATGTTGGATAATATCTAACACCCATTCATCTGTTGTGATTGATTTCCAAATATTGAGAAAGGTTTGAAGAGAGCACCAGACAAATGGTAAGTCGTCTAGGGGAATGGTAAGGTAGTCATTGCTTGTTATGGTTTGAGGTACAGGTATTATTCCCTCGACTTCTTGCTTTAAAATAGTTTCCTCTGTAGGAACCTCTGTAGAATGTTTTTAGAGTGGAAGTTTGTCCCTGGTTTTTGTATGCTGACCCAGTGTTGTCCGAGGAGGTAGATCTTGCACCTTGCTTATAGTTGGGCCTACGAAAGGAACCACGGTATATGCATGTTTGTAGAGTCCCCATTGATTTTGCGACCTCCGAGTCCTTTTTCATTTTCTCGAGTGCTGTGTCCTCTTGAGGCCCGAAAAGATGTTCTTTATCAAAAGGCAGGTTTAAAATAGCCTGTTGCTTGAGGTACTCAAGCTTAAATCCTGAAACATGGAGCCATGCATGCCTACATAATAGGATACAAGTATTTATAGCTCTAGCAGCGGAGTCAGCTGTATCTAATACGCATTTTATAGAACTGTTGGTAATGAGCCTTCCCTCATTAACAAATTCCTGCACCCTTTTCCTGCGTTCCTATGGGAGATGTTGGAGGAGCTCCTCCATTTCGTCCCAGTGGGCTCTGTCATGTCTAACTAATTGAGCCTGGCTGTTGGCTATGGGCCAATGATTAGCTGCTTGTACAGCTACACGTTTCCCAGAAACATCTATTAGTTTAGACTCTTTCTCTGAAGGTAATGCATCTCCTGATGTTTGGGGTGTTACCCCTTTTTCTTGCATTCGAGACTCTACTATATAGAGGGATCTGATGGTGTATCCTTATATTTTTTGTCAATGAGTGTGCTGTTATTACTATAGCTTTGACAGGGTCTTTCAAAATGACCTCTGTGTGACATACCATGCCCTTAAGGAGTGGTAGGTATTGTGTTCCCCCTCCAAGCATTAGATACACTTTCAAAACGAAAATCCTCCTCTATTGTGTCCTTATGTAAGGGGACCTGATGAAAAGCTGCTGCCCCCCGATATTAAATCCAGATATGAGGAAGCATCATCAAGTGGTGATCGAGATCAGGGTCCGTATTCCCCTTGTGGTTCAACATCATAGTCATCCCAAGCATCCCCAGGGAGTATGTTTTGTGGTATATCCTCATCATCCTCTACCATGGGTGAATGAGGAGACGTGTCACCCACCTGCTTCAGATATTTGTGGTGAGTGAGGTGGTGGGGTTGGTGTTTGTGGGCTAGGTGAAGCTGGAATAGGATGTGTAATGGGCTAGTGGCTTCATCCTTCTTCTTGGAGGCTGTAGAGTAACGTCCAAAGCCTCTTGGAAAGTTTTTTTTTTTTTTTTTAAAGAGTGAGGTTTTGCTGGTTGAAGCACTATTTTCTTAGTTCCTACCTGAATCTGGAGTGTTTTTGTGCTTCGGGTTGAGCTGTTCCTGCATTACATCGAGGATCGGCTCTGGTGGAGATTTTGGTCTGAAAATGAAGCATTTTGGTGGAGGAAGAATCAATTTAGCTGTAACTGTACTCTGATCCAAAATACAACGCTTTTTTGACGAGACTGAGGGGGCTGTAGACCCAGATATTGAGGTGTGGAGGCCCATGCTGCAGGCCGAACTTTCAGAGATGAGCGGGAGGGCGGGGCTCCCGAGTACATCTTTTGATGCGCGCCATGGCCTTTTTGCATTGGGGACCGTAAGCCGTCTTTTCGGTCGGAGCTGGTGTTTTGGGCTTTAGACCAGGGGTAAAAGTACTCACTGTCCAATGCTTCTGTGCCTGCTGAAGGGTGGCAGAGTCCTGGTAGGATTGGGACTCGGAATCCTGGATAGATGGTGTTTCTTCTTGTACTGCCGAAGCTTCCTCGTCTTCCTCCTGAAATCGAACAGAGATGTCAGGTACATAGTCAGCTTGTCTACGCTGCATTTCTTGGTGCCGAGCATGTTGATCTAGAAGTGTCTTTTTTGATCTAAAAGTATTGCAAGCCTCACAGCTTTCCTCTCGATGATCGGGCGAGGCAAAGGTTGCAAACGGAGTGTTCGCCGGCATGGGGATACTTAGAGTGACACTTCATTCCACTTCTGTCCGAAGTTCATTCCATTAGCAGGTCAATTCAATAAACTTTATTTCAGTCATAAGACCATAAAAGTGCAGAATGCATATATAAAACCCAATAAAGTTTACATGTACTAAAATGTACTACAGTTAAAAAATAATGCTAAACGGATCATGTAGCTTAACGTTTAAAATGCGTGCCTATTCTTAAAAAGAAAAAACTGTACATTAGTTGCCTTTAAAAAACTATTAGCTGATCAATTCATATAGCCTAATACAGAAAAATACAAGCTTTTCTATAAACTGTGGCACTGAATTGATCTGCATTGAATTATTAAGATAGTGCTTTCACTGTCATTATGATTGTGGCGATGTGATCAAAAGGAGTTGTTCGGTTGACTGCACTTTGTAAAGGTTAAGGTAGACTCCCCCCCCCCCCCCCTTCCTAGCAGTGCTTGAAGAACAAGTTACTTACCTTCGGTAACGATGTATCTGTAAGAAACATTAGTTAGTTAGATTCCTCACCTTAGAATATCCCCAGGCGTCAGACTGGATCCGGAAGATTTTTTCGTCAGCAATACCCCTTGCGCGTCGCTAGGCGTCGTCTCCGGCTCCGCGTCCGTCGTCGGCGTCGTGCGCTGGGATGACGTCGGAGTACTTAGACGCCGACCTCGCGCGCTGACGTCAGTTCTTGTACATAGCTTTCCGCGCCAGGAACGCAGAGCCATGCAAGAGACCGACACTGGTGCCAAAAATAAAATCTAGGGGCCTGAAAAGGATAACCTTAACCCTAGATGTTAGTTCGCAAAACGGGGAGGATGGGTGGGTCGGTGAGGAATCTAACTAACTAATGTTTCTTACAGATACATCGTTACCGAAGGTAAGTAACTTGTTCATCTGAAAGAAACACGTTAGTTAGATTCCTCACCTTAGAATAGATACCCAAGCAATACCAGCCCCGGTGGTGGGTCTGCGAACCAAGATCACACCAGAAAGTCCTGGAGGACAGAACGGCCAAAGAAGCCATCCCTCCGGACTTGGCTGTCAAGGCAATAATGCCTGGCAAACGTGTGGAGCGAAGCCCACGTAGCCGCCTGACAGATGTTCTACAAAGGGACACCCCGTCCCAAAGCAGTAGTAGCTGCTGTGGCCCGAGTAGAATGGGCGCGCAGCCCAACAGGAGGGTCCTTTTTTGCCAAGGAATAACAAATTTTGATGCACAAAACGACCCACTGAGAGATGGTCCGTTTGTACACAGCTTTCCCCTTCTTAGCACCCACGTATCCAATGAAAAGTTGGTCGTCCACCCGGAACTGCTTTGTGCGGTCCAGATAAAAGGAGAGCGCACGTTTTGGGTCCAGACGGTGGAGCCTCTCTTCCTCTTTGGAAGGATGCGGAGGCGGAAAGAAGGTAGGCAAGGTGACAGATTGCCCAAGATGAAAGGGGGTCACCACTTTCGGAAGAAAGGAGGGACGAGGCCGAAGGACAACCTTGTCCGGGTGAACAGATAGAAAAGGAGCCTGTGATGATAAAGCCTGGAGCTCACTCACCCGTCTAGCCGAGGTGATGGCTACCAGAAAAGCAGTCTTAAGCATCAGCAGACGAAGAGGACAATTATGAAGAGGCTCAAAGGGAGCTCACATTAGAAATGTGAGAACACTGAGGCATTACAAAAGGGACAGGAGGGAACGTGTGAGTAATGCCTTTTAGAAAGCGTGTAACTACCGGGGACTTGAAAAGAGAAGGCTGATCAGGAAGCCTTAAGAAGGCAGAGATGGCAGCAAGATAACCTTTCAAGGTGCCCAAGGCAGAGCCCTGCTGGGCCAAGGAAAGAAGAAAGAGGAGAACCTCAGAAAGAGGGGCGTAAAGGGGATCCACAGCCTTTGCTGTGCACCATGCCACAAATTTGTTCCACCGGCAGGCGTATACCGTCTTTGTGGAGGGACGCCTGGCTGCCAGAATGATATCACAGACTTCAGGAGGCAAGTCAAATGGCATCAACTGCCGCCGCTCAATCTCCACGCATGGAGGTGGAGGCTGGACAGGTTCGGGTGGAGGACCGTCCCCTGCTGCTGCGACAGAAGATCCTCCCGAAGGGGCAGACGTATCGGAGGATCGGTCAACATACTGAGTAGCTCGGGATACCAGTACCTTTGTGCCCAGTCCGGAGCCACCAAGATGACTTGGGCCCGGTCGCGCCTGATCTTCTTCAGCACTCTGGGCAGAAGTGGTATAGGCGGAAAGGCGTACAACAGACCGCAACTCCACTCGTGACGAAAAGCGTCGCCGAGCGAGTGCCGCCTTGGAAATTCCAACACGCAGAACTGCTGACATTGCGCGTTCTCTTCGGTGGCGAATAGATCTAACCAAGGCTCTCCCCACTGCTAAAAGAGACCTTGTGCCACTTCGGAGTTCAGACGCCATTCGTGATCCATCATGCACCGGCGGCTGAGTTCGTCTGCTCTGGCGTTCAGAGAGCCCGCCAGATGTTGAACCACTAGGGTGACGCCCTGGTGTTCCAGCCATGTCCAGAGGCGCAGAGCCTCCTGACAAAGGGTCCACGACCCCACCCCGCCCTGTTTGTTGCAATACCACATGGCGGTGGTGTTGTCCGTGAACACCTGCACGACACTTCCCCTGACAGAGGGAAGGAAGGCTTTCAGTGCAAGCCGGATCGCTCTCAACTCCAACAGGTTGATGTGGAGACGAGACTCCGCCGGAGACCAGAGACCTCTGATCTCCGCCTCTCCCATATGGCCACCCCATCCCAGGAGGGACGCATCCGTCACTACGACATGCTCCGGTTGGGGAAGGGAGAGGCTCTTGCCCTTGACCCACTCGCGGTCCGTGAGCCACCACTGCAACTGCTGTGCAGTGCCCTCCGAGATCAAGACATGGTCGGACAGGTTTCTGTGATGCTGGGCCCACTGAAACTTCAGGTCCCACTGCAGAGCCCGCATGCGCCGCCTGGCGTGATGCACTAGTAGGATGCAGGAGGCCATCAGCCCCAGAATCCGCAACACAAGCCTGACCGAAACCCAGGATAGAGGCCGAAAGATGGGAATCAGGGCCTGAATATCCCAGACCCGCTGTTCCGGCGGATAGACCCGGAACTGCGCCGAATCGAGAACCGCTCCGAAGAAGAGGAGCTTCTGAGAGGGACTCAGGTGTGACTTCGGCACGTTGATGGAAAACCCCAGCAAATGCAGGAGATCCGCCGTAGTCTGGAGGTGGGAGACGACTGCCTGGGGCGAGCCCGCCTTCAACAACCAGTCGTCGAGATAGGGGAAGACTGGAACCCCTGATCTGCGCAGATGAGCTGCGACCACCGCCATCACTTTCGTGAACACCCGAGGGGCACTGGTGAGGCCGAAGGGGAGCACGGTGAACTGAAAATGCTCCTGGCCCACCGTGAACCGCAGGTAACGCCGGTGGGCCGGCAGGACGGGGATGTGGAAATATGCGTCCTGCAAGTCCAACGCTACCATCCAGTCTCCAGGGTCGAGGGCAGCTAGAACCTGAGCCAAAGTCAACATCTCGAACCGTTCCTTCCGGAGGAAGGCATTGACGTTCCTGAGGTCCAAGATAGGGCGTAGGCCCCCTTTGCCCTTCTTGGGAACCAGAAAGTAGTGGGAATAACAACCACGACCTACTTCTGGGCTCGGAACGCGCTCGACGGCCTCTTTGGCCAAGAGGGCCGAAACTTCCTCTCGCAGAAGATTCAAATGATCCTCCGAGATACGGTGGTGCTGCGGTGGCATGGCTGGAGGGGTCGTCTCGAAGGGGAGGGAGTAGCCCCTTCGGACGATTTGCAGCACCCACCTGTCCGAAGTGATGGTACGCCAGTGGAGCAGGTGATGGCGAACTCTGCTGCCCACTGGCGAGGAATGGGCCGGAAAGCTCGGACTAGGAAGGCTTGGAGGCGGATGCTGCCGGGGTGGATGTGGGCTGACTGCGTCGGCCTCCAGAACCGCCTCGGCGGAAACCACATCCGCGACCGCGCGCAGGTTGGGTCTGCGGCTGGTGGCTAGGCGGACGTGAGGAGGCGCCCCTTCCTTGGCCACGAAAGGGGCGAAAAGCGGAAGTTTGCGATCGCTGGGCCGAGAGGCCCAAGGCCTTAGCCGTAGCCCGGGAGTCCTTAAAGCGATTCAGCGCAGTGTCCGCTTTCTCACCAAAAAGGCGAGTGCCATCAAAGGGCATGTCCATGAGAGTGCTCTGGACATCCCCCGAAAAAGACGTGGACCACAGCCAGGCATGACGTCTAAGCGCCACCATGGTAGAAATTGCCCAAGGTTGCCCAGTCGGGTCCGCGGGGCCCGAAGGCGCGCCAGTGGGCGTCGACGGCGGAGCCAGGCTCCTCATGGCCGAGAGGAAGGCACTGACTTCCGCCGGCGTCGCGTCAGTCCCAGGGACCGGCGGGTATGGGGACTTGCGCGGTGCCTGCGGCGCCGCTGGAGCCGCGGGGGTGGAACCACCCTGACCCTCGGCCGAGTCGCGCGACCGGCGAGGGGAGTCCGAAGAGCGATGTCGCCTCTTGGACTTCTTGGAGTGCTTCGACTTACCCGAAGACTTGGAGCCAGACGAGCGATGATGACGTCGGCTGCGGCTCCGCGACCGATCCTTGGACCTCCTCCTGGACCGGGATCGAGAGGGGCGCGGAGCCGAGTGGCGAATCTCGAGGAGCTTACGGGACCGCTCCCGTTTAGCCTTCGAGGTCAGGGCCTTGCAGTCCGAACATGACTCCGCGTCATGGTCGAGGCCCAAACAGTAAAGGCACCGGCGGTAATGATCCGTAACCGACATCAAGCGGTTACAGTCAGTACAGGCTTTGAAACCAGGCATCCTACCGGCACCGGAGTCGAGACAAGATCAATAAGGATCAAAAAACTTAGTCAAAAAAGACTAAAAGGGGTAGCTCTCCCAGATCTGCGCTTACTGGCGCGGAAAAAAGAAGAACTGACGTCAGCGCGCGAGGGCGGCGTCTAAGTACTCCGACGACGTCATCCCGGCGCACGACGCCGACGACGGACGCGGAGCCGCAGACGACGCCTAGCGAGGCGCAAGGGGTACTGCTGACGAAAAAATCTTCCGGATCCAGTCTGACGCCTGGGGATATTCTAAGGTGAGGAATCTAACTAACGTGTTTCTTTCAGATATTAATATACTATGGGCCTATTGGAGGGGATAATCGATTGAACGTTTTGGCCTTCCTTCTGATTCCCCACATATGGCCCAGGAACTTTGCTAATGCGCATACAAAAAGAGGTCTTGTATCTGATTTTAATATGTGCAAAGCTACACCATACTCTTGGGTTCTGAGCTGTTTACAAATAGGGATTAACCATTTTCTTTCAGGACCAGCGTATGCATGGCAGCCAAAGAGAACATGACCAATCAATTCGATTGGGGCAGAGCAACAGGGACAGCCTTAATTCTGGGCAGCACTGCATGAACATAAGTTTGCAAGAGAGTTCAGGGGTAGAGAGCCGTACCTGAATTGAAAATTACGTTTTCAATCAGCCAGCAACAGAATAAGATCAAGGTAAGCTTCCAAGGTACATAATAGTTTAAAATCCAGAAATTCCTCAGTTAGTCTACCCCGATACCCCTGGCTTCATTCTGTGCTTCCCAATACATTACTTTTATTTGTTTCCTTGTGGGCAATTCAGGGCGATTGATACTACCTCCCTTTACCTCAATGTTATTAAGTAGGTTTCTAATATTCCTGATCCAGCCTATTTTCTTGGATTGCATTAGCAGGGCATTCTCCGAAAGACGATGGAAATGGAGAAAGGGAGCCAGGTCGGTGAGTGAAGTTCTACTAGAGAACCGAAGGAGTCTCGAACAGGAGCACAAGAGATTACATCTGAACCCGTCAACGGAAAAAACTATCTTAAGAAGGCGTTGATGACCATGCACAGTATTACCAAAAGGAGGAGTTACACAGCCTAGTGACTTGAAGAAAACGTCTTGGAACAAAAACAACTTGTAATCATCCGAGCCCAACACTAGATGGCGGACTTATGCAAATCATGCGTATCTACAGCACACATGCTCCAAACATGAGCTTTCTTTGTGATATTCCTCAAAGTGGCAGAGAACCATAAGTCATCATTCACTGATTATTATTAGACTTATTGTTTAAGCATTGCCGTCATCAGGAAGACCAAAATAATGAAATAGGGGATCACAATGTAAGGTCTGACTAGAAGACTTCACATGCAGAGCTCAAGTTGTTCAGCATTAGGATGCATAGCTCATCTGTTTGAAACTTTGTATCTGGTACTTGCAGTTTGGTTATCCCGCTTATAAATGAGGGACTAAAAATATAAGCCTGCAAGTTAAAAGTCAGGACAGATTTTTTACTACCAGAACAGAGGGCAACTTCAGAGCTCTTCACAGGTGAAACTCGTTGGGGCATCTTATGTTTTTGCATCAATTGGCGTAGATCTGACCTGTAAAACTTTCCTACAGTTGGAAGCACAGCGGCACTGTAAATTCATTTACTCATCTATACGACCATCACGCTTAATTCAGCTTATGTGCATCTTTGTCTAAATCATTCAATTCTTCCTCCTTTCTCCTAAATTACTATGTACACACACACACACACACACACACCTATTTTAATGCACTTCTTACAACTTGTCATCTGTCCTTTAAGCATGAACAATGGTTGTATTCATGAGAACACAAAGCTAAAAGCTATCGCTATTTTAAATCTTACCTTGTTCTTGTACTACCTCATCATCGCAACTGTTAATTGACCAACTGGTTGATACATGTCCCGTCCAACCAGGGTGTTTGCCCACATTAACTGGCCAACCAAGAGATAATAAGAATTCTAGGAAATGTGGCTGAACGTTACTGGAAGACTCTACATTCTTCAAAATCTGAAAAGATGGCAATGTAAGTCATAAATGGTAAGAAAACGTAAATGGGTTTTTTCATCAGACAATATAGAAAGTACTAGCACAGTGCTGTGTTCATAACCTTTTACATACAAGATTAACAAAACTATTCTGTGGGTAAACAAAATATTTTGTTACTTTAGGGCTTGGATAACCTTAGAAGGACGACAAAATTTTTTTTTGCTCTCACATATTTTTCACTTGCTGGCAGAGTAGTCTTGGGTACAGTATTGGATTAACAGAACATATCCTTCACACTACGATACATTTTGAATAGAGCAAACACCTTGCACTGGATATAAAACAATATGTAGGTTAGTGAAGATGTGCTTTCTCAGATGAGTTTCAAACTCATATGGAACTGTTAAATAATGGTCAAAATGATATGAGACATGGATTCAAAGTCACTCTCACCACTTCAGTCACTGCTTATTAATACTAGGAAAACACAACAAATCTGATAGCTACACTCTTAAGAATATTAGCAATAGTTGTTCTCTTCTGCTTTAATTTTCTCATTCTGTCTGTAAGCGTCAACCCTGGTAAGTTGCCAGTCAGAGAGAACGGATTCTTCAACCCTCAATGATCATTCCAGAACGTATAGTTCAAAGGATTACAACCTAAAATTCAAATTCTCAGCTCACACTTTTCAGAGTCAGGCTGGACAGGCATTCCATGCATGAGCACCCAGAGTTACAGGGAGCCGGAGCCTCTAGGTCTCAAGTGAGGCACTTCATGGCCTTGAGAAAATGTCCTACATGGTATAAACTCTACAGCAGACACTGTGTGCATTTACAACAGCATGGATATGCTACTGGCAAAGACTGCAAAAGCAGAATGTAGCAACTTTGTTCGAGCTGCAGGTCTACAAGGACACAAAGTTAACCAGACAAGATGGTGAGAAATTCCTCCCGGGCAATAAGTCCCAGAAGTGTGCGGCTTACAATGTGTAACTGCTGTGCCTATAGTCTCAGTTTTTTTAGGGGGGGGGGTGGAATAAAAGTACAAAGTTATTTTCAATCTGTTGTGAATCAGAATCAGAATCAGAAACAGCTTTATTCGATTTTAAAAACAAATCCATAAAAGCGCACATATATTACAATTCGTTCCTGGCAAGAAAACAGCAGACTTTTTTTAAAAACATCAAAATAATACCATTTAAAAATTGTCTAATTCATGGAGATCCTAAATCTTAAAACAGTTTTAAGGAACTTCGACACAGAGAAAATAATAAATTCATCATCTAACATTTGCAATCTGACCAGCGCCACTCTACATTGTCTCAGCCCTAACTTTTTTAGGACGGGTCGGAGAATACTTTTTCTGGGTTCTGAATAGTATTTACAGAAGAAAATACAATGAAGGGAAGATTGGGCAGAAACTTGATCACAAGGACAGGGAATGAGTTCCTTTGACCAGCAATTCTTCTCAGGGAAGGTAACTAATCTAAAAAAGATATCTGCCCTGAAGCGAGTCAGTAGCATTCGGCAATGACAGCTAGGGACTAGGTTCAAATAAGGTTGAATGCCTTGATTTATGATCAATAAATGATTGGCCATGACAGAGCTCTTGCATTTCTCTAACAGCCAGCGTTTCTCTGTTAAATAATGCAAGCAGATTTGCTTGAGCTTCTTTCTTGAGAGGCCCATCATACTATCCGTAGAGTCGAAAAATTCGGAATGACCCAGCTTCATAAAGAAGTTTCTTAAGTAATTAAGCCATTGAATTTTCGCGACTCCATCGAGACCTAGACAGTCCATGATTAAATCCCTGTTCAGGCCTGTCTCATTTCCGGTCCAAACTTTATGCCAAATTGGCTCTAGTTTAATAAGGTCCGTTATGTAAGGTACACCCAACTCTTGATGACAGACGTAGGAGGAGGTAGACCCAGGCACTGCCAATAAGTAACGTAAAAAGACATTCTGACAGGTCTGAGTGCTTGGGGTATTCACTATCCCCCAAATTCCTGCACCGTATAATGCGGTGGATACGCATTTAGACCTATAAATGTCAAGCAAGGCTGGTACTGGCCGGCCACCTACCCTATTAGAAAAGTGTTGAACAGCCCCTATTGCTCGCGAAAATGCTAGTTTACGTGATTCACCTGCTGCTGTCCAAGATCCCTTTTTTTCAAAATTAATACCTAAATACGAAAAAGTATTTACAGTCTCGATTTTTGTGTTAGATAAGAATATATTACAATTAAGGTTTTTCTTTTTTGTGCAGCTCATGTTAAATGTTTTGCTGATGTTAATCTTTAGGCCTCTACTACCCATAAACTCTGAAAAATTACTAAGTGTTTTCTGAAGGCCAATTTGGGTCCGGGCCATGATTACTGCATCATCTGCATACAAAAGAATGGGGATAAATGAGTTGCCAATTTTTGGGTAGTCCTGTTTATCTGCCAGGAGGCGAGACGAGACTGAATTGATATACAAATTGAACAAAAAAGGGGCTAAAATACAGCCTTGTCTCACGCCCTTTCCAATAGGGAATTTGGAAGTACATTCCCCCTTGTCCCCAAAGCGTACCCTGGCACCTGCTTCCCGATATAATTCTCTGATAAATATTAGAAGGTTTGAGTCCACACCCATGTCCTGCATAGTTAGCCAGAGTTTATTGTGGTTAATACAGTCGAAGGCCGAGCTTAGATCAACAAATGTAAGAAATAAGTTCTCATTTTTGGCCTCGACGTATTTGGCAACTAGGAGTGCTAGGTTCAAGCCTTGTTCTACGGTTCCCAAACCTTCCCTAAAACCATATTGGTACTGAGAGAGAATACCTGTATCGTCGGCCCATAGTTGTAATTTATTAAGTATAACTCTCCCCGCGATCTTCATGAGAGAATCAAGTAAGGAGATCGGTCTATAACATTTAGGTGTATTTCGATCGCCTTTCTTGAAGATGGGAACCACAATAGCTTCCTGCCAGGTCAATGGAAATCCCACTTTAGTAAAGCTGTTAAGTACATTAGTTAAAAGTGGAGCCCATAGGTCATAATTAGCCTTAAAAATGTCCACGGGTATTCCATCCGGTCCCGGGGCCTTTCCCGCTGGGCTCTTGTTAATAGCTATCAGGAGTTCCTCTATAGAAAAATCAACATCCATTGGAAAGTGGGCTACATTCTGAGTTGCTAAATTTGGCCCGCTTTCTATCCCTGCCAAGAGGTCTTCTGTATATAACTCCCGGAAATAGCTCACCCAGGTCTCCTCTGGAATAGCTATTTCAATGGAGGCTGTTGCGTCATTAGAGAAAAAAGGGGCATTCACCGCTTTCCAAAAAGCAATGTTATTTTTAGAATGACATGCTTCCTGTAGATTAGACCAAGCTTCCTGTTTGATTTGTTTCTTCCTTTTTTTGACTGCCTGTTGGTAGGCGTTTCTAGCAGATCTGACTTCGACCATTTCCCTAGGTTCTCGTTTTAGTTGGGCCATTAAATAAGCATGAGTCTTGCTACACTCTCTGTCGAACCGTCTCTTAATTTTTTTCATCCCAGGTTGCAAAGGTTTCGTAAGTGACTTTCTAATTTCCTCTGAGATTTTAAGAAAAGCATCACTGACTTTGAGAGGTTCGACATTCTCTGCGAGGCAGGTATTAAATTCCACTTCCTTGAAGCAAATTAAATTATCAAGGAAGGCCACTGGTTCCACTTTGTCCCATTTTAGGGTATAGCCATTCTTCTTGGCAAGTTCCAGTCTAAAATCATACAGATTTTGGACTGTAGAAGCAGTATTGTTTTTCCCCCTTGGTATAGCAAGGGACATACTAAGTGTTAAGTGGTCGCTCATTGCAATCTCGCGAGTTTCGAACACAAGGATGCAATGGAGATATCGTTTAGATATAAGCATAAAGTCAATGGTTGATTTACAACCCCGTCCAATAAATGTAGGATTAAACGGGAGTGAAGGAGAACATAGTTCGTTAACGAAACCCAGACCCAGTGAGAAGAGTATGTCATTTAGGTGGTTTCCCAGAGTTGTATGGGAGAAATGTGTCGGAGAAACATCGTCCATCTCGCCCAGGCCACATATGTCTTGATCACTAAATGGACAAAGGGTATGATTAAAGTCACCAGTCCAGATCACACAGGTATCAGATGGTTCTTTTTCGTCTAATTTGTTAAGGGTCTCGTTTAGTTCTTTAAGGATCGAGGCCCATAATCCTTTCTGAATGTTGTTATAAAAGTTAACCAAGTTTATATGTTGGTTACCCCCCCATGTTATATGCAGAATGTGATAAAAAGCAGATTCAGAAAAGAAAGAAATCTTAATTTCTTTTAAACAGTTAGAGACATAAGTACATAAACCCCCTTTATTTCTCCCTCTTAAGGTGTGTACTGCCGGCGTATGATAGGTGCGATAACCATTCATATGGATGGGGTCGACCGACCAGCATTTCTGGAGGCAGATGATCGAAAATTGTTTTAAAAAGGGAATACAGTTTGGATCACTTAGCCTAGAAGACAACCCTGCCACATTCCAGGAAAGGAGTGTAAGGGCATAGCCAGTATCGCCTTCTGACGGCATAGATGCGGCAGAAGTTGTACAGGGAACCGCACTTGAAGGGATTCCACTACTTAACGATGTAAGGTGGTCAATAATCCCTTCACCCTCAGTATTAATAAGAATGGTTTCAGGATTCTCCACTGAGGAAGTTGACAATTGTGCAGGCCGTAAATTGGGCGATAAGGTTGGCACGTCACCGGCTATGTTTACCTCTACGAGTTCGGGTACATGAAAGTTATGAGGTAGTCAATCGACCATGTCTAAGCAACTATACCTATTTGACCTTGGGAAAGTCTCCAACCAGCCTTGGTCAATTAAGGCCAGCCTGCCTCTTTTGTGGTTAATATTTGTGTTGCCCCTCCCTACCTGCTCCCAAATACTGTTATTTACTCGGTGGGGATAAAAATAATCAAGGGGTAGTGGGGTGATGTTTGAGTTAGATCGAGAGGGTTTTGCCTGCTGGATGTATTTTGCAGCCTGCATATCCTTAAAGTTGACAACTATGCAGTCCCCCGGTATATCTTTGCTCCTTCTACCCAGCCAACTGACTCTCCGAACAAACAGAATTTTGGTGTGAATATAGGGAGGGAGTGGTCGGTTAGTATTGAGCCAATGCGTTGTTTTGTTCTTCAGCTCAAGATATGTCTCAGGGGATTTTCCTTCCAAACCAGGTACCCCCGTCAAAATGATGACATAAGGTGAGGATTCCGGAGGAAGGTCTAAAATGGGTAACTTAAGGGCATCGCTGTGAGTCGCATCAGATCTGTTTTCTATCATGTCTGTATCCTGTGCAATAACATTTTTAACTTTTATGTTGGCATCAATTGGTTTCTGCGGGGGTTTTTCTCCTACGTGTAGATTTTTGGAACCACTAGTACTTGAAGAGTTTTCGGCACAAACTGCGTCTACGCAGTTATCCCGAGGTAATCCCGGGTGCCGATTGAAAGAGGGCAAGGACAAAGAGGAGAGACCTCTCTCTCCAGGAACACATGCAGAGTTGACACTGGGAGGATGAAGGTGTTCACGAAGCTCATTAATCAAAGTTGTCTTCAGTGATTGATTAAATTCAAGATTAGTGGAGACAGTCTGTTCTAAGTTATTAAGACGCTCCTCAATTTTGATGAGTCTGGCCAGAATCGGACGGGTTATGTTTTCAAAAACTTCCGTAATTTTAGAATAAAAACCGTCATTCATTTGCCTGGTTGGATCTAAATTGACTTCGATCAAAGAATCGTCAACAGCACCCGGAGTGTTATTAGGTGCAGGCTTCGTGCTATTAAGTTTGGTCGGTCTAGATTGGCTCCCCTTTATTGCTCGCGGGGCAGCTTTATGTTTAGGTTTGGTTCCTGCATTTGGGACAGAGGGAGGGGGAAGGGAAATAGACTCAGAGGTTGCGTGTATTTGGGCACGAGTAGTTACGCCTTCTGGTTGGTTAGTAGCAGCATCAGTTAAGGTAGTTAAAGGCCCAGTTGTGCTTCTAACATCTTTACCCCTCTTTCTTTCCAAAGTTATGACCCTCCTGCTATCAGGACTTTCGGCCTCACTAAACAAACAATCAGTTGTAGTAGATTTTGGAATGTTTCTCCCAGGTGTAACAGATAGAGCTATCTTCCCTAGTGATGAGCGTTTGGTGGTAAGAGGATCTAAAGAGAGACGGCGCTCAGTGAGATCTATTTCTCGCTCTAATAGGTTAGCAGCTCTTACAATAAAATTATCCAGCGTCCCTGCCATAGTTAAACCAGCTACAGTACTTTTGACCCTGGACATTCCTACTACCTATATCAAACACAAATGCCTCAGTAAATTTTGGTATCACAGAAAACCAAAAGGGAGGTGGCCCAGCCCAGTGTCTCCAGTCTCGAACGGCCTCAAACGGCCCGCTCTTTGCCCGGTCTTAGCCCCGTGCTGAGACCCGTGCGCGTTCCGCTGGCGCGTGTAGGCAAAGAAGTGTTTATAAGATGAAGGCAAACGGTGTTGGGGGAGGAGTCGGGAAGAGGACCAGGTGCGGCTGTTCAGCGTCACGCGCAGCACCCTGGTCCTCGCAGTCCCGAGTACGCCGGGCGCTCACAACAATACGATCATCCAGCAACGTCCCCTCACCGGACTAAAGCACAACGCAGCAGACCGTGCAGCGTGGAGTCAAGACGCAAACAATACTCCAAGCGTCAAACAACAGAGTCCCGGTCCCTCGAGCAGCTCCCGCGAAGCGGGGGCCGCGAGGCGCGGTGGAAGTTCAAAGGTCTGAGGTAAGGATCCAGGTAATCCCAGCAATGACAAACAGCAAAGACCAGTCCCTCAAACGGAGCCCGTGGAGCGGGGGCTGCACCGCCTGATGAAGGTGTTGGGGGAGAAGTCGGGAAGAGGACCAGGTGCGGCTGTTCAGCGTCACGCGCAGCACCCTGGTCCTCGCAGTCCCGAGTACGCCGGGCGCTCACAACAATACGAGCATCCAGCAACGTCCCCTCACCGGACTAAAGAACAACGCAGCAGACCGTGCAGCGTGGAGTCAAGACGCAAACAATACTCCAAGCGTCAAACAACAGAGTCCCGGTCCCTCGAGCGGCTCCCGCGAAGCGGGGGCTCGAGGCGCGGTGGAAGTTCAAAGGTCTGAGGTAAGGATCCAGGTAATCCCAGCAATGACAAACAGCAAAGACCAGTCCCTCAAACGGAGCCCTGTTGTGATAATTTTCCATTGCCTTTTCCTAAGAAAGTGAAGGAAAAGGTGTGTATAGGTGGTATACAAAAGATCTTATAAAATCTTCTTGAAAGTAATGCTGAAAAGGGGAACATATGAATGACTGCACAAACAACCCTAAGTGAATTTGCATAGTATGCACAACTGCTCCCTACAGGGGCAGGCAAAGTTTACTAACCAATACAATTCAAAGCAGTTTAATAAATTCATAATATCCAAGCCACAAAGCTCCAAAAAAATAAGAATTTAGTTGAATTAAGGAATAAAATGAAAACAAATATTACTAACACAATACTAAATAACCTAATCTTCTGAACAGTAAGAACAATACATTGGTCCCAAAGAAAAGGAAGGGTATCCTCTTTGAAGAAAGCATAAAGTGGACTTGGCCGTAAAGGTTCTCTGGAGTTGAGAGAACTGGTGCATTATTCCTCTATGTCTGCATTCTGAGACTACCAAGCTTGCCCAATCCACTATAGAGTCCAAGGTCATTATTACATTAGTATTTAGAATGCAAGTGGTAAATACTTTAAACAACTTTATAGATTTTTGTCAGGAAGGAGTACAGGATACAATTGTTCAATAATCAGCAAAACAATATATTTTTTCTTTACAGTACGCAAGAGGATGTCTTATTGAATGTCCTTGAATACTAGAAGGACTATTAATGTCTGTTGACTCATAAGTCATGCATACAGCTAGACGCTTCCAATGCCTAAGAGCAGCAACTAATGGTTTTAGGTCTTGATGACCAGAGACAAAAGAAACAAAAAGAGAATCAGATTTGTGAAATGCAGATGTTTTTTGTAAATATATTTTTAGGCAGAAAGGTAGGACAGGGATGAAGTGCAAGTCCTTCATGAAGAAAGCAGAGAAAATTATCATTATATAGAAAATCACTAATCCCACCCAATCTTCATGCAATAGTTATTGCAACTAAAATACAATCCTAATAGAGAGGTTTTTAAGGGATGTTTCTTCAAAAGGTTCAAATGGAGTAGAATGCAAACCATGCATATAAAGGAAGGTCTCAAGGAGGCACAGGGTTACGAATCTTCAAAGTGACTAAATCAAAAATCTATAAGCGACGAGGACCTAATTCAGAAAAAAAACTACATTCTTCTAAGGAGATCTGAAAGCTGTATACTCTGTCAGTTGATATTGATGAGTAGGGACAGCCAGACCCATAGGAAAATGTTTCCAGAAAAATTCAAGAAAGAGGGACACAAAAATATGATTTAGATCTCTAAATGTTCACCAATATCGAAAGGAGGCCTAATGGTTCATTATATGATTTTGGAGTTGCGTGTTGGATTAGTAAGGCAATCAATAATCTTTGATTATTCATAAATAATCATAAAGGTAGACAAACATCGATAAATAAAGACATATGCAAACAAAAGTATCAAATACATTAAAAACCAGATACAACAAACCAATGTAATGTTTCTAAGATTACATCACTGGAACGGATATAGAGGCACTCTTATCTCAGAGTTAACTATTAAAACAGCAAACTTTTCGGGTACTGAATAGCTGATTTTAAAATAAAGGCGAACCATGAAACACAACACAAGTGAAGAAAGCATTTGCAAATAACATGAAGCAGGTCTCTGCCTGTCATAGACGTTATTTTTCCGTAGCGGATATCAAATATTTACAGGAAAAGGGCTCATAACATTTGCAAAAATAAGTAAACTGACACTAAGTTTGTGGAGATAATTCCTTAGAAGGGCAATGCAGATTGAGGCTGTGCCATATCATCCCAAAGGAATGGCTCAATGGCAAAGAATATAGCTCAGTCAAAATTTGGTGAGTAGTGCTCGTTTCCATGTATGAACTTCAGCATCAAGAGAGGGTTCATGGCCCAATTTGGTCTGCACCACTAAATAGGTCCTAGTTCTAGGAAAGTGCCCCTTTTTGCATGGTTGCCTCCCCCCTACTTTTGAATCCACATTTGGCACATCTCTGGCCACAGGTAAGCCCCTTGTAAGAGGTACCAAGGGCACTGTGACCAGGGAAAGACTCTTAGGGATGCAGCAACTATTGTGCCACCCTTAGAGGCCCTGTACCTTAACACCCACACACTGTCATTGCAGGCTGCATGTTTTGGTGCAGTGAAAAGTGAAGAGTTGACATGGCACATATCAGAGTGTGCCATGCCTACAACCCACTGCCTAAGGCCTAGGTAAGCCACCCCTCTAGCAGGGCATACTAGCCCTCAGGTGAAGGTACAGTGGCATGAGCCCTATACCCCTTCAGTGCCTAAGTCCGTTATTAGACATCCTAAGTGTAGTAAAGTCATAAAGAGTATATAGTCTGGGTGTTGGTCATTACGAACTCCACAGCTCCATAATGGATTTACTCAAATCTGGTAAGTTTGGAAGCAAACGTCTCAGCACATAAACCTACACTGATGCCTCCTCCCCCAGGATAGGCCAGGTGTACACAAAGGGGAAGCTTCAAAGGCATGTGCTTTTGTGGGCTATCCCAGGAGAATCTGCATGAAAACCAAGCTAAAAAGGACAGGTGTGCCCACCTTCACCAACCCCACCCCTCAGGTGGGGGAGGCTAGGTGAAGCACACATCTCAGTCCCCTCCATCTTGATGATGAGGGGACCCAACCAATCAACAAGAGGCTCATGCCCACCTCCCTCTGGAGGGTAGCATACTAGGAGGCTACCATCACAAGGAAGGCACCAATTAGTGCCGACCTGCTCCCCCCCTTTAACGCCCCAAAATTTAGTATTTAGGGGTGACCCTGAACCTGGCCTCCTCAGAGTCGAGGAAGAAAGAAGAAGGACCGAAGACCCGTGCTGACCCAGGAAGAAGAGGACACCAACTGCTTTGGCCCCAGCCCTACACCGGTAGGGCTGGGGCCAAAGCAGTTGGTGTCCTCTTCTACGACCTGCCTACAGCAAAGAACCACGGTGAGTCCAGCAACCCCAGAGCCCGGAGGACCTGCCCTGCAACCATCTTACAGACTCTGTCTCCTGTGAGCACCAGATTTGCTCAAACCAAAGACTCCAAGACCAGGGCCTGGATCCTTGCGGTCCCGTGGTTCTGTACCACTCTGCACACGTCTGCCACAGCCTGAGTTTGAGTGGCCTAACACCCAGAGGAAGTTTTGCCGGCTATCCTGACCTAGAGCACGGTGACCCCAGACCTTCCTCAACCTTCAAGACGACATCTGCAGCATCAACCTGAAGGGTTTCCCGACCACTACTGATAGCGGTAAGAAGACCCCGGCCACAACCAAAGCGGTCTGAAGAGCCTGATGCCAAAAGACCCCCTGCGCCTGACGTCCTACGGCCTTGGGTGGCCCTACCGACAGTGTCCAGGCATCCCCCAAGATCCCAGCTTACTTCTCGAGCCGGTGGTCTCCTTAAGGAAGTCTCCCTGCCCGATCTTGCAGCAACTTTGCGGAAACTAAGGTCTTCATTGAGAATCATGGGTTCCCAACGTCCTCTTGGCACACTGCACCCAACCACCCCAGTGCAGCTGGTGGTACGGCTCCTGTGTGGATGGTTGGCCCCTGCAGTGCTGACCTTAACTCCAGGAGCTTTGCTTCCACACCCAAGTGCCCTGCTCGTAAGCAGTCCCTAACTGAAGGCCCCATTAGCTAACATCGGGCCCATGCATTTGGCCGCCCCAATGCGCTGGTGGTGCAACTTGAGTGCCAACCTAGACCATGGGGAACCTTGGTCCTAACGCCCAAAACGCCAACATGTAAGATGTTTATTTACCTGTGAAACCAATAACAATATTTCTCCCATAGGATCCCATGTTATGAGATTTTGGGCCTAAAATGTTTTAACCCCTTCGATGCTCATGACGGAGCGGTTCCGTCATGAGCATCTGTTGGGCTGTGCTCATGACGGAACCGCTCCGTCATGAGCACAGCCCCTGGGGGAAGCGCTGGCGCTCCCCCCCTGGGGCATCGATCGTGCCCCCACAGAGGGGGATGGCAGCGGAAGAGTTTCCGCTGCCACCCCCGAGCCCCCCCACTCTTCCTGATGACGTCAGCGCGCGCCGGCGTCATCAGGAAGCGTTGGACGCGCTGGAATTCATTTCTTCCAGCGCGTCCAACGGAGAGGGTAAGTGTTTGGCTGCGGAGTGGCGGGGGGGGGGGGGGGGGCGGAGTTCAGAGACCTTGAGGCATCGGGGCAGAGGAAAGAGTATTTCCTCTCCCCTGATGTCTCAATGCTGGGCATTCCTGTCCCACGATCGCGCACAGCGTCGCGATCGTGGAGCAGGGATGCCCCACTAGACACCGGGGATGTCTATTTCTTCAGTTGGGAAGCGATCCCTAGGGGGAATAATTTATGCTCAGCCTTTTCTGCCCCCCCTGGGGACAGATCGGTCGACTTTCGGTCCGTTTCTGCCCCCAGGGGGGGCAGAAAAGCCCACTAGACACCAGGGATGTCGTTTTATTCAGTTGGGAAGCGACCCCTTGGGCAAGGGTCGCTTCCTAGGTGGCATAATTTATGCTAAGACTTTTCTGCCCCCCCCTGGGGGCAGATCGGTCGACTTTCGGTCCGTTTCTGCCCCCAGGGGGGGCAGAAAAGCCCACTAGACACCAGGGATGTCTTGTTATTCAGTTTGGAAGCGACCCCGTGGGCAAGTGTCGCTTCCTAGGGGGCATAATTTATGGTAAGACTTTTCTGCCCCCACCCCTGGGGGCAGATCGGTCGACTTTCGGTCCGTTTCTGCCCCCAGGGAGGGCAGAAAAGCCCACTAGACACCAGGGATGTCTTGTTATTCAGTTCGGAAGCGACCCCTTGGGCAAGGGTCGCTTCCTAGGGGGCATAATTTATGGTAAGACTTCTCTGCCCCCCCTGGGGGCAGATCAGTCGACTTTTGGTCCGTTTCTGCCCCAGAATAGCCCACTAGACACCAGGGATGTCTGGTTATTCATTTAGGGAGCGACCCCTTGGGCAAGGGTCGCTTCCTTGGGGGCATAATTTTCTGGAAGACTTTTCTGCCCCCCTGGGGGCAGATCGGTCGACTTTCGGTCCGTTTCTAGCCCCAGGGGGGGGGGGCAGAAAAGCCCACTAGACACCAGGGAATTAGTGTAAATAAAAATGGAAGTGACCCCTTTGGCAAGTGTCGCTTCCAGGGTGCAACTTTTATAATATGTATTTGGCCCACCCGCCCCGGGACAGAGTAGCCTTTTTTTTTCCTGCTGTTTTCTGCCCCACCTGGCACACAACCCGATTGACCATTTGAGTAGTAACATAGCATGTTATAATGTTTATTGTTATATTTTTTGTGAATTGCAATAGTAATGTTTTTTTTTTACTTTTTTGTTCTAGGTGAAGGCTTTTGCTCTTTTCAGTTTGCCGTGTTGTTACTGGTGGTTCTGCTGTTTGTGTAGTTTGGTAAGAGACTTTTTTTTGTACAATTTAAATGTGTTTGATTTCTCTGCATGAATATTTTTTGCAAATGGTGTAATAATAGCAGTATGTTTGTTTTTTGAGTGTCAAAAAGTTTTTGCATTGGTGCTCGATGCGTATTTTGTTGTCTTGGGAGTAATTTGTTTTTTTTTCTTCTTTCTAGTTGGATATCGTTGGTTTTTGCTGTGTCACTGCAGAGTTGGTTTCTGGTGAGCGCAGCTGTCTCTTGTAATTGAATTGTATAGTTTTTGAGTATATTGATCTTTGTGATAAAGATACACATTTCTTTACTTACTTGGTTTGCACATTGTTGGTTGTTGTTGACTTGTTTGTGCAGTCTTCTATCTTAGTAAGTATAATGGCTAGCTGCAGGATTACTGCTCAGCAGGTTGTTGGTTTGCTGTTTGAGTCTTCCTCTGACCATGGTTCAGAGACTGACTCTGCATCTGAGGGAGAGGAGGCAGGGGACGATTCTGGCAGTGAGTTTTCTCTCCGTATGGAGTCATCGGATGAAGAAGATACTCTTAGTGCGGATGAAGTGCCTGTGTTAGAGGAGGAGACTGATGTGCCGATAGTGCGGCAAGAGGCATCTGGGCTGCAGCCTGGGGCTGCAAGGCTTCCCGTTGGTGTAGTGCGGCAAGAGGCTTCTGGGCTGCAGCCTGGGGCTGCAAGGCTTCCCGTTGGTGTAGTGCGGCAAGAGGCATCTGGGCTGCAGGCTGGGGCTGCAAGCCTTCCCTTTGAAAGTGATAACCTCTGGGTTGCCCCTAGCGTGGTGCAGCCGGCATTGCCAGAGTTTACTGGTGTTCCAGGGTCTAGAGTGAATACTGAAAACTTTTTGCCGGTAAATTTTTTTCAGTTGTTTATGGATGATGTGTTTTTGGCAGAGATTGTTGAGCAGACTAATTTGTATGCCGAACAGTTTTTGTGGGACAACAGTGCCAGTCTTAAGCCATACTCTAGAGCTACCCGGTGGACTCCCACAAATGTTGAAGAGATGAAGAAGTTCTTGGGTTTAACTTTTTTGATGGGCTTGCTAAGAAAGCCATCAATGTCTTCATATTGGTCTAGCAGTCCCTTGATGGCAACGTCTATTTTTCCGGCAGTCATGAGTCGTGACAGGTATTTGCTTCTGCTTCGGATGATGCATTTTGTTGATAATGGTTTAGCGTTGCCACGAGATCACCCTGAGTGTGACCGTCTTTTTAAGATTAGGCCTGTCCTTGATCACTTTGTTGATCGATTTTCTGAGATTTATGTCCCTGGGAAAGAAATTGCAGTGGATGAGTCTTCGATGTTGTTCAAGGGCCGCTTGGTTTTTAGGCAATACATTCCTAGTTGGAGGGCACGCTATGGAATAATGCTGTATATGCTGTGTGACAGTAGGACTGGATATGTCTCTAATTTCAGGGTGTACACCGGTAAGGAATCTAGGATTAACCTCCCTGGTTGTCCGTCCACTTTTGGAGTGACTGAGAAAATTGTTTGGGAACTTGGTAGAGGATTTTTTAACAAAGGCCACCATTTATATGTAGATAACTTCTACACTGGTGTGCGGTTGTTCAGGGAATTGGCCAAAGTGGACACTGTTGCTCGTGGCACAATCCGCTCTAACCGTAAAGGTTTCCCGAAAGAACTTGTTTGTCAAAAGCTTGTGCGGGGACAGTGCAGTGCGTTGCGTTGCCAGGAGCTTCTTGCTGTGAAGTGTTCAGACAGGAGAGATGTCTACATGCTGACTACCATCCATGATGAAAGCACTGCACCTGTGCCTGTTTGGGGTCAGGTCGCTGAAGTGCGCAAACCTGTGTGCATTTTAGACTATAATAGGCACATGGGTGGTGTTGACAGAGTAGATCAGAGGTTGGAACCTTACACTGCTCTTCGTAAGGCTTACATTTGGTACAAGAAGTTGGCTATCCATCTTTTCCACTTGGCAATGTTTAATGCTTTTGTTGTGTTCCAGGATTCTTGCCCTGAGTCAAAGATGACTTTTGCTAAGTTTCAGGAGTCTGTAATAGGCAGCCTTGTTGTAGTGGAACAGGCAAGTGTTCCTAGAGTTGGAGTGGTGGAGGATGTTGCTAGATTAAAAGATCGCCACTTTCCAGATCACATTCCTCCCACACCCTCAAAAGATTTTCCCAGTAGGAGATGTAGAGTCTGTTGGCGTAGAGGTACGCGGAAGGAGAGTCGTATGTACTGCCCCGACTGTCCTTCTCATCCTGCACTGTGTGTCCCTGCTTGTTTTAGAGCGTACCACACGCGAAATGATTTTTGGGAGCATTCATGAGTGGTAAAGTGAACTGCCTGGTCTGTATTCTTTGGATAATTTGATTCTGTTTCAAGGTTGGTGTTAGTGCAATGTATTTAGTTGCTGATTTTCTGTTAGAAGATTTGTATCTATTTGCGATTTGTTTGTGTTTTAATTTTTTTCAAAAAAAATCCTAAATGTGATGGCGGTGTGTGTAGGCTTGCGCTTGGCTGTTGGTGTGTGTGGACTGGCACTTGGTTGGTGGTGTGCGTGGAATGGTGCTTGGCTGGCGGTGTGCGTGGACTGGCGGTGTGCATGGACTGGCGGTGTGCATGGACTGGCGGTGTGCATGGACTGGTGCGTGGCTGGTGGTGTGCGTGGACTGGAGCTTGGCTGGCGGTGTGCGTGGAATGGTGCTTGGCTGGCAGTGTGCGTGGAATGGTGCTTGGCTGGCGGTGTGCGTGGACTGGTGGTGTGTGCGGACTGGTGCTTAGCTGGTGGTGTCCGTGGACTGGAGCTTGGCTGGTGGTGTGTGTGGACTGGAGCTTGGCAGGCGGTGTGCGTGGACTGGTGCTTGGCTGGCGGTGTGCGTGGACTGGTACTTGGCTGGCGGTGTGCGTGGACTGGTGGTGTGTGCGGACCGGTGCTTGGCTGGTGGTGTCCGTGGACTGGAGCTTGGCTGGCGGTGTGCGTGGATTGGAGCTTGGCTGGCGGTGTGCGTGGATTGGCGATTGGCTGCCGGTGTGCCTGGACTGGCGATTGGCTGGCGGTGTGCCTGGACCGGCGCTTGGCTAGCGGTGTGCGTGGACTGGCGCTCTGCTAGCGGTGTGTGTGGACTGGAGCTCGGCTGGCTGTGTGTGAGTAGTGACTTTCTGCTGGTCACTACACACACTGCTAGCTGAGTGCCACTCCACGCAATCCATCAGTCTGTGTAGTTGCTGTGTCTGGATTGTGGGTGTGTGAAAGTGATGGGCCCTTGAATGGCGCTGTGTGCTGGTGCGAGTTTTGTTATGTGATGGGCCCGCGGCTGGCGGTGTGAATGGTTTTGTATGTCTCACACGTATGAAAGGTGTATGAATGGCCTGTAAAGAGGTTGGTGCCTTGTCGTGGCTTTACAGCTCACGAGCTGTGAGTCAATGGTTCAGTTTCTCGCCCTTTCAATTATTACCAGTGCATTTCATGTTTTGTGAAATCACTTGCTAATACAATTGTATCTACTGAACCATCACTCACCCTCGTGCCAAATCCAACCAGTATGTGTGGGTGCTCCTAGAGTTGGAGTGGTGGAGGATGTTGCTAGATTGAAAGATCGCCACTTTCCAGATCACATTCCTCCCACACCCTGAAAAGATGTTCCCAGTAGGAGATGTAGAGTCTGTTGGCGAAGAGGTACGCGGAAGGAGAGTCGTATGTACTGCCCCGACTGTCCTTCTCATCCTGCACTGTGTGTCCCTGCTTGTTTTAGAGCGTACCACACGCAAAAGAATTTTTGGGAGCATTCATGAGTGGTAAAGTGAACTGCCTGGTCTGTATTCTTTGGATAATTTGATTCTGTTTCAAGGTTGGTTTTAGTGCAATGTATTTAGTTGCTGATTTTCTGTTAGAAGATTTGTATCTATTTGCGATTTGTTTGTGTTTTTATTTTTTTCTAAAAAAAATCCTAAATGTGATGGCGGTGTGTGTAGGCTTGCGCTTGGCTGTTGGTGTGTGTGGACTGGCACTTGGATGGCGGTGTGCGTGGACTGGTGGTGTGTGCGGACCGGTGCTTGGCTGGTGGTGTCCGTGGACTGGAGCTTGGCTGGCGGTGTGCGTGGATTGGCGATTGGCTGGCGGTGTGCCTGGACTGGCGATTGGCTGGCGGTGTGCCTGGACTGGCGCTTGGCTAGCGGTGTGTGTGGACTGGCGCTCTGATAGCGGTGTGTGTGGACTGGAGCTCGGCTGGCTAAGTGTGAGTAGTGACTTTCTGCTGGTCACTACACACACTGCTAGCTGAGTGCCACTCCACGCAATCCATCAGCCTGTGTAGTTGCTGTGTCTGGATTGTGGGCGTGTGAAAGAGATGGGCCCTTGAATGGCGCGGTGGGCTGGTGTGAGTTTTGTTATGTGATGGGCCCGCGGCTGGCGGTGTGAATGGTTTTGTATGTCTCACACGTATGAAAGGTGTATGAATGGCCTGTAAAGAGGTTGGTGCCTTGTCGTGGCTTTACAGCTCACGAGCTGCGAGTCAATGATTCAGTTTCTCGCCCTTTCAATTATTACCAGTGCATTTCATGTCTTGTGAAATCACTTGCTAATACAATTGTATCTACTGAACCATCACTCACCCTCGTGCCAAATCCAACCAGTATGTGTGTGTGCTTGCGGATTAGATGGCTGTGCAGTAATATTTGTCTTTCTGAAGCAGGGTGTACCTTGTCCCTTTTTGGTGAATTTTGTAATGTGTTGCTTTTGTACCTGGTGGTGCGAATGGTCTTGTTTGTATCACGTATGAAAGGTGTGTGAATGGCCTGTAAAGTGGTTGGTTCCTTGACGTGGCTTTACAGCTCTCGAGCTGCGAGTCATTGGTTTGGTTTTTTGTGAATTTAATTATTGACAGTGCATTTTATTTTTGTGAAATCTCTAGTTAATAAAATTTAATACACTGAACCATGAGTCGCCCTCGTGCCAAATCCAACCAGTATGTGTGTGTGTTTGAGGAATAGATGGTTGTGCAGGAATCTTTGTCTTTAGTTTCTCTGCCAAGGTACACTTTCCATGTAAGAATAACCCACCAACTGTAGATATTGTCGAAAACCCATGGGAGTTCATGGTGATGTCTCTCTTGTGAATTCAAAAAGTTTTTTTATCCCCAATGTCCTGCAAAGCTAAAAATGTCTGCCACATTTTCTTTATAATTTTATTCCAAAATTCTCACTCTGTAGGAACAATAGTTAATCTGGTTTTGCAAGGGGTGGTCACTTTGGATTTTGACCCGGTGCTCTGCGGCCATCTAGGGAAACCTACCAAACCCACACATTTCTGAAAACTAGACACCCGGCGGCTTCCAGGGAGGTATGGCTTGCGTGGATACCCCAACGTTTCCTTACCCAGAATCCCCTGCAAACCTCAATTTTAGCTGAAAAAAATCACTTTTTTCACACATTTTGGGGTGGGAAAGTTGTGGCATCACCGGGCTCACACAAATTTACAACCACCCAGCGTTCCCCCAGGTCTCCTGGTAAAAATGGTGCCTCACTTGTGTGGGAGGCCCAAGTACCCGCGGCAGGCAAGGGCCCAAAACGTAGTGAGGCGACATTTGGGATAGGCAATGTTGATGTCCGGAGACCTGGGGGAACGCTGGGTGGTTGTAAATTTGTGTGAGCCCGGTGATGCCACAACTCCCCCCCCCCCCCCCCCCCAAAATGTGTGAAAAAAGTGATTTTTTCAGCTAAAATTGAGGTTTGCAGGGGATTCTGGGTAAGGAAACGTTGGGGGATCCACGCAAGCCATACCTCCCTGGAAGCCGCCGGGTGTCTAGTTTTCAGAAATGCGTGGGTTTGGTAGGTTTCCCAAGGTGCCGGCAGAGCTAGGGTTCAAAAACTACAGCTCGTCACTTTGCCAAAAAAGGGTCATTTTTCACTGCAAAACTGAGGTGTGACCACGTTGCGTTTTGCGCCGTGTCCTGTCGCGGGCACTAGGCCGACCCGCACAAGTGAGGTACCATTTTTCTCGTAGGACTTTGGGGAACGCGGGGTGGGTGGAAATTTGTGGATCCACGCAGATTCCAGAACTTTCCATCACAGAAATGTGGGGAAAATGTGTTTTTTTTGTCAATTTTTTACGTTTGCAAGGGATTCTGGATAACAGACCATGGTGGGAGGCAGTCAAGTCACCCCATCCAGTCCGCAGGTACTATTGGGCCTCGCAGCTAGCTGCCATTAACCACGCCACGTATGCGCCCGGCTTGAATTCGGCGTATGAGATGGACAAGTTCCTGCTTCCCGGCGGGAACTACAACAGGGCACTTTATTCCCGCCTGGCTGGCCGGACCCTTACGGGTCCTACTAAGATTGCTGTGCGGACCTGGAGGGCTGCCACTGCGGCCATGGGCTGGAGTGAGCGAATGACATGTGCTACTCCCTTGTTTGCCTCCGACCGCCTGGGCAGCTTGTGGACCACCAAGGGGTTTGACCAGTGGGACACGATTGGTATCAGCAAAGTGGGAGACCTGTGGCACAAGGGCGCGGTCAAGACTTTCGCGGTGCTCCAGGCCGAATACGAGCTGACCGACAGGGAGTTCTTCCGCTACGCCCAGGTTCGACACGCCCTGCTCTCGGTCTTCGGGGAGGGGACCAAGATCCCTGTTTCCTCGCCCCTCGAGGACCGCATACTTGACGGACATGTCCCTGATAGTACTATTTCTTTAATTTATAAAAAATTGATTAATCACCGGGCGGATCTCCTGGTGCGCCTTCGGGAGGCTTGGACTGGGGATGGGGTCGAATTGGACGACGAAGATTGGCAGTCTGCACTGTCGTCCCCCAAGGAGGTTGCCATTCCGGCTCGTCTCCGGTTGGTACAGCTCAAGATTCTCCACCGGGTGTATGTGACGGGTCCGCGCTTGGTCTCGATGGGATTTTCCGACGACGGGCTCTGTAAGCGAGGCTGTGGGCTCAGCGCCACCTTTCTTCATATCCTTTGGGAGTGCCGCGAGGTTGCGGACTACTGGCGCCGGGTCCACACGGTTATGGGACGGGTCACCGGGGTTGTGCTGCTGCCGGAGGTGCGTCGCTGTGTCCTGAATGTGTGGGAGCCCAATGACTACAGCGCGGCTCAGACTCGGTGGGCGGCCCTAGGGAACATGATTGCCAAGAGGGATATAGCGCAACTTTGGGGCGCTCAACGGCCGCCCACCGTGTCAGTATGGAAGGAGAATATGGACTGGTGTATGTTTCGGGAGAAGACAGTGTATGTGGCCCGTGGCAAGCCGGGGGCGTGGGGTAGAATTTGGGGTCAATGGAATGCGTATCGCGGAGGCATCTGTACGCCCCCCCTGGTAGACACTGATATCGCCATGTCCCCCTGACCCTTGATGGCTCCTGGCGCTTTCTGTAACAACTACATATGGACGTTCATCTCCCTTGACCCCCTTCCCCCCCCCCCTCCGTCCCCGGCCTCCCGGTACTCCTCTCTTTAGCGGATTGCTCAAATGTTCTGACTGGAGTTTCCCGGGGGGAGCCTGATCCGCACTGGTATCCCTCATAACTCGCCTTTTGTTTTTATTGTTTTTACTTTTGTTTCTGTTATTGATGGACTGACGCTTGCTGTTCTTCGAGAACTATCTTGAGCCACTGCGGGGCAGTGCCCTGGGAACTGATTGTAGCCTTGATATGTGTATATTTCCTTATGTACCTAGCGGCCGGCCCGGGTGGTTGTAGGCCCATACTTGTAACCGTATTATTGTTCAATAAAAACTTTTTCAAAAAAAAAAAAAAAAAAAAAAAAAAAGTCACCCCATCCAGGATTCCCCTGGGTGTCTAGTTTTCAAAAATGTATAGGTTTGCTACGTTTCCCTAGGTGCCGGCAGGGCTAGGGTTCAAAAACTACAACTAGTCACTTTGCCAAAAAAGGGTCATTTTTCACTGCAAAATTGAGGTGTGACCACGTTGCGTTTTGCGCCGTTTCCTGTCGCGGGCACTATGCCGACCCGCACAAGTGAGGTACCATTTTTCTCGTAGGACTATGGGGAACGCGGGGTGGGTGGAAATTTGTGGATCCACGCAGATTCCAGAACTTTCCATAACAGAAATGTGGGGGAAATGTGTTTTTTTGTCAATATTTTACGTTTGCAAGTGATTTTGGGTAACAGACCATGGTGGGAGGCAGTCAAGTCACCCCATCCTGGATTCCCCTGGGTGTATAGTTTTCAAAAATGTATAGGTTTGCTAGGTTTCCCTAGGTGCCGGCAGGGCTAGGGTTCAAAAACTACAGCTAGACTCTTCGCAAAAAAAAGTGTACATTTTCAGTGTGAAAATGTGGTGTGTTCACCTTAGGTTTTAAGCCACTTCCTGTCGTGGGCACTATGCCTACCCACACAAGTGAGGTACCATTTTTATCGGGAGACTTAGGGTAGTTCAGGTTTGTAAAGCAACTGTTATTACCTATTGATTTTTGATGCATTTCTCCCTTCCAAATGAAAGACATTGTGTAAAAAAAAAAGTCATTTTGAAAAATGACCAATAATTGTCATGCAAGTAGGAGTATTCCCAATTTCGAAAATGTGCAAATATGCACTGTTTCTAAACTCTGGAATTTGTTCCCATTTCAGAAATACATAGGTGTCTTTCATACCAATTTTTCCATGTATACATTTTCCCACAATAATTGCTATATACCCGGAACAAAACAAAAAAAACCATTACAAAATGCTTCTCAGTTTTTTACTCTGGGTTCGTTGGGCTCTTGGTGAACCTACAAGTCCTATATATCCCCACAACCAGGAAGGTCCACCGGATATAACGGTACATTGCTTTCAAAGAGATATCATAATTAGAAGAAGTTACAGGTGAAAACGTTGACTCAAAAGGCTGCTTTTTCAACAAATTTTTCATTTTTCCTATATTTAACTGTTAGTTTCTATAAAGAAACCTTGATGGATCTACACAAATGACCCCTTGCTGAATTCAGAATTTTGTCTACTTTTCAAAAATGTATAGCTTTCCAGGATACATTATTGCTTTTCTACCCATTTCTACCATTATCTGGAAGGAGGTTGAAAGCACAAAAAATAGCAAAAATAGGGTATGTCCCAGAAATATGTCAAAACTGTGTAAAAATGTTGGATTTCTGACAAAAATCTGTCATTCCCTAAAAGCTGGAGAAATTGTGATTTCAGCCCCACAAACCCTTTTTTGATATCATTAGCAGAGAAAAACCCAGGCGCTTTCATTTGCAGCCACTTTTCCCCATTTTTCACAAACAAAACAAAATTTTGCTGTATTTTGACTAATTTCTGGGAACCCTCTAGGAGAATCCACAAACCCTGGATACCTTTAGAATCCCCATGATGTTGGAAGAAAAGGACGCAAATTTGGCGTGGATACCTAATGTGGTCAAAAAGTTACAGGGGCCTAAGCGCGCACTACCCCAAATAGCCCAAAAAAGGCTTAGCACAGGAGGGGAAAAGGCCTAGCAGCGAAGGTGTTAAGTGTTAAACTGTTGTTTTGTATTGGGAAAACAGCAACTATAACTTCAGCCAAGAAAAGTCTTACTTACCTTGTATTGGGAGATCCTTAGGAGTGGTATCTAGGCATACCACCCCCAGAACTCAATGTAATCTGAAAGTAATTACTGTGTAATATAATCCCAACCTGTAACAATTGCAAATCCATTTCCAATTGCATTATTGTGTAAATGTTTACAATTGAGAGTACAATTTACCTACCTGCACCTAGTCCTGCTTGGTTCTAGAAATACAACACAAGTATACCTTTTTTATACTTACCCAATTGGTCTGGATTCGGTCTCCGAGTGTGTGTAATCAGTCCTTGAGTGAGTGAATAAAATAAATGCTTAACACATCCTCTGGATAACCGTAACTGCTTGCCCAAACTATCACAAAGAGAGCTGTTAGTACTTACCTAATTTAGACTCAGCTATACCTCTGGGGACTCCCTGGACTCTGCACACTATACCTTACTTTGGTATAGTATATACAGAGCCAGATTCCTAAACTAATAAGTGGCTTTTGTATTTCCACAGCTTCCCTCTCCAACTGACATTCATAAAAGACTGCTTTAGCTAGGTTTTTGTTAGGCAGATAATGAACTAGGGGGGAAATGTAAAGAAGGTCTACCCTACACAGCTGTGATAGTTTTAATGTAGCGAATTTTGTTGCAGAAGTCACAAAATAAACAATCTTCAATTATCTCTTTATTACGGAATGCACAAGTGTTACTCCATATTAAGATTCATAGCAGCAGAGGGGCCCGCTTTATTGAGCCCTCTGTAGAGTCAATCTCCAGTTCCTCGTTTGCAAAGTAGCTTGGGCTGCCCGTAGAAAGTCCCAAAATATGCCCACATTAGCCGTTTTCCTCTATCTGCATGCTTTTCACGTATCAGTACCCCCCAAATATCAGCTTCATATGTTAAGATAGGTACACATCTCCAGCTGTAAATGTCTAATAAGGCAGAGATAGGCTTGTTAGCAATGTTAGGCAACAAAATTAATCAGTGTTCCTACTGCTTGGGAGAAGCACAGCTTCTTTTGTGTGATGAAAGGAAGCCAGCAACTAGCTGGGTAGAAAAATACCCCCCATCAGTTGACACTTCACAGTGAAGCACTGCGATTTGAGCCCTTCCTGTCCACAGCCCGTAATGAAGGTTTTATTCAAGTGTGTTTCTAAGTCCAAGCTCTCCATAATAATGCAAATGCATCAATAAGTATCTTCAGGCCATTGGGTTTAAAAAATAGCAACATGGCATCATCGAAGTACAGCAAAGGGGACATGGCTTGATGCAGGCTAGGGAGGCTCCGGACACTGCCTCTTGCTCCAGCAACTCACCAGAGCCTGGAGCCACTCTTGGCATCGGAGGAAGCTGACAAGCCCTGTGAATGCTGGGGTGGGTGGGGTGGTGTAAGGGTGGGAGAGGGTACAAGGAGAGTCTCAGGGGAGCGTGGTGAGCTATGACCCGCGCTGCAGTCCCTGACAGCGAAGCGAATCCCGTCCGTGCTGTGGTCCACAAGATGGCGACTGGGCACCGGTAGTGTCCTCAGTTGCCTTTCTTCAATGTCACTTTCCCACGTTACATGTTGCTGCCACTGTAAGCCGAACCCTCGAAGAATGCAGCACCTAACAGAGGTGCCAGCTGCCTTCTCACAGGTGGCGTTCCTTAAATGGAGGACCCCGCTACAGATGAAGCATAATACTTTTGGTGAGGACCAGCAGGACAACCCCGCTGTACGGCCCTGCGCAGTGCCTCTCCGCCCACTGTAACTTGCCTGCAGTAGGGAGCCTGCACAATGGTGGGACTATGCTGCAGCTGAAGAACCAGGGATGCCTATACACAATGCCAGCTGTGACCCTGCAAGCGGCCTACACTATATACAGCAGAGTACTTTGGAGGAACAATAATGAGGGCCTCCTTACCAGAGCACATGAGGTAAACTCGCATTCCTACAGTGAATCCAACGTGATGCCCACACTGACATAGGTGGTGCCACCACAATTTCAGACACCCAATTACTTGGCTACGGGTAAGGGATGTCCCACAGACCATGCATAGTGACTAGAAATGGAGACCCGCTGGGGCCTCGACACCTGCTTCCCTTTACATCCCTGACTGACTCTTTCCTGCTAACCATTGGATTGTTGAATAAGGTGGGATGCCACTAGTTTGGGATACGTAGGCATCATGAGCCGCGTCAAGCCAGCCAAGGACACACTGGCGAGGAATCCCCTGGAAGCCTCTGGCAAATTTCAGTATATGGATGCACATCGCTCCCCCTGGCCAACTGGACCTGACACGAATAGCTGTGAATGTTTCACACAAGATCCTGGAGAGCATGACAGGGTGGATGTGAAGGTGCATTACTTATACAGATTACTACAGCTAGTCTTTTCTTTCGTTTGGGAAGGGGTTTTGTGGAAAGTAGCATCTTTTTGGCATAGATACCTCCACGATTTGCCTGGTGTCAGTGTGATTTGACAGTAGTTCACTGGGATCCTGCTAATCAGGACCCCAGTAGCAGTGCCCTTTCTTCTAAATTCTCTGGTAACTACTTTGTACACCCAACAATAGGCATACTGGGGTACCATTATAAGTCCCGAGTATATGCTACTGAGGTACCCAGGGCATTGGTACACCAGGGGTCTCCCATGGCTGAAGAATGCATTATGCCAGCTATGAAGGCCCACGCAACTTATGTCTGCATAACTCCCATTGCGGTCTGCGTGAAATGGTGCTTGCATCTTTCACATTGTATATAAGGTTTCCCTTATAGCCTGGTCGCAGCACTGTAAACCTATAAATCACCCCTACAGTACAATGGCAGGGGGCCTGGATCTAAGCATGTGGGTACCCCTGCACGAGTGGAGGTATCCCTAAAAACCCCAGACTCCATTCTATGGGCGTTTTAAGTGTGGGACAGCCATTATAAGGTATGTAGTGGACACTTGGGTAATTACTGTAAGGCACTGTTCCAGGGTCGGTCTGATTGAAAATCAACCCAGACCGTACCTCAACAGAGAGAAAGTAAAGAGAAGTATCTATATGATAGAGGTCTAGGGTGGGGTACTTAGGAAGGGGGGAGACAGCATGAGTGTCTCATGTTGCCCTCACACATCCCGAGGGATGTCATGCTTCATCATCGGGCGGTGCTCCTCGTCGGGCCGGCGGTGCAATGCCCTACGGGTCCCCCGAAGGGTCTCTTTAGCGGAGATCTTTTAAGAGCGCTGCCGTTTGGTGCATGCGGGTATGTGGAGGGGAAGTACCAAGGTCAGTGGTGCTAGTGGTGTGTGCAGGAATAAAAATACCTAAGGGTTACCAGGGAAGCTAGTTTAATACGAAGGTACCCTTGGTACATTAAAATACGTGGCAAAAGTGTTACTAATTAAAACGTGATGTGTTTAGTAGTAACTAAAGGTACAGGTCAAATGGTCGACATGTTTCGCGCCTAGTGGTGGTCAAAATGATCCGGGGCGCTTCATCAGGACCAGTAGAGGTGAATAGTGTGGGGAGAGGTGCCCAGACTATGTGTAGTGGCGGGGGGTAAAATATCGCCCTCCCACTCGGCAATAAAGGGGGGGGGTTTAGTGTCTCCTAAACAGGTGGTGTCTGCAGGGAGAGGTATGTTATGCCCCCTTTGAATTAGACCTAGATCAAAGGGAAGATAAAAGAAGGAGAAATGCAGAAGTTAAAAAACATATGCGGACTGGCCTTGTCGGTCCGCATAAGTACATAGTGATCCTGAGAGATCACACTTTTACAATGAGACAGTCATAATGTCGTGCACCCTGAAGCCCAGGCTATTCTCAGATTTCTATAGGAGCGAGGAGGCGTGGGTGTGGTCCCATGCCAGTCAAGATGTGGTTGGTCCCGGGCCCCGGTGGCGGTCACAGAACCCAGCTAGAGGTTCGATAGGTAAACTGCTGTACCCCGCGGGGCCCAGACACCTCCAACCTGGCTGTGCAACGGGCTCACCCGGCGTGTCATCCACTGGGAGAGTCAAGTAGACACGTGTGTTGTATGTCCAACTCGAATCGTAGTTACAACACAGAAAGGTGCATTTAGAGTAATCTTACCTAAAGTAGGAGCTGGAGTTGCTCCTTGAGTTTAAAAAGCGGCGTAGGAGGCCCACACCATCTAGGGGGGTTGCTCAGGTGACGGCACTGGAAACCTGCCCGGTCCTGACGCCTGCTCGAAGGTGAATGTTGTTTGCCTTCCCCATTGTATTTAAAGACTGAGCCCCGTGATTGAAGGAGGTACCTGTTTCCGGTTCTGACGGCACGGAAGGTCATGAGAGGCCGGAGCTGCGCATGCGCGGTGAACTAAGATGTTTCCAGTGTTCTCTTGAGCATGCGTGAGGAGGTGCTTTTGGCGCATGCGTGGTGTGTGTTAGTTACTAGTGCATGCGGGCCTTGTTTACAAAATGTAAAGCCAGGAGCCAGAGACCAGATCACAAAAAAGTGGCAAAACATGGGTGTGACATTGTCTGCCCATCCTGTAAGATTGCCCGGGTCGAGGAGGTGATGGTATGTGGGCGGGGGCATATGTGAACTTGCTCACGGGTGTAAAAGGTGTGAAAGTTCACATCCGTTGCAGGCTAATGTTTTCAATTGAGCAGTGCACCTAAACGCTAATGTGACACACTAGTTATTCAGTTATGTTGCTTCAGGCTGGTGTAGAGCGGTGTTACACATAGTACATGCACACACCAGTGTCAATGTCAGAGCTCAGTCCATGGGATATCGTCATTAAGCCCCTGGGTGTCTGTGTGCAGACGGTGCACCCAGCGTTGTTCACGCCTAAAGAGCGACTCACTACTCCAGTTATTGTTGGATTCCAGAATGGTCCATTGGATCGCTTCGCACGGGTGTCCTTTTTCCAGAAAGTGGTTTGTCAGTTTTGTGGCTGCGCGCGCTCGTCTGATGGTACTTTTGTGTTCGCTGATCCTAGTTTTGATGGGTCTGGTGGTCATGCCTACATAGTAAAGTTCGCAGGGACACGAGATCAAGTATACACAATTTGTGGTGTTACAATTCGTGTGCTTCCTTTGTTCCCACTTCAGCTCGCCAATTTCTAAGACTTTCGTGTGTCGTGTCGTGGTGCAAGCACTGCATGAGCCACACGGGTAGTGCCCCTTGACTGCTGGCAAATCCCAGAGAGTGTTCTCTATTCTCGCTGGTTTCTGGCGTGGCCGTGTATTGATCAGTTGGTCTCTCAAATTGCTGGTTCTTTTGAAGGCAAACCGAGGTGCTGGGATGTTAAGTGTATCACTATTGATGATTTTCCAGTTGCGGTTGATGATTTTTTTAATTTTGTTGGAGAGGGGGGTAAAGGTTGTGACGCAGGTGATCACGTTGTTGGTCTCGGGCTCTCTTGTTTCCAGGAGGCCCTCACGAGTGTTGTTTCTAGCCCGTTTTTTGGCTTGGTTAATTACTTTTACTGGATAGTGCCTCTTCGCCAGATTGTCAGATAGGGTGTAGGCTTGTCTCTCAAAGTCCTGTAGTTTGCTGCAATTTCGCCTGATCCTGAGAAATTGGCCATAGGGTAGGTTCTCCCGTAGAGCTTTAGGGTGGTGGCTCTTAAAGCTCAGGAGGCTGTTGCAGTCAGTCTCTTTTTTGTACGTGCTGGTGTGAAGTATCCCATTTTCTAGTTGGATCAATAAGTCCAGGAAGGGGATTTTCTCGTCACTGGAAGTCATGGTGAAGCGTAAATGGGGGTCCAGATTGTTGATCCACTCAAAGAATTTTATTGTCTTAGATGCCTGTCCTCTCCATAGGATCAGCACATCGTCTATATACCGTTTCCAAGTGACCATATGTCGATGAAATGGGTTGGCGTCTGTGAAGATGTGGTTGGCCTCAAAGTGTGACATGTACAGTCCCGCCAAGCTCGGCGCAAAAGTGCTCCCCATGCTGGTCCCTTGTACCTGGTGGTAGATGGTGGTTTTGTACATAAAATAGTTGTTAGTGAGAGCAAGGGTAATGAGGGCCGAGATGAAGCTTGCCGGTGTCGAAGTTGGAAGTTCTGAGTTATGTAACAGACTGCTTACCACTTCGATGGTTGCTTCCTGCGGGATATTTGTATACAGTGCTTCCACATCCAATGTGAGCAGTAAGTTGATTTCCTCAGTGTTTTCATCATTGATGGTTTGGATGAGGTTGAGCACATCTCTGGTGTCTTTGAGGTAAGCTGGAGTGGCCTGGACCAAAGGGCGCAAAAAGAAGTCACTGAACTGACTCAAGGGTTCCAGAAGGGAGCCTATCCCTGACACGATCGGACGGCCGGGGCAAGGGGTAACCCCCTTATGAATTTTAGGTAGAAGGTAGAAGTAGGGCATCCTAGGAGACGAATTCACCAGAAAGGCTGCTTCTTTTGAGGTGATCCATCCCTCTGTGGCTGCTTCGTTGACCATGGTCCTGATCTGATTCAGTAGCCTTGAAGTGGGATCGGTCTCTAGAATCTCGTAGTACTCAGTGTTGTTGAGTTGGCGCAAGCACTCCTTATCATAATCCTGTATGTCGAGGATCACAGTGGCTCCCCCTTTGTCCGCAGGTTTTATTATGATGGAATCATCATTCTGAAGGGTGGTCACCGCCCTCCGTAGTTTTTTGGGGAAGTTGTTGTAGGCGTTAGGAGGTTCTAGTCGGTTAACCTCCTTGAGGACAGCTTTTTCGAAAGTGAGGACCTCGTGTGGGACCATACCAGCGCTGGGGGTGAATTTCGACGGAGGTCTCAGGCCAGTGTCGTCCTCAGTCTGTGTTTGGTTGTCTTTGAAAAAGGCCCTCAGTCTCACTTTGCGAAACAGTTGATGCAGTTCCTCGTTGGTTCTGAAGTTATCCTCCTGTGGGGTGGGCACAAACCCAAGTCCTAGTTCCAAGGCTGTGGTCTCGTCGGTGCTCAGAGGTCTCGAAGACAGGTTGACGATCAGTTTTTTTGTTGGTGTTGTGCCATGCTTCTCGTTGTTCTCTGTTGGTTGTCCGGATCTTGCCAATGTACCTGTTTGTTCCCTCTTCTTCTTCCTCTGCCTCTGCCCCTGCCTCTGTTCTGAAAAGGTGGAGGAGGGTTATGGAGGAACGGTTGCTGAAAACCCTGTTGTAGTGGGTTGTATGGTGGGTACCACATGGGTCCGTGTTGTGGGAATGGTTGGGGCGGGAAACCATAAAAAGGTGGTGGCCCTAGTGGTGGTGGTAATAGACCCTGTGGGTTAGAACGACGACCCCAGCTATTGTTACTCGAGTTGCTACCCGAAGAGTGACCTGAACGGTTGGACGTGGATGATCCATCGTCAGAGATTGTGTCGGTCTCTGTGGGTTGGAAATCCTCTTTTGTATAGGGATAGATTTTCTCCCTATCGAATCTCTTCAGGTCCTTTTGTAGTTTGTTTATCTTCTGGTTAAGCAGGTAATCTCGGTGGTCAGAGATTTCTGAGTTTATTTCTGCTAAGCGAGTTTTATATGCAGAAAGGCTGATACTGGTTTTTAGGCCGTTCTCAGCTATATTAATTTTGACAATCAAGGCATCCGACAACCGTTTTGCGGTACTGATGATCAAAATGATCCAATCTCGAGTGCATTTCCATGCAATTTGGCTCCATTCGCGTCTGAATATAAGGTCTTCCAAAAAGATCCTTGGTGCCGTGCGGACCAACAATCCGTTAGGTGCTGAGTTTGCTCTGAGGTATTCGGTCATAATAGAACCGTGAAGAGCGGTCTTAACCTGAAGTTTTTTGAGAGAAGTAAGGGTATTCCAGTCGCCTTGTGCGCTGGTCCCTGCTGTGTTGCCATCACCATCTAAGAGTGATGGAGTTCTCAGGATTTCAGCCACAATGTCCTCACCGTAGCTGAGGCCTAGGTTCTCCCCCAGGGTTGAAAAAGACATGTCTCGGGGAGAGTAAGGTTCAGGGAGTGGAAAAGGGAGTGGGAGAGGAAGAGGAAAGAAAGGAGAGGGAGAAGAAAAAAGGGGGGAAAGACAGGTGAAAGAGAGGGTCCCTCGGCTGATCCGCCGTGCTAAATACTGTATCCAAAAAAGGAGGGAGGGGGGGGACCAGGAGCAGGTTAGTGGTCCAGTGCCTGTGCTCCGAAAAGTCAATTGGGTAATTACTGTAAGGCACTGTTCCAGGGTCGGTCTGATTGAAAATCAACCCAGACCGTACCTCAA
The DNA here is from genome assembly GCF_964204655.1 of Triturus cristatus. Lineage (NCBI taxonomy): Eukaryota > Metazoa > Chordata > Amphibia > Caudata > Salamandridae > Triturus > Triturus cristatus. The sequence goes on from NC_140590.1 coordinate 1,319,400,922, forward strand.
CAGAGAGAAAGTAAAGAGAAGTATCTATATGATAGAGGTCTAGGGTGGGGTACTTAGGAAGGGGGGAGACAGCATGAGTGTCTCATGTTGCCCTCACACATCCCGAGGGATGTCATGCTTCATCATCGGGCGGTGCTCCTCGTCGGGCCGGCGGTGCAATGCCCTACGGGTCCCCCGAAGGGTCTCTTTAGCGGAGATCTTTTAAGAGCGCTGCCGTTTGGTGCATGCGGGTATGTGGAGGGGAAGTACCAAGGTCAGTGGTGCTAGTGGTGTGTGCAGGAATAAAAATACCTAAGGGTTACCAGGGAAGCTAGTTTAATACGAAGGTACCCTTGGTACATTAAAATACGTGGCAAAAGTGTTACTAATTAAAACGTGATGTGTTTAGTAGTAACTAAAGGTACAGGTCAAATGGTCGACATGTTTCGCGCCTAGTGGTGGTCAAAATGATCCGGGGCGCTTCATCAGGACCAGTAGAGATGAATAGTGTGGGGAGAGGTGCCCAGACTATGTGTAGTGGCGGGGGGTAAAATATCGCCCTCCCACTCGGCAATAAAGGGGGGGGGTTTAGTGTCTCCTAAACAGGTGGTGTCTGCAGGGAGAGGTATGTTATGCCCCCTTTGAATTAGACCTAGATCAAAGGGAAGATAAAAGAAGGAGAAATGCAGAAGTTAAAAAACATATGCGGACTGGCCTTGTCGGTCCGCATAAGTACATAGTGATCCTGAGAGATCACACTTTTACAATGAGACAGTCATAATGTCGTGCACCCTGAAGCCCAGGCTATTCTCAGATTTCTATAGGAGCGAGGAGGCGTGGGTGTGGTCCCATGCCAGTCAAGATGTGGTTGGTCCCGGGCCCCGGTGGCGGTCACAGAACCCAGCTAGAGGTTCGATAGGTAAACTGCTGTACCCCGCGGGGCCCAGACACCTCCAACCTGGCTGTGCAACGGGCTCACCCGGCGTGTCATCCACTGGGAGAGTCAAGTAGACACGTGTGTTGTATGTCCAACTCGAATCGTAGTTACAACACAGAAAGGTGCATTTAGAGTAATCTTACCTAAAGTAGGAGCTGGAGTTGCTCCTTGAGTTTAAAAAGCGGCGTAGGAGGCCCACACCATCTAGGGGGGTTGCTCAGGTGACGGCACTGGAAACCTGCCCGGTCCTGACGCCTGCTCGAAGGTGAATGTTGTTTGCCTTCCCCATTGTATTTAAAGACTGAGCCCCGTGATTGAAGGAGGTACCTGTTTCCGGTTCTGACGGCACGGAAGGTCATGAGAGGCCGGAGCTGCGCATGCGCGGTGAACTAAGATGTTTCCAGTGTTCTCTTGAGCATGCGTGAGGAGGTGCTTTTGGCGCATGCGTGGTGTGTGTTAGTTACTAGTGCATGCGGGCCTTGTTTACAAAATGTAAAGCCAGGAGCCAGAGACCAGATCACAAAAAAGTGGCAAAACATGGGTGTGACATTGTCTGCCCATCCTGTAAGATTGCCCGGGTCGAGGAGGTGATGGTATGTGGGCGGGGGCATATGTGAACTTGCTCACGGGTGTAAAAGGTGTGAAAGTTCACATCCGTTGCAGGCTAATGTTTTCAATTGAGCAGTGCACCTAAACGCTAATGTGACACACTAGTTATTCAGTTATGTTGCTTCAGGCTGGTGTAGAGCGGTGTTACACATAGTACATGCACACACCAGTGTCAATGTCAGAGCTCAGTCCATGGGATATCGTCATTAAGCCCCTGGGTGTCTGTGTGCAGACGGTGCACCCAGCGTTGTTCACGCCTAAAGAGCGACTCTCTACTCCAGTTATTGTTGGATTCCAGAATGGTCCATTGGATCGCTTCGCACGGGTGTCCTTTTTCCAGAAAGTGGTTTGTCAGTTTTGTGGCTGCGCGCGCTCGTCTGATGGTACTTTTGTGTTCGCTGATCCTAGTTTTGATGGGTCTGGTGGTCATGCCTACATAGTAAAGTTCGCAGGGACACGAGATCAAGTATACACAATTTGTGGTGTTACAATTCGTGTGCTTCCTTTGTTCCCACTTCAGCTCGCCAATTTCTAAGACTTTCGTGTGTCGTGTCGTGGTGCAAGCACTGCATGAGCCACACGGGTAGTGCCCCTTGACTGCTGGCAAATCCCAGAGAGTGTTCTCTATTCTCGCTGGTTTCTGGCGTGGCCGTGTATTGATCAGTTGGTCTCTCAAATTGCTGGTTCTTTTGAAGGCAAACCGAGGTGCTGGGATGTTAAGTGTATCACTATTGATGATTTTCCAGTTGCGGTTGATGATTTTTTTAATTTTGTTGGAGAGGGGGGTAAAGGTTGTGACGCAGGTGATCACGTTGTTGGTCTCGGGCTCTCTTGTTTCCAGGAGGCCCTCACGAGTGTTGTTTCTAGCCCGTTTTTTGGCTTGGTTAATTACTTTTACTGGATAGTGCCTCTTCGCCAGATTGTCAGATAGGGTGTAGGCTTGTCTCTCAAAGTCCTGTAGTTTGCTGCAATTTCGCCTGATCCTGAGAAATTGGCCATAGGGTAGGTTCTCCCGTAGAGCTTTAGGGTGGTGGCTCTTAAAGCTCAGGAGGCTGTTGCAGTCAGTCTCTTTTTTGTACGTGCTGGTGTGAAGTATCCCATTTTCTAGTTGGATCAATAAGTCCAGGAAGGGGATTTTCTCGTCACTGGAAGTCATGGTGAAGCGTAAATGGGGGTCCAGATTGTTGATCCACTCAAAGAATTTTATTGTCTTAGATGCCTGTCCTCTCCATAGGATCAGCACATCGTCTATATACCGTTTCCAAGTGACCATATGTCGATGAAATGGGTTGGCGTCTGTGAAGATGTGGTTGGCCTCAAAGTGTGACATGTACAGTCCCGCCAAGCTCGGCGCAAAAGTGCTCCCCATGCTGGTCCCTTGTACCTGGTGGTAGATGGTGGTTTTGTACATAAAATAGTTGTTAGTGAGAGCAAGGGTAATGAGGGCCGAGATGAAGCTTGCCGGTGTCGAAGTTGGAAGTTCTGAGTTATGTAACAGACTGCTTACCACTTCGATGGTTGCTTCCTGCGGGATATTTGTATACAGTGCTTCCACATCCAATGTGAGCAGTAAGTTGATTTCCTCAGTGTTTTCATCATTGATGGTTTGGATGAGGTTGAGCACATCTCTGGTGTCTTTGAGGTAAGCTGGAGTGGCAAACCACTTTCTGGAAAAAGGACACCCGTGCGAAGCGATCCAATGGACCATTCTGGAATCCAACAATAACTGGAGTAGTGAGTCGCTCTTTAGGCGTGAACAACGCTGGGTGCACCGTCTGCACACAGACACCCAGGGGCTTAATGACGATATCCCATGGACTGAGCTCTGACATTGACACTGGTGTGTGCATGTACTATGTGTAACACCGCTCTACACCAGCCTGAAGCAACATAACTGAATAACTAGTGTGTCACATTAGCGTTTAGGTGCACTGCTCAATTGAAAACATTAGCCTGCAACGGATGTGAACTTTCACACCTTTTACACCCGTGAGCAAGTTCACATATGCCCCCGCCCACATACCATCACCTCCTCGACCCGGGCAATCTTACAGGATGGGCAGACAATGTCACACCCATGTTTTGCCACTTTTTTGTGATCTGGTCTCTGGCTCCTGGCTTTACATTTTGTAAACAAGGCCCGCATGCACTAGTAACTAACACACACCACGCATGCGCCAAAAGCACCTCCTCACGCATGCTCAAGAGAACACTGGAAACATCTTAGTTCACCGCGCATGCGCAGCTCCGGCCTCTCATGACCTTCCGTGCCGTCAGAACCGGAAACAGGTACCTCCTTCAATCACGGGGCTCAGTCTTTAAATACAATGGGGAAGGCAAACAACATTCACCTTCGAGCAGGCGTCAGGACCGGGCAGGTTTCCAGTGCCGTCACCTGAGCAACCCCCCTAGATGGTGTGGGCCTCCTACGCCGCTTTTTAAACTCAAGGAGCAACTCCAGCTCCTACTTTAGGTAAGATTACTCTAAATGCACCTTTCTGTGTTGTAACTACGATTCGAGTTGGACATACAACACACGTGTCTACTTGACTCTCCCAGTGGATGACACGCCGGGTGAGCCCGTTGCACAGCCAGGTTGGAGGTGTCTGGGCCCCGCGGGGTACAGCAGTTTACCTATCGAACCTCTAGCTGGGTTCTGTGACCGCCACCGGGGCCCGGGACCAACCACATCTTGACTGGCATGGGACCACACCCACGCCTCCTCGCTCCTATAGAAATCTGAGAATAGCCTGGGCTTCAGGGTGCACGACATTATGACTGTCTCATTGTAAAAGTGTGATCTCTCAGGATCACTATGTACTTATGCGGACCGACAAGGCCAGTCCGCATATGTTTTTTAACTTCTGCATTTCTCCTTCTTTTATCTTCCCTTTGATCTAGGTCTAATTCAAAGGGGGCATAACATACCTCTCCCTGCAGACACCACCTGTTTAGGAGACACTAAACCCCCCCCCTTTATTGCCGAGTGGGAGGGCGATATTTTACCCCCCGCCACTACACATAGTCTGGGCACCTCTCCCCACACTATTCACCTCTACTGGTCCTGATGAAGCGCCCCGGATCATTTTGACCACCACTAGGCGCGAAACATGTCGACCATTTGACCTGTACCTTTAGTTACTACTAAACACATCACGTTTTAATTAGTAACACTTTTGCCACGTATTTTAATGTACCAAGGGTACCTTCGTATTAAACTAGCTTCCCTGGTAACCCTTAGGTATTTTTATTCCTGCACACACCACTAGCACCACTGACCTTGGTACTTCCCCTCCACATACCCGCATGCACCAAACGGCAGCGCTCTTAAAAGATCTCCGCTAAAGAGACCCTTCGGGGGACCCGTAGGGCATTGCACCGCCGGCCCGACGAGGAGCACCGCCCGATGATGAAGCATGACATCCCTCGGGATGTGTGAGGGCAACATGAGACACTCATGCTGTCTCCCCCCTTCCTAAGTACCCCACCCTAGACCTCTATCATATAGATACTTCTCTTTACTTTCTCTCTGTTGAGGTACGGTCTGGGTTGATTTTCAATCAGACCGACCCTGGAACAGTGCCTTACAGTAATTACCCAATTGACTTTTCGGAGCACAGGCACTGGACCACTAACCTGCTCCTGGTCCCCCCCCTCCCTCCTTTTTTGGATACAGTATTTAGCACGGCGGATCAGCCGAGGGACCCTCTCTTTCACCTGTCTTTCCCCCCTTTTTTCTTCTCCCTCTCCTTTCTTTCCTCTTCCTCTCCCACTCCCTTTTCCACTCCCTGAACCTTACTCTCCCCGAGACATGTCTTTTTCAACCCTGGGGGAGAACCTAGGCCTCAGCTACGGTGAGGACATTGTGGCTGAAATCCTGAGAACTCCATCACTCTTAGATGGTGATGGCAACACAGCAGGGACCAGCGCACAAGGCGACTGGAATACCCTTACTTCTCTCAAAAAACTTCAGGTTAAGACCGCTCTTCACGGTTCTATTATGACCGAATACCTCAGAGCAAACTCAGCACCTAACGGATTGTTGGTCCGCACGGCACCAAGGATCTTTTTGGAAGACCTTATATTCAGACGCGAATGGAGCCAAATTGCATGGAAATGCACTCGAGATTGGATCATTTTGATCATCAGTACCGCAAAACGGTTGTCGGATGCCTTGATTGTCAAAATTAATATAGCTGAGAACGGCCTAAAAACCAGTATCAGCCTTTCTGCATATAAAACTCGCTTAGCAGAAATAAACTCAGAAATCTCTGACCACCGAGATTACCTGCTTAACCAGAAGATAAACAAACTACAAAAGGACCTGAAGAGATTCGATAGGGAGAAAATCTATCCCTATACAAAAGAGGATTTCCAACCCACAGAGACCGACACAATCTCTGACGATGGATCATCCACGTCCAACCGTTCAGGTCACTCTTCGGGTAGCAACTCGAGTAACAATAGCTGGGGTCGTCGTTCTAACCCACAGGGTCTATTACCACCACCACTAGGGCCACCACCTTTTTATGGTTTCCCGCCCCAACCATTCCCACAACACGGACCCATGTGGTACCCACCATACAACCCACTACAACAGGGTTTTCAGCAACCGTTCCTCCATAACCCTCCTCCACCTTTTCAGAACAGAGGCAGGGGCAGAGGCAGAGGAAGAAGAAGAGGGAACAAACAGGTACATTGGCAAGATCCGGACAACCAACAGAGAACAACGAGAAGCATGGCACAACACCAACAAAAAAACTGATCGTCAACCTGTCTTCGAGACCTCTGAGCACCGACGAGACCACAGCCTTGGAACTAGGACTTGGGTTTGTGCCCACCCCACAGGAGGATAACTTCAGAACCAACGAGGAACTGCATCAACTGTTTCGCAAAGTGAGACTGAGGGCCTTTTTCAAAGACAACCAAACACAGACTGAGGACGACACTGGCCTGAGACCTCCGTCGAAATTCACCCCCAGCGCTGGTATGGTCCCACACGAGGTCCTCACTTTCGAAAAAGCTGTCCTCAAGGAGGTTAACCGACTAGAACCTCCTAACGCCTACAACAACTTCCCCAAAAAACTACGGAGGGCGGTGACCACCCTTCAGAATGATGATTCCATCATAATAAAACCTGCGGACAAAGGGGGAGCCACTGTGATCCTCGACATACAGGATTATGATAAGGAGTGCTTGCGCCAACTCAACAACACTGAGTACTACGAGATTCTAGAGACCGATCCCACTTCAAGGCTACTGAATCAGATCAGGACCATGGTCAACGAAGCAGCCACAGAGGGATGGATCACCTCAAAAGAAGCAGCCTTTCTGGTGAATTCGTCTCCTAGGATGCCCTACTTCTACCTTCTACCTAAAATTCATAAGGGGGTTACCCCTTGCCCCGGCCGTCCAATCGTGTCAGGGATAGGCTCCCTTCTGGAACCCTTGAGTCAGTTCAGTGACTTCTTTTTGCGCCCTTTGGTCCAGGCCACTCCAGCTTACCTCAAAGACACCAGAGATGTGCTCAACCTCATCCAAACCATCAATGATGAAAACACTGAGGAAATCAACTTACTGCTCACATTGGATGTGGAAGCACTGTATACAAATATCCCGCAGGAAGCAACCATCGAAGTGGTAAGCAGTCTGTTACATAACTCAGAACTTCCAACTTCGACACCGGCAAGCTTCATCTCGGCCCTCATTACCCTTGCTCTCACTAACAACTATTTTATGTACAAAACCACCATCTACCACCAGGTACAAGGGACCAGCATGGGGAGCACTTTTGCGCCGAGCTTGGCGGGACTGTACATGTCACACTTTGAGGCCAACCACATCTTCACAGACGCCAACCCATTTCATCGACATATGGTCACTTGGAAACGGTATATAGACGATGTGCTGATCCTATGGAGAGGACAGGCATCTAAGACAATAAAATTCTTTGAGTGGATCAACAATCTGGACCCCCATTTACGCTTCACCATGACTTCCAGTGACGAGAAAATCCCCTTCCTGGACTTATTGATCCAACTAGAAAATGGGATACTTCACACCAGCACGTACAAAAAAGAGACTGACTGCAACAGCCTCCTGAGCTTTAAGAGCCACCACCCTAAAGCTCTACGGGAGAACCTACCCTATGGCCAATTTCTCAGGATCAGGCGAAATTGCAGCAAACTACAGGACTTTGAGAGACAAGCCTACACCCTATCTGACAATCTGGCGAAGAGGCACTATCCAGTAAAAGTAATTAACCAAGCCAAAAAACGGGCTAGAAACAACACTCGTGAGGGCCTCCTGGAAACAAGAGAGCCCGAGACCAACAACGTGATCACCTGCGTCACAACCTTTACCCCCCTCTCCAACAAAATTAAAAAAATCATCAACCGCAACTGGAAAATCATCAATAGTGATACACTTAACATCCCAGCACCTCGGTTTGCCTTCAAAAGAACCAGCAATTTGAGAGACCAACTGATCAATACACGGCCACGCCAGAAACCAGCGAGAATAGAGAACACTCTCTGGGATTTGCCAGCAGTCAAGGGGCACTACCCGTGTGGCTCATGCAGTGCTTGCACCACGACACGACACACGAAAGTCTTAGAAATTGGCGAGCTGAAGTGGGAACAAAGGAAGCACACGAATTGTAACACCACAAATTGTGTATACTTGATCTCGTGTCCCTGCGAACTTTACTATGTAGGCATGACCACCAGACCCATCAAAACTAGGATCAGCGAACACAAAAGTACCATCAGACGAGCGCGCGCAGCCACAAAACTGACAAACCACTTTCTGGAAAAAGGACACCCGTGCGAAGCGATCCAATGGACCATTCTGGAATCCAACAATAACTGGAGTAGTGAGTCGCTCTTTAGGCGTGAACAACGCTGGGTGCACCGTCTGCACACAGACACCCAGGGGCTTAATGACGATATCCCATGGACTGAGCTCTGACATTGACACTGGTGTGTGCATGTACTATGTGTAACACCGCTCTACACCAGCCTGAAGCAACATAACTGAATAACTAGTGTGTCACATTAGCGTTTAGGTGCACTGCTCAATTGAAAACATTAGCCTGCAACGGATGTGAACTTTCACACCTTTTACACCCGTGAGCAAGTTCACATATGCCCCCGCCCACATACCATCACCTCCTCGACCCGGGCAATCTTACAGGATGGGCAGACAATGTCACACCCATGTTTTGCCACTTTTTTGTGATCTGGTCTCTGGCTCCTGGCTTTACATTTTGTAAACAAGGCCCGCATGCACTAGTAACTAACACACACCACGCATGCGCCAAAAGCACCTCCTCACGCATGCTCAAGAGAACACTGGAAACATCTTAGTTCACCGCGCATGCGCAGCTCCGGCCTCTCATGACCTTCCGTGCCGTCAGAACCGGAAACAGGTACCTCCTTCAATCACGGGGCTCAGTCTTTAAATACAATGGGGAAGGCAAACAACATTCACCTTCGAGCAGGCGTCAGGACCGGGCAGGTTTCCAGTGCCGTCACCTGAGCAACCCCCCTAGATGGTGTGGGCCTCCTACGCCGCTTTTTAAACTCAAGGAGCAACTCCAGCTCCTACTTTAGGTAAGATTACTCTAAATGCACCTTTCTGTGTTGTAACTACGATTCGAGTTGGACATACAACACACGTGTCTACTTGACTCTCCCAGTGGATGACACGCCGGGTGAGCCCGTTGCACAGCCAGGTTGGAGGTGTCTGGGCCCCGCGGGGTACAGCAGTTTACCTATCGAACCTCTAGCTGGGTTCTGTGACCGCCACCGGGGCCCGGGACCAACCACATCTTGACTGGCATGGGACCACACCCACGCCTCCTCGCTCCTATAGAATTCTGAGAATAGCCTGGGCTTCAGGGTGCACGACATTATGACTGTCTCATTGTAAAAGTGTGATCTCTCAGGATCACTATGTACTTATGCGGACCGACAAGGCCAGTCCGCATATGTTTTTTAACTTCTGCATTTCTCCTTCTTTTATCTTCCCTTTGATCTAGGTCTAATTCAAAGGGGGCATAACATACCTCTCCCTGCAGACACCACCTGTTTAGGAGACACTAAACCCCCCCCCTTTATTGCCGAGTGGGAGGGCGATATTTTACCCCCCGCCACTACACATAGTCTGGGCACCTCTCCCCACACTATTCACCTCTACTGGTCCTGATGAAGCGCCCCAGATCATTTTGACCACCACTAGGCGCGAAACATGTCGACCATTTGACCTGTACCTTTAGTTACTACTAAACACATCACGTTTTAATTAGTAACACTTTTGCCACGTATTTTAATGTACCAAGGGTACCTTCGTATTAAACTAGCTTCCCTGGTAACCCTTAGGTATTTTTATTCCTGCACACACCACTAGCACCACTGACCTTGGTACTTCCCCTCCACATACCCGCATGCACCAAACGGCAGCGCTCTTAAAAGATCTCCGCTAAAGAGACCCTTCGGGGGACCCGTAGGGCATTGCACCGCCGGCCCGACGAGGAGCACCGCCCGATGATGAAGCATGACATCCCTCGGGATGTGTGAGGGCAACATGAGACACTCATGCTGTCTCCCCCCTTCCTAAGTACCCCACCCTAGACCTCTATCATATAGATACTTCTCTTTACTTTCTCTCTGTTGAGGTACGGTCTGGGTTGATTTTCAATCAGACCGACCCTGGAACAGTGCCTTACAGTAATTACCCAATTGACTTTTCGGAGCACAGGCACTGGACCACTAACCTGCTCCTGGTCCCCCCCCTCCCTCCTTTTTTGGATACATGTAGTGGACACTGGCAAGTCAAGATGTCCAATTGCGTAATGGCTGCCCCAAACCTGGTAATGTTTGGGATCAAACATGTTGGAGTCATGTAACTACATCGGTTCCAGTGTTAGTTACATGTTACCATGTACGGGGGGCTCCGTAGAGGACCACCCAATATCTACATGTGCAGCCTAGAGGGCCTGCCTGCCAACCCGCGCTCCTGCTCACCTTAAACTGTGTTCTGCCCCCCCACTGATGAGCTTAACTTGGGCAGGGGAAGTTGAACAAAGGATTTCCTGTGAAAGAGAAGTGTGACCACCTCTCCTTTAGAATTAGGTAGGGTGAAGGCGCTTCCAAGAACCACCAAACCCCATTGAAGGGAACATTTGGTGCCCTCCTTGCATAAACCAGTTTTGCCCAGTTCAGGAGCCCTGTTCTCCAGCTCTGGTGCAAAACCACACAAAGGACAGGGGAGTGTCAACTGTCTGTCCAGCTCCTCCATAGGGAGGTTCCCGGAGCTTCTTAAGGTGGCCACATGATTCTGCCATCTGGAATCTTGGCATCTGGGAGCATCTGACTGACTTGGGACAGCTTAGTAGCGTCCCTGACCTCCTCTAATAGGCAGGCCACCCACAGAGGAGGTCCTTCCCTTTTTAAGGTTACTTAAGGGCTGCCCTGAGGGTGGGTCCTTCGATTTGTCCTGACAGCAACTTCAAAATCCAACTGCCTGCAGTCTGAAGACTGTCCAAAGACTCTTCTGTTGGTGGACACTGGAACTCTGCTGTTCTTCAAGTCAGGACCAAAGACCAGACTGCTTTCTTTCAGCTGGAAGATTCCTGCTGCATCTTCGTCCCTCCCTGTGTTCTTCAAGTTCTGCAACTCTGTGGCCATGCATCCTCCTAGTCACGAAGGACTCTGCCTGCACCCCAGCCAGAATGATTCTCCCTTGGTGTGAAGGAGTCACTCCCCAACCACAGGCATCTCTACGACAACGACCGGTTTGCTGATCCAGTTGTCCCAAGGGCATCACCTGGCTCTGCAACACAGGGGGTGGTTTGTTGATTCTCCATGGGCTTGACCAGTCTTCCCTGCAACTTAGGCGACTGTTGTCCCTCCCCAGCTGACATGAACCGCCTCAATGTGCACTGAGACTGTTTGCCATTGCCAAGGCTTGTTGGCTCTCTCCACAACAGATCTTCAAGCTCCAAGAAGCCCCAGCCTCCAGCGTTGCAGAGCTTTAAGAACGACCTCCTGTTTATCCTCTGCATCATGGGTCTTCATCTCCGTGGGCTGTTGAGGCTTCCCTGCGACTCCCTGTGCTTGCTGCCAGAGGGTCCTCAAGGGGGCTCCATCGATTCCTGTTGGCTTTCCTGCGTGCTGAGGGCCGCCTCTGTCGTACCCTTGCTGGGTTAGTCCCACAGACCTTGCTGGTCTGTAACACAGCACCTTCTCCGGCAAACAGCTGTTTGCATTTGCCAAGGCTTGTTGGTGGTCCTGCCGGCCACCAACCTTCCTGCACTGGTCGACCGGCGTGGGACAGCTTGTGGACGGGCTCCTGCATCGTCGCCTGGGCTCCACAGGTGCTGTTTCAACCTCACCATGGCTACAGCAAGAACTTCCAACAAGGGCTGGTATTTTGCTCACGTGCCTCGTGGTCGCCTCTGGGTGGTTTGGACTCTGTCACCTATGCTACAGGTTCTCCTCGTCGGGATTCCACATCCTGGTCCCACCGACCTGGTCCATGAGATGCTTAAAGCTGCTGATCTTCTACAAACCTCTACTGGCGGTTCCGACACCCCTTCATCCCTATGCACCTGGGCTCTCTGGTGTAGATATCCTGGCTCCTGGGGTATCCACAGGTGGGTTGGATCTCCAGTCTTCCTTGATCCAAGTGGGTCCTTTGGGAAGGGTCCTAGAACTGTAAAAATTCAACCGTGACTTACCCTTATCTTATTGAGGTTTGACCAGCTGTAACCACTTCGCACGTGGTTGCCTTGGGGTCCCTGGCTACTTCCCTTGGATGGTCTAGTGTTTCCCCTGGGGTCCTCCATCATTGGGTACAAGTCCTGTTTTAGGACTTACCTTACATTCAATTATTTTAGTATATGGTTTGTCTCCCAAGATGGGCCCTATGTATTTCTCTATATGATACTTACCTATTTATAAAGCATTTCTTGTGTGTAGTTGATATCTCCGAGTAGGAGATATACCACATTAGTGTCTAGTGTGTGTTGATAAATACAAAGTATTTTTTATACTCGCCTAGTGTGGTTCTTTCTTGCGTGAAAAGCTTACTGACTGACTATAGCGGTAAATGCACTTGCTTTACACCCCTCCCAAATAACCCTTAGCTGCTCTTCACAGCTACCACTTAAGAACTGTGGTTTTCGGGGACGTAAACACTATAACTAAGGGTTGCCTAGACTCAGTTCACAGTGCCTCACCATAGGCAGACACTATATACTGAGCCAGCCTCCTACATCATCAAGACAAACAGACACTTTTTGAGGAACAAAAAAAACTAAAATATTAATGGTCACTGGGGAACCACATAGAACATCTCAGGAATTTCAAGAGACCAAAGTTAATTCACTTGTAGATATCTCCAGCCATCTAGGAGATCAATGGTTTCGGAGACCCAGAAACTCTTAGAATCTGTTTATGAAATAGCCACGCTAATTTAGGCAACCGCAAAATGTAGAACTGCTGGGGATCAAAGTTTTTCTGTTTAACATTATTTATAAAATATTTTCTTCAGGAACCATTGTGGTTTTCATATAATTTAACAGCCCCAGGTTCTGGGTTAGTAGGGTCGCACCTGTAACTGCATGTTAACTGTGGGCTTAAAGGCAGAGTCTGTTTACACTTCACAAACAAGTTACTTACCTTTGGTAACGCCCTAACGGGTAGAGACAAGATCTAGCCGCAGATTGCTGATCTTTGAATTCTCCCCAGGTGCGAGAGTGGATCCAGAAATGTTTTCAGCAGTACCTCTGCACGTTGGCAAAGGGCGTTGTGTGACTCTGTATTGACGTCATCCACCGGATGTGACATCAACGTAGTACATATAAGCCACTCCCAGACGCAATGACATCATTTTCTCCCATGACTATTTTTCACACCAAAAACGCTGAGCCACTGAAAGAAACTGTCCATGCAATAATGTGACAAAAAAAAGAGACATCTTTGTTTTAAGCAATTACGAAGTTCTAAAGAAAGACATCTCGGTGCGAAGAAAGGGATCCTTTAGGTGAAAGTAAACCAGCTTGCAGCACAGGGAGAATAGGAAGGTCGGTAAGGAATCCACAGATAGATTCTGTTGGCTAGATTCTGCCAGATAAGGCATTACTAAAGGTATGTAACATGTTTATCTAATAGAGACATCTAGCCACAGTATCCTGACTTTTGAATTAGATGCAAGAGCAATACCATCCCCGGAGGAAAGTCAGTGAACTGTTCCTACTGATAGTACCGGAATACAACAAGCCGGTCTAAAATAAGATAGAAGAGACCGGATATTCTTAGGAATTTAGGTGAGGAAGAGCATACAACCCACCATAAGAGCTGTGGTAAAAATCATATGCAAAAAAGTCAAAAAGACATTGAAAAGCATAGAAATATTGTTGCCCATGGCAATGGAACAAAAATGTGTTGGAAGACAACAGGTAATATATAAATACTACTTCGCTCCCATGGTGGGATCCAAACCCATTGTCGGCCAGGGTTTGAGGGACTAGAGTCCCCAGCCACTGAGCTATACATATCTCCTTGCCTTTAGAAAGCCATTATTTGAGTCCTTGCTGACAGCGGACTGTGTACTGCCAAGAGAACTGTCGGGAGTGACAGGGACTCGCTGTCCCAGGAGGCCGTGGATCAAGGAGGAGGGGCCCACGCCGTGCACATATAAGTGCTTGCTGTTTCCAGCGGCGCAGGATGCACGCAGGCAAAGCCTAGGCCAAGGGCGGGCCTGTGGGAGAGTAGGGTCTGCTTTCTATGTTCACCCCCACTTTTTGCTTTTGCTTTACTGGTTTTCGACTTAGATGTGGCTGTGGGCCTGCTAACCAGACCCACAGCCCTGCTGTTCTCTCTCTAAATTGATACTATGTACTTTAGGTGCATAACCCATTTGGATAGGATCACCTTATTGGCCCCTGTACAGTGTACCTTAGGTACCCAGGGCATAGGTGTATCCTAGGCCTACCAGGGGCTGCAGCATGTATTGTGCCACCCCTGGCCTGAGCTTCCATTACGACACAACTGGCTGATCACTCAGCTGGGGCAAGGTTGTGTAATCACTCCTTGCTTAGGTGTAGTATTCCTATACCTAACTTACATATAGACACATGTGTACCTATCAGCCACTCCTATGGCAGGCCTTAACAATCCTGGAGGCAGAGTGCTTGGTAACATGTGAGATGGTGCTCTAGCATGAGCTGAGACTGTCTGCAGCTTTCGGAACCATGTCCTTATAGCTGTTCTATGATATAGCCTACCATATACTCTTAAAGTACCTTATAATCTTAAACGGTTATGGTAACTATGGTTTGGCTTCATCAAAACATGTCGTGTAAGGTGTCTAACACTTTGGAATAATACCCCCATACCATTTCTGGGGATGAGGATATTATCCCTCCCTTCTAGAGGGAAAAGACATGTTGAAACCTACTTACCCGGTTAAAGTTAACCTGGGCAAGTACAGACAGACTCCTTTTATCAATGATAGGATGGCTCAGGCCTACAGGGACACTGGGGCTAGCGTCACAATGGTGACACCTGCCTTTGTGGACCCTGGACAGATCATACTAGGTGAGAACTACCTAGTGACCAACGCTAGCAATGCCACTACCTCCCATAGTGTGGCAATTGTTAACTTCTCCTGGGGAGGCAGGCACAATTAGACTGCCCCTCTCTTGAACCCCTCAGACAGCAGGCTGCTGCTGAGGCTGCAGGGAATGCTCAAGGAACCCATAGAGTGTATTGGGATGAAGGGCTGCTGTATTCAGAGGCTAGAGACCCCAAGCCTGGTGCATCCAGGAGGTTGGTCATACCACTGAAGTTCAGAGGCTTCCTTCTAACCTTGGCCCATGATATTCCCCTTGCAGGACACTTAGGCCAGAACAAGACTTGGGACAGGCTTGTCCCTCACTTTCACTGGCCTCATATGTCAGAAGATACCAAGGAATTTTGTCGCTCCTGTGTCACCTGCCAAGCCAGTGGCAAATCAGGTGGCACCACAAAGGCCCCCCTCATACCACTACCTGTGGTGGGGGTTCCCTTTGAAAGAGTGGGCATAGATATTGTAGGACCAATGGACCCACAAACAGCATCTGGGCACCGATTCATACTGGTGATAGTGGACCATGCCAACCAGGTACCCAGAAGCTATTCCCCTGAGGACCACAACAGCTCCTGTTGTGGCAAGGGCCCTACTTGGAGTATTCTCCAGAGTGGGCTTTCCAAAGGAGGTTATTTCTGACAGAGGTGCCAACTTCATGTCAGGATATTTAACTGCAATGTGGAAGGAGTGTGGTGTGAACTACAAGTTCACCACACCCTATCACCCACAGTGCAATGGGCTTGTTGAGAGATTCAACAAGACCCTAAAGGGAATGATAAAAGGTTTACCAGACAAGCTTAGGCGAAGATGGGACATCCTTTTACCCTGCCTTCTGTTTGCTTACAGAGAGGTCCCACAAAAGGGGGTTGGCTACAGCCCTTTTGAGCTTTTGTTTGGGCATCCTGTAAGAGGACCCCTATGTTTAGTAAGGGAAGGATGGGAGAGACCTCTCAGACAACCCAAACTTGATATAGTGGATTATGTACTTGGTCTCCGCTCCAGGATGGCAGAGTATACGAAGAAGGCTTCTAAAAACCTTGAGGCAAGCCAAGAACTCCAAAAAGCTTGGCATGACCGAAAGGCTGTGCTGACTGTTTACCAGCCAGGGCAGAAAGTGTGGGTGTTGGAGCCAGTGGCCCCAGCAGCACTCCAAGACAAATGGTCTGGACCCCACACTATTGTTGAGAAAAAGGGAGAAGTCACCTACTTGGTGGACCTTGGGACTCCCAGAAGCCCCCACAGGGTGCTTCATATCAACAGGTTAAAGGCATATGTTGACAGGGCAGACATGGGCTTACTCATGGCTACAGAGGAGGGGCAGGAGGAAGAGAGTGACCCTCTCCCAGACCTGTTGACTCAGAACCCTGATGATGGCTCAGTTGATGGTGTAGTCTTTTCTGACAGCCTCACTGTCCATCAGCAACAGGACTGCAGACAAGTTCTGCAATCCTACAGACATATGTTCTCTCTGACCCCAAGTCAGACAAACTGGTGCACCCATGAGGTGGACACTGGTGACAGTCTGCCTGTGAAGAGTAAAATCTACAGGCAACCTGACCATGTCAGGGACTGCATAAAAGTTGAGGTACAAAAGATGTTGGAGCTGGGAGTCATTGAACCTTCAGAGAGCCCTTGGGCTAGTCCTGTAGTTCTTGTGCCAAAACCTCACACCCAAGATGGTAAGAGAGATGAGGTTTTGCGTGGATTACAGAGGTCTCAATGCTGTCACTATGACAGATGCCCACCCAAAACCTAGGGCAGATGAGCTCATTGACAGACTGGCAGCTGCTAAGTTTTTGAGCACATTTGACCTGACAGCAGGCTACTGGCAAATCAGACTAGCTGAGAATGCAAAGGCCAAAACTGCTTTCTCAACCCCAGGAGGACATTATCAATTTGTGGTAATGCCCTTTGGTTTGAAGAATGCACCTGCCACTTTCCAAAGGTTGGTGAATCAAGTCCTTACGGGGTTGGATGATTACTGTGCAGCTTATCTTGATGATATTGCTGTCTTTAGCTCCACCTGGGAGGATCACCTGGTCCACCTGAGGAATGTTTTAGAGGCCCTGCAAAAGGCAGGCCTCACTATCAAGGCCACTAAGTGCCAGATAGGGCAGAGCAAGGTTGTATACCTGGGCCACCTAGTTGGTGGGGGTCAGGTTCAACCACTGGAGAGCAAGATCCAGACCATAAAGGACTGGACTCCTCCAACTACAAAGACTCAGGTCAGCGCTCTCTTGGGCCTGACGGGGTACTACAGAAAGTTTGTTAAGAACTATGGGTCCATTGTGACACCACTTAATGACTTGACCTTTAAGAAAATGCCAAAGAAAGTTCAGTGGACAGTGAAATGTCAAAAAGCATTTGATGACCTGAAGCAGGCCATGTTCAGTGCACCTATTCTGAAAAGTCCAGACTACTCCAAAGAGTTTATTGTCCAGACAGATGCTTCTGAGTTGGGTGTGAGAGCTGTTCTTTCACAACTTAATATAGATGGTCAAGACCAGCCCCTTGCTTTTATAAGTAGAAGGCTGACCCCCAGAGAGAAACGTTGGTCAGCTATTGAGAGGGAGGCCTTTGCTGTGGTTTGGGCCCTGAAGAAGCTGAGGCCATACTTGTTTGGCACTCACTTCAAGATTCAGACAGACCATAAGCCCCTCTTGTGGCTAAATCAGATGAAGAGTGAAAATCCCAAACTTCTTAGGTGGTCCATTTCCCTACAGGGGATGGACTTCACAGTGGAACATAGACCTGGGACTGACCATGCCAATGCAGATGGACTCTCCAGATATTTCCACTTAGAAAATGAAGACTCAACTGGTCAAGGTTAGTTTAATGTCCCTAAGTTTTGGGGGGGGGGGGTTGTGTAGGAGAGTAGGGTCTGCTTTCTATGTTCACCCCCACTTTTTGCTTTTTGCTTTACTGGTTTTCGACTTAGATGTGGCTGTGGGCCTGCTAATCAGACCCACAGCCCTGCTGTTCTCTCTCTAAATTAATACTATGTACTTAAGGTACATAACCCATTTGGATAGGGTCACCTTATTGGCCCCTGTACAGTGTACCTTAGGTACCCAGGGCATAGGTGTATCCTAGGCCTACCAGGGGCTGCAGCATGTATTATGCCACCCCTGGCCTGGCCTTCCATTATGACACAACTGGCTGATCACTCAGCTGAGGCAAGGTCATGTAATCACTGTAGGAGAGTAGGGTCTGCTTTCTATGTTCACCCCCACTTTTTGCTTTTGCTTTACTGGTTTTCGACTTAGATGTGGCTGTGGGCCTGCTAACCAGACCCACAGCCCTGCTGTTCTCTCTCTAAATTGATACTATGTACTTTAGGTGCATAACCCATTTGGATAGGATCACCTTATTGGCCCCTGTACAGTGTACCTTAGGTACCCAGGGCATAGGTGTATCCTAGGCCTACCAGGGGCTGCAGCATGTATTGTGCCACCCCTGGCCTGGCCTTCCATTACGACACAACTGGCTGATCACTCAGCTGGGGCAAGGTTGTGTAATCACTCCTTGCTTAGGTGTAGTATTCCTATACCTAACTTACATATAGACACATGTGTACCTATCAGCCACTCCTATGGCAGGCCTTAACAATCCTGGAGGCAGAGTGCTTGGTAACATGTGAGATGGTGCTCTAGCATGAGCTGAGACTGTCTGCAGCTTTCGGAACCATGTCCTTATAGCTGTTCTATGATATAGCCTACCATATACTCTTAAAGTGCCTTATAATCTTAAACGGTTATGGTAACTATGGTTTGGCTTTATCAAAACATGTCGTGTAAGGTGTCTAACACTTTGGAATAATACCCCCATACCATTTCTGGGGATGAGGATATTATCCCTCCCTTCTAGAGGGAAAAGACATGTTGAAACCTACTTACCCGGTTAAAGTTAACCAGAGCCCCAGCATCACAAAATGGATGCTGCTGCCACAGACAAAAGTCTGACCTCCTGCTGCTGGGAGTCCTTCCAGCGAGGGAGGCTTGGACAATAGGTTTCCTGCCTCGGGAGGTGCGAGCACCACTCCAGACAGGCCTTAGTGTATTGGGGCAGGGAGGGATGAAAAGAATGAGACATGCCTGGGGCACACAAGGTGTCCCGTGCATAGTCCAGTTCAAACCGGTGCTGGGGCACTCCAGCCCCAGTCCTGGCGCGAAACTGGACAAAGGGAAGGGGGTGTAACCACCCCCCTCCCAGGTCCCACCCATAAGGCGTGACCTAGCAGGTAACCCAGCCCCCCAGATTAGTATAAGAGTGGTAGCTGGGCCCCAGGAGATTAGATTATCCTGAACCTGCAACTTGAACAGAAACTCTGGACCTTCGACATTCGACGAAAGAAGAAGACTGAAGAATCTCCCTTGTGGCCAAGGAGTGGCTACCCTGTGCAAACAGGCACCATCAAGAGACTACCCTTTGGTTTGCTGAAGTTCTACGAGGGACCGACTGCAGAGCCCGACCAGAGCCTTGACTTCCAGACTTCTCCGACCCTGATCCACATCCACAGCCGAGCTGAGATCCGTGGAGGCGACGAGAGACGTGGGACCGGCTACCTGGGAAAAGTGGCTAGTATCTTCAAGCGCAGCTTCTGAGGCACCCTCGAAGTTGTGCACCGGGGATTGAGAAGCCCCAACCCCAAGCACCATCTGCACCGAAGATCAGCCCCCCACACTCCACGAGTCCTGCGTGGGGCCCTTCTGCATTTTCCTGCTTGCCGCGTCTGTCCGGTTGCTTGCCCGCTGGCTAGTGGCCTTTGTGACGACGCATCCTGAAATCTTCACCGCTGGTTTGGCTCCTCCACACTGGCTCCCGCTTCTTTGCAAAAGAGAAGCACCCCGGACCTTCCTGGTCTGCACCAGAAGCAAGTCCTCCGTTCCTCGTGGGTACCGCTTGCCAAGGCTTGGTGAGTCCTAGTCCAACTTCGACGCCGCCGACAGCAAGAGCCTTCGTGGGACAGCTCGCCTCCTGGTCCTGGTCGTCCTCGACGTTCCCTGGTCCTCGTGGCTGCAACGACAAGCTTCACCTTTACCTGCAATCTTCACGACATCGCCTGGTTCCTTCCTGGTTCCACGTGGTCACTGGCTAGTGACCTTGACTCTGTCCCTTCTGCTTGCAGGTCTCCTCTCTTCTTGATCCCAGCCTTGGGATCCACCAGACACTCTTCACTGACTGCCTGTCTGCATCTTTCCTTCAGGCATCCATAGAAGTCCACGACGAAACCCGACGCAAGTTCACACCTATGCACCCGCAGCCTGTGGGCTAGGTAACTTGGGTACTTCGGTGCTCACAAGGGTAGTGACTATCCTAGGGTCTAGTTTCCGAGTCTCGACTCTCTAGCTGCTTTAGAAGTGTCCTTAAACTGTTAATTGCTAACAAATACTATTTCTATCGACTTTTACGCATTACGCGTGAGTGTTTCCACTCTGCACCTGAATCCCGTGGGCCTCCCACTTCCTAACTGTTGCTAGTGTAGTGTAGCCCCAGCGATTCCCTAGGCCTAGGCCTATCCTATTTCCGTGACAGTGGTCCTTATACCACTTACTTAGTATATGGTTTGCGTGGCCCCTAGGGCCTAACTGTATTACTTACCTGTGTGACTTAATGTATGCTTAAATAAGACTGTGTTGTACTTACCTCTAATCTCATAAAGAGTGCTGAGGGTTTGACTAGAATAAATACACTTTATTTTATATATATATATCTGTTGTGGTGTCCTTTCATTTGGTATTCAAGGGATTATATATGGTATCACAGCTGGCTTCACATGCCATTCAGAGTTTAGCCTAAGACTGCTCTTGTCCATGCTACCACTAGGATAGCTGGTCTATAAGGTTGACTTTACAACCAATCACCATAAGGGTAATTGGACTGATATAAGGTGTACACTAGAACTAGTGACATCATACATCAGGCCAACTTCTCACAATCACTCCTTGCTTAGGTGTAGTATTCCTATACCTACCTTACATATAGACACATGTGTACCTATCAGCCACTCCTATGGCAGGCCTTAACAATCCTGGAGGCAGAGTGCTTGGTAACATGTGAGATGGTGCTCTAGCATGAGCTGAGTCTGTCTGCAGCTTTCGGAACCATGTCCTTATAGCTGTTCTATGATATCGCCTACCATATACTCTTAAGGTGCCTTATAATCTTAAACGGTTATGGTAACTATGGTTTGGCTTTATCAAAACATGTCGTATAAGGTGTCTAACACTTTGGAATAATACCCCCAGCCCATTTCTGGGGATGAGGATATTATCCCTCCCTTCTAGAGGGAGAAGACATGTTGAAACCTACTTACCCGGTTAAAGTTAACCAGAGCCCCAGCATCACAACATGGATGCTGCTGCCACGACACAAGTCTGATCTCCTGCTGCTGGGAGTGATCCCGGCACGGGAGGCTTGAACAATAGGTTTCCTGCCTTGGGAGGTGCGAGCACCACCCCAGACAGGCCTTAGTGTATTGGGGCAGGGAGTGATGAAAGCAACGAGACACTGCCTGGGGCACACAAGGTGTCACATGCATAGTCCAGTTCAAACCGGTGCTGGGGCACTCCAGCCCCAGTCCTGGCGCGAAACTGGACAAAGGGAAAGGGGTGTAACCACCCCCCTCCCAGGTCCCGCCCATAAGGCGTGACCTAGCAGGCAACCCAGCCCCCCAGATTAGTATAAATGTGGTAGCTGGGCCCCAGGAGATTAGATTATCCTGAACCCGCAACTTGAACAGAAACTCTGGACCTTCGACATTCGACGAAAGAAGAAGACTGAAGAATCTCCCTTGTGCCAAGGAGTGGCTACCCTGTGCAAACGGGCACCATCAAGAGACTTACCCTTTACTTTGCTGAAGTTCTACGAGGGACCGACTGCAGAGCCCGACCAGAGCCTTGACTTCCAGACTTCTCCGACCCTGATGCACATCCACAGCCGAGCTGAGATCCGTGGAGGCAACGAGAGACGTGGGACCGGCTACCTGGGAAAAGTGGCGAGTATCTTCCAGCGCAGGTTCTGAGGTACCCTCGAAGTTGTGCACCGGGGATTGAGAAGCCCCAACCCCAAGCACCATCTGCACCGAAGATCAGCCCCCCACACTCCACGAGTCCTGCGTGGGGCCCTTCTGCATTTCCCTGCTTGCCGCGTCTGTCCGGTTGCTTGCCCGTTGGCTAGCGGCCTTTGCGACGATACACCTTTGAATCTTCACTGCTGGTTTGGCTCCTCCAGACTGGCCTCCATTCTTCGTGGGTTCCGCTTGCCAAGGCTTGGTGAGTCCTAGTCCAACTTCGACGCCGCCGACAGCAAGAGCCTTAGTGTGACAGCTCGCCTCCTGGTCCTGGTCCTGGTCGTCCTCGACGCCTCCTGGTACCCGTGGCTGCTGCGACAAGCTTCACCTCTTCACCTGCAATCTTCACGACATCGCCTGGTTCCTTCCTGGTTCCACGTGGTCACTGGCTAGTGACCCAGACTCTGTCCCTTCTGCTTGCAGGTATCCTCTCTTCTTGATCCCAGCCTTGGGATCCACCGGACACTCTTCACTGACTGCCTGTCAGCAACTTTCCTTCAGGCATCCATACAAGTCCACGACGAAACCCGACGCAAGTTCACACCTATGCACCCGCAGCCCGTGGGCTAGGTAACTTGGGTACTTCGGTGCTCACAAGGGTATTGACTATCCTAGGGTCTAGTTTCCGAGTCTTGACTTTCTAGCTATACCAGAAGTGTCCTAAAACTGCTTATTTCTAACTGCTAGTGATTCTATCGACTTTTCCGCATTACGCGGGAGTGTTTCCACTCTGCACCTGAGTCCCGTGGGCCTCCCACTTCCTAACTGTTGGTAGTGTAGTGTAGCCCCAGCGATTCCCTAGGCCTAGGCCTATTCTATTTCCGTGACAGTGGTCCTTTTACCACTTCTTTAGTATATGGTTGCGTGGCCCCTAGTGCCTAACTGTATTACTTACCTGTGTGACTTAATGTATGCTTAAATAAGACTGTGTTGTACTTACCTCGAATCTCATAAAGAGTGCTGAGGGTTTGACCAGAATAAATACACTTTATTTTATATATATATCTGTTGTGGTGTCCTTTCATTTGGTATTCAAGGGATTATATATGGTATCACAGCTGGCTTCACATGCCATTCAGAGTTTAGCCTAAGACTGCTCTTGTCCATGCTACCATTAGGATAGCTGGTCTATAAGGTTGACTTTACAACCAATCACCATAAGGGTTGTTTGGACTGATATAAGGTGTACACTAGAACTAGTGACATCATACATCAGGCCAACTTCTCACACTTGTCCGGATGAACAGCCAGAAAGGGAGGTTTGGAAGAAAGAGCTTGTAGCTCACTCACCCTGCGTGCAGAGGTGATGGACACCAGAAAGGCAGGTTATATGGTTAAAAGCCTAAGTGCTTGCTGCTGGAAAACAACAAGAGAGAGAAGGCAAAGCAAAAGGAACCACTCTTCGTCCCCCTAAGCCATCAACATCAAACAAAAGAGTGTGTCCAAAGAATAAAGAAGAGATCGTGAAAAGAGTCACTCTAATAAGGTAAAAGAACCCTCACTCACCAACCTGGTTGGTGACATGCTTCATCATAGGGTCCCCACCAGAGATGCCGACTGCATCTCTGGTGTGCTACAACACCTGAATACAGCAGAGCAGGTTGTTTTAGTATGCCTTCAAAGAGTGTAATGAGTGCAAAAAAGTGAAGTAAAAAATTGCTGTTGTTTTATCCAGAAAGAATTTTTTAATGACGGAAAACAAGGCACTGGATAAAAATGGGTGAAATGGATGTCCCTAACTGGTATTTAATTGACCAGATACATCCTACAAAGTGAACAATCGGTCAACATGTTTCAGCTTCTAGGCGTAATTACTTGAAGCTTTCGTCAGGACAATTAAGACCACGGAGGTATAAGCACGCTAAGGCTTACCCTAACCTGTGGTGCAATCAACCGAAACAACTCACGGTTATGTAGGAACCTTAAAGTGTTTCTCGAAAGCCAACGGAGTCTGAAATGAGAACAAAAAAGCGTTTTCGGCTAAACGAACAAGTTACTTACCTTCGGTAAGGATATATCTGTAAGAAACATTAGTTAGTTAGATTCCTAACCTTAGAATATCACCCGGCGTCAGGCTGGATCCGGAAAGATTTTTCGTCAGCAGTACCCTTGCGCGTCGGTAGGCGTCGTCTGCGACTCCGGGTCCGTTGTCGTGATCGCCGGGATGACGGAGTACTTAGACGCCGCCCTTGCACGCTGAAGTCAGTTCTGCACATAGCTTTCCGCGCCACGAACGCAGAGCCATGCAAGAAACCGACACTGGTGCCATGAAACTAGGGCACCGGAAGGGATGACCTTAACCCTAGATATCAGTTCACAGAACGGGGAGGATGGGTGGGGCGGTAAGGAATCTAACTAACTAATGTTTCTTACAGATGAACAAGTTACTTACTGTGAGAAGTTGGCCTGATGAACAAGTTACTTACCTTCGGTAACGATGTATCTGTAAGAAACATTAGTTAGTTAGATTCCTCACCTTAGAATATCCCCAGGCGTCAGACTGGATCCGGAAGATTTTTCGTCAGCAATACCCCTTGCGCGTCGCTAGGCGTCGTCTGCGGCTCCGCGTCCGTCGTCGGCGTCGTGCGCCGGGATGACGTCGTCGGAGTACTTAGACGCCGCCCTCGCGCGCTGACGTCAGTTCTTGTACATAGCCTTCCGCGCCAGGAACGCAGAGCCATGCAAAGACCGACACTGGTGCCAAAAAGAAAATCTAGGGGCCTGAAAGGACAACCTCAACCCTAGATGTCAGTTCGCAGAACGGGGAGGATGGGAGGGTCGGTGAGGAATCTAACTAACTAATGTTTCTTACAGATACATCGTTACCGAAGGTAAGTAACTTGTTCATCTGAAAGAAACACGTTAGTTAGATTCCTCACCTTAGAATAGATACCCAAGCAATACCATCCCCGGTGGTGGGTCTGCGAACCAAGATCACACCAGAAAGTCCTGGAGGACAGAACGGCCAAAGAAGCCATCCCTCCGGACTTGGCTGTCAAGGCAATAATGCCTGGCAAACGTGTGTAGCGAAGCCCACGTCGCCGCCTGACAGATGTCCTGCAAAGGGACTCCCCGTCCCAAGGCAGTAGTAGCCGCCGTGGCCCGAGTAGAATGGGCGCGCAGCCCAACAGGAGGGTCTTTTTTAGCCAAGGAATAGCAAATTTTTATACACAAAACGACCCACCGAGAGATGGTCCGTTTGTGCACAGCTTTCCCCTTCTTAGCGCCCACGTACCCAACAAAAAGCTGGTCGTCCACCCGGAACTGTTTTGTGCGGTCCAGATAAAAGGAGAGCGCACGTTTTGGGTCCAGACGGTGGAGCCTCTCTTCCTCTTTGGAAGGATGCGGAGGCGGAAAGAAGGTAGGCAAGGTGACAGACTGCCCAAGGTGAAATGGAGTCACCACTTTAGGAAGAAAGGAGGGACGAGGCCGAAGGACAACCTTGTCCGGATGAACAGATAGAAAAGGAGGCTTTGAAGATAAAGCCTGGAGCTCACTCACCCGTCTAGCCGAGGTGATGGCTACCAGAAAAGCAGTCTTTAGAGTTAGAAGACGAAGAGGGCAATAGTAAGTAGAGGCTCGAAGGGAGCGCACATCAGGAATGTCAATACCAGATTCAAGTCCCACTGAGGCATTACAAAAGGGACAGGAGGGAACGTGTGTGTAATGCCTTTGAGAAAGCGTGTAACCACAGGGGACTTGAAAAGAGAAGGCTGATCAGGAAGCCGCAAGAAGGCGGAGATGGCAGCAAGATAACCTTTCAGGGTGCCCAGGGCAGAGCCCTGCCGGGCCAGAGAAAGAAGGAAGAGGAGAACTTCAGAAAGAGGGGCGGAAAGGGGATCCACAGCCTTTGCTGTGCACCATGCCACAAATTTGTTCCACCGGCAGGCGTATACCGACTTTGTGGAGGGACGCCTGGCTGCCAGAATGATATCACAGACTTCAGGAGGCAAGTCAAATGGCATCAACTGCCGCCGCTCAATCTCCACGCATGGAGGTGGAGGCTGGACAGGTTCGGGTGGAGGACCGTCCCCTGCTGCTGCGACAGAAGATCCTCCCGAAGGGGCAGACGTATCGGGGGATCGGTCAACAGACTGAGTAGCTCGGGATACCAGTATCTTCGTGCCCAATCCGGAGCCACCAAGATGACTTGGGCCCGGTCGTGCCTGATCTTCTTCAGCACTCTGGGCAGAAGTGGTATAGGCGGAAAGGCGTACAACAGACCGCAACTCCACTCGTGACGAAAAGCGTCGCCGAGCGAGTGCCGCCTTGGAAATTCCAACGCGCAGAACTGCTGACATTGCGCGTTCTCTTCGGTGGCGAATAGATCTAACCAAGGCTCTCCCCACTGCTGAAAGAGGCCTTGCGCCACTTCGGAGTTCAGACGCCATTCGTGATCCATCATGCACCGGCGGCTGAGTTAGTCTGCTCTGGCGTTCAGAGAGCCCGCCAGATGTTGAACCACCAGGGTGACGCCCTGGTGTTCCAGCCATGTCCAGAGGCGCAGAGCCTCCTGACAAAGGGTCCACGACCCCACCCCGCCCTGTTTGTTGCAGTACCACATGGCGGTGGTGTTGTCCGTGAACACCTGCACGACACTTCCCCTGACAGAGGGAAGGAAGGCTTTCAGTGCAAGCCGGATCGCTCTCAACTCCAACAGGTTGATGTGGAGACGAGACTCCGCCGGAGACCAGAGGCCTCTGATCTCCGCCTCTCCCATATGGCCACCCCATCCCAGGAGGGACGCATCCGTCACTACGACATGCTCTGGTTGGGGAAGGGAGAGGCTCTTGCCCTTGACCCACTCGCGGTCCGTGAGCCACCACTGCAACTGCTGTGCAGTGCCCTCCGAGATCAAGACATGGTCGGACAGGTTGCCGTGATGCTGGGCCCACTGAAACTTCAGGTCCCACTGCAGAGCCCGCATGCGCCGCCTGGCGTGATGCACTAGTAGGATGCAGGAGGCCATCAGCCCCAGAAGCCGCAACACTAGCCTGACCGAAACCCGGGATAGAGGCCGAAAGATGGGAATCAGGGCCCGTATATCCCGGACCCGCTGTTCCGGTGGATGGACCCGGAACTGCGCCGAATCGAGAACCGCTCCGATGAAGAGGAGCTTCTGAGAGGGACTCAGGTGTGACTTCGGCACGTTGATGGAAAACCCCAGCAAATGCAGGAGATCCGCCGTAGTCTGGAGGTGGGAGACGACTGCCTGGGGCGAGCCCGCCTTCAACAACCAGTCGTCGAGATAGGGGAAGACTGGAACCCCTGATCTGCGCAGATGAGCTGCGACCACCGCCATCACTTTTGTGAACACCCGAGGGGCACTGGTGAGGCCGAAGGGGAGCACGGTAAACTGAAAGTGCTCTTGGCCCACCGTGAACCGCAGGTAACGCCGGTGGGCCGGCAGGACGGGGATATGGAAATATGCGTCCTGCAAGTCCAACGCTACCATCCAGTCTCCAGGGTCTAGGGCAGCTAAAACCTGAGCCAACGTTAGCATCTTGAACCTTTCCTTTCGGAGGAAGGCATTGACGTTCCGGAGGTCCAAGATAGGGCGTAGGCCCCCCTTGCCCTTCTTGGGAACCAGAAAGTAGTGGGAATAACAACCACGACCTACTTCTGGACTCGGAACGCGCTCGACGGCCCCCTTGGCCAAGAGAGCCGAAACTTCCTCGCGGAGAAGATGCAAATGATCCCCCGAGATACGGTGGTGCTGCGGTGGCATGGCTGGAGGGGTCGTCTCGAAGGGGAGGGAGTAGCCCCTTCGGACGATTTGCAGCACCCACCTGTCCGATGTTATGGACCGCCAGTGGAGCAGGTGATGGCGAACTCTGCCGCCCACTGGCGTGGTATGGGCCTGAAAGCTCGGACTAGGAGGGCTTTGAGGCGGATGCTGCAGGGGTGGAAGTGGGCTGACCACGTCGGCCTCCATTTCCGCCACGGCGGAAGCCACGTCCGCGCGCAGGTTGGTTCTGCGGCTGGTGGCTTTGCGGACGTGAGGAGGCGCCCCTTCCTTGGCCACGAAAGGGGCGAAAAGCGGAGGTGTGCGCCCGCGGAGCCGAGAGGCCCAAGGACTTGGCCGTAGCCCGGGAGTCCTTAAAGCGGTTCAGCGCACTGTCCGCCTTCTCACCAAACAGGCGAGTGCCATCAAAGGGCATGTCCATGAGGGTGGTCTGGACATCCCCGGAAAATGACGTGGACCGCATCCAGGCGTGGCGGCGGAGCGCCACCGTGGTTGAAATCGCCCGACCCAGCGAGTCCGTGGTGTCAAGCCCACATCGTATGGCGTGCCGTGCTGCATCCCTCCCATCGGCCAAAGCCTGGGTAAGACGCGTCCGGACCTCCTCCGGACACAGGGGCAGCACGTCCTCCACCGTATCCCAAAGGGAATGGGAATAACGGTCCAAGAGACAGGCGGTATTTAAGGACCGCAGGCCCAAACTAAGGGACGAAAACAGTTTCTTGCCAAACTGCTCGAGTCTCTTGGAATCCCGGTCCGGCGGAGCGGTCGGGAAGGAGGATTGGGAGGTAGAGGCCTGGATAACCAGACTCTCGGGGGTGGGGTGTTGGGACAGGAAACTGGGGTCGCCCGGAGCAGGGCGGTGGCGCCTGGCAACGTTCCTATCCACAGGAGGAACTGTGGAGGGCTTGGACCAGGTGCCCTGCAGAACGTCAGTGAGGGCCTCGTTGAACGGCAGCAGAGGCTCAGTGGAGCTTGCTGAGGTTTGAAGCACCTCAGTGAGGATATTAGTCCTCACAGCCACGGCAGGCAACTCGAGCCCAAGGGCCTCGGCCGCCTTGCGCAGCACCACAGAAAATGCTGCACCCTCCTCCGAAGCCACGGTCGGAGGAGAAGTGAATCCAGTGTCTGGCGAGGTGTCCAGCCCACTGGCCTCCCCCAGTTCATCTGCCCAGTCCTGAGAAAGCTGTGACTGAACAGCCAGAGGGTCCTCGAACCCCTCCCAGTCGCCCCCTTCTTCCGATTCCTGATAAACAGGAGGAATGATCGGAACCGGACTGTAGAGATGGTAGGACTCAAGCGGCGTCGGATGCGGCGTCGGTCGACGCTGTGCCGGCGCCGGGTCCGGATGAGGGCTAAACTGGGGTGTCGGCGTCAAAGGCGTCGGTGACGGCGTCGGTGGTTCAGGCGTCGGCGCCGGTGGAGGAGTGACTAGGTCAACCGGCGTCGACTGGGGCCCAGGCATGGGCCCCGCGGGGACCTGCGGCGTCGAGACCGGAGTCGTCGACGGCGCCGGGGCCGGAGCCGCCGGCACGCGAGGTCGCCCAGTCGAGTCCGCGGGGCCCGAAGGCGCGCCAGCGGGCGTCGACGGCGGGGCCAGGCTCCTCATGGCCGAGAGGACGGCACTGATCTCCGCCGGCGCCGCGTCAGCCCCAGGGACCGGAAGGTATGGGGGCGGACGCGGCACCTGCGGCTCCGCCGGAGCCGCGGGGGTGGAACCACCCTGACCCTCGGCCGAGTCGCGCGACCGGCGAGGGGAGTCCGAAGAGCGATGTCGCCTCTTGGACTTCTTTGAGCGTTTGGACTTACCCGACGACTTGGAGCCGGACGATCGATGGCGTCGGCTAGGGCTCCGCGAGCGATCCTTGGACCTCCTCCTGGACCGGGATCGCGCACGACGCGGAGCCGAGTGGCGAAGCTCGAGAAGCTTGCGGACCGCTCCCGCCTAGCCTTCGAAGTCAGGGCCTGACAGTCGTTGCACGACTCCGCGTCGTGGTCGGGGCCTAAGCAGTAGAGGCACCGGCGGTGGTGATCGGTCACCGACATCAGTCGATGACAATCCTCGCAAGCCTTGAACCCAGGCATCCTACCGGCACCAGATGTCGACAGACAAGGATCAAAAATGATCAACAAGATTTAGTCAAAAAAGACTAAAAGGGGTAGCTCTCCCGGATCTGCGCTTACTGGCGCGGAAAAAAGAAGAACTGACGTCAGCGCGCGAGGGCGGCGTCTAAGTACTCCGACGACGTCATCCCGGCGCACGACGCCGACGACGGACGCGGAGCCGCAGACGACGCCTAGCGACGCGCAAGGGGTATTGCTGACGAAAAATCTTCCGGATCCAGTCTGACGCCTGGGGATATTCTAAGGTGAGGAATCTAACTAACGTGTTTCTTTCAGATGTATGATGTCACTAGTTCTAGTGTACACCTTATATCAGTCCAAACAACCCTTATGGTGATTGGTTGTAAAGTCAACCTTATAGACCAGCTATCCTAGTGGTAGCATGGACAAGAGCAGTCTTAGGCTAAACTCTGAATGGCATGTGAAGCCAGCTGTGATACCATATATAATCCCTTGAATACCAAATGAAAGGACACCACAACAGATATATATATATAAAATAAAGTGTATTTATTCTAGTCAAACCCTCAGCACTCTTTATGAGATTCGAGGTAAGAACAACACAGTCTTATTCAAGCATACATTAAGTCACACAGGTAAGTAATACAGTTAGGCCCTAGGGGCCACGCAAACCATATACTAAAGAAGTGGTATAAGGACCACTGTCACGGAAATAGAATAGGCCTAGGCCTAGGGAATCGCTGGGGCTACACTACACTACCAACAGTTAGGAAGTGGGAGGCCCACGGGATTCAGGTGCAGAGTGGAAACACTCACGCGTAATGCGTATAGTCGATAGAAATAGTACAGTTTTGAAATAAGCAGTTTAAGGACACTTCTGAAGCAGCTACAGAGTCGAGACTCGGAAACTAGACCCATGGATAGTCACTACCCTTGTGAGCACCGAAGTACCCAAGTTACCTAGCCCACGGGCTGCGGATGCATAGGTGTGAACTTGCGTCGGGTTTCGTCGTGGACTTCTATGGATGCCTGAAGGAAAGTTGCTGACAGGCAGTCAGTGCAGAGTGTCCGGTGGATCCCAAGGCCGGGATCAAGAAGGAAGGGTACCTGCAAGCAGAAGGGACAGAGTCAAAATCACTAGCCAGTGACCACGTGGAACCAGGAAGGAACCAGGCGATGTCGTGAAGGTTGCAGGTGAAGGGTGAAGCTTGTCGCTGCAGCCACAGGTACCAGGAGACGTCGAGGACGACCAGGACCAGGAGGCAAACTGTCCCACGAAGGCTCTTGCTGTCGGCGGCGTCGAAGTCGAACTAGGACT
Organism: Triturus cristatus; assembly: GCF_964204655.1. NCBI lineage: Eukaryota > Metazoa > Chordata > Amphibia > Caudata > Salamandridae > Triturus > Triturus cristatus. Next base: position 1,319,432,300 of record NC_140590.1, read on the forward strand.
CACCAAGCCTTGGCAAGCGGAACCCACGAAGACAGAGGACTTGCTTCTGATGCAGACCAGGAAGGTCTGGGCTGCTTCTCTTTTGCAAAGAAGCGGGAGCCAGTCTGCAGGAGCCAAACCAGCAGTGAAGATTTCAAGGTGTGTCGTCACAGAGGCCGCTAGCCAACGGGCAAGCAACCGGACAGACGCGGCAAGCAGGAAAATGCAGAAGGGCCCCACGCAGGACTCGTGGAGTGTGGGGGGCTGATCTTCGGTGCAGATGGTGCTTGGGGCTGGGGCTTCTCAATGCCCGGTGCACAACTTCGAGGGTACCTCAGAAACTGCGCTGGAAGATACTCGCCACTTTTCCCAGGTAGCCGGTCCCACGTCTCTCGTCGCCTCCACGGATCTCAGCTCGGCTGTGGATGTGGATCAGGGTCGGAGAAGTCTGGAAGTCAAGGCTCTGGTCGGGCTCTGCAGTCGGTCCCTCGTACAACTTCAGCAAAGCAAAGGGTAGTCTCTTGATGGTGCCTGTTTGCACAGGGTAGCCACTCCTTGGCCACAAGGGAGATTCTTCAGTCTTCTTCTTTCGTCGAATGTCGAAGGTCCAGAGTTTCTGTTCAAGTTGCAGGTTCAGGATAATCTAATCTCCTGGGGCCCAGCTACCACTCTTATACTAATCCGGGGGGCTGGGTTGCCTGCTAGGTCACGCCTTATGGGTGGGACCTGGGAGGGGGGTGGCTACACCCCCTTCCCTTTGTCCAGTTTCGCGGCAGGACTGGGGCTGGTGTGCCCCAGCACCGGTTTGAACTGGACTATGCATGGGACACCTTGTGTGCCCCAGGCAGTGTCTCATTTCTTTCATCCCTCCCTGCCCCAATACACTAAGGCCTGTCTGGGGTGGTGCTCGCACCTCCCAAGGCAGGAAACCTATTGTCCAAGCCTCCCTTGCCGAGATCACTCCCAGCAGCAGGAGGTCAGACTTGTGTCGTGGCAGCAGCATCCATTTTGTGATGCTGGGGCTCTGGTTAACTTTAACCGGGTAAGTAGGTTACAACATGTCTTCTCCCTCTAGAAGGGAGGGATAATATCCTCATTCCCAGAAATGGCATGGGGGTATTATTCCACAGTGTTAGACACCTTACACGACATGTTTCGATAAAGCCAAACCATAGTTACCATAACCGTCTAAGATTATAAGGCACTTTAAGAGTATATGGTAGGCTATATCATAGAACAGCTATAAGGACATGGTTCCGAAAGCTGCAGACAGGCTCAGCTCATGCTAGAGCACCATCTCACATGTTACAAAGCACTCTGCCACCAGGATTGTTAAGGCCTGCCATAGGAGTGGCTGATAGGTACACATGTGTCTATATGTAAGATAGGTATAGGAATACTACACCTAAGCAAGGGGTGATTACACGACCTTGCCCCAGCTGAGTGATCAGCCAGTTGTGTCATAATGGAAGGCCAGGCCGGGGGTGGCATAATACATGCTGCAGCCCCTGCTGGCCTAGGGTACACCTATGCCCTGGGTACCTAAGGTACACTGTACAGGGGCCAATAAGGTGATCCTATCCAAATGGGTTATGCACCTAAAGTACATAGTATCAATTTAGAGAGAGAACAGCAGGGCTGTGGGTCTGATTAGCAGGCCCACAGCCACATCTAAGTCGAAAACCAGTAAAGCAAAAGCAAAAAGTGGGGGTGAACATAGAAAGCAGACCCTACTCTCCTACACAACCCCCCCCCCCCCCCCCAAACTTAGGGACATTAAACTAACCTTGACCAGTTGAGTCTTCATGTTCTAAGTGGAAACATCTGGAGAGTCCATCTGCATTGGCATGGTCAGTCGCAGGTCTATGTTCCACTGTGAAGTCCATCCCCTGTAGGGAAATGGACCACCTAAGAAGTTTGGGATTTTCACCCTTCTTCTGATTTAGCCACAAGAGGGGCTTATGGTCTGGCTGAATCTTGAAGTGAGTGCCAAACAAGTATGGCCTCGGCTTCTTCAGGGCCCAAACCACAGCAAAGGCCTCCCTCTCAATAGCTGACCAACGTTTCTCTCTAGGGGTCAGCCTTCTACTTATAAAAGCAATGGGCTGGTCTTGACCATCTATATTAAGTTGTGAAAGAACAGCTCCCACACCCAACTCAGAAGCATCTGTCAGGACAATGAACTCTTTGGAGTAGTCTGGACTTTTCAGAATAGGTGCACTGCACATGGCCTGCTTCAGGTCATCAAATGCTTTTTGACAGCTTACTGTCCACTGAACTTTGGCATTTTCTTGGAGGTCATGTCATTAAGTGGTGTCTCAATGGACCCATAGTTCTTAACAAACTTTCTGTAGTACCCAGTCAGGCCCAAGAAAGCTCTGACCTGAGTCTGGGTAGTTGGAGGAGTCCAGTCCTTTATGGTCTGGATCTTGCTCTCCAGTGGTTGAACCTGACCCCCACCAACTAGGTGGCCCAGGTATACAACCTTGCTCTGCCCTATCTGGCACTTAGTGGCCTTGATAGTGAGGCCTGCCTTTTGCAGGGCCTCTAAAACATTCCTCAGGTGGACCAGGTGATCCTCCCAGGTGGAGCTAAAGACAGCAATATCATCAAGATAAGCTGCACAGTAATCATCCAACCCAGTAAGGACTTGATTCACCAACCTTTGGAAAGTGGCAGGTGCATTCTTCAAACCAAAGGGCATTACCACAAATTGATAATGTCCTCCTGGGGTCGAGAAAGCAGTTTTGGCCTTTGCATTCTCAGCTAGTCTGATTTGCCAGTAGCCTGCTGTCAGGTCAAATGTGCTAAAAAACTTAGCAGCTGCCAGTCTGTCAATGAGCTCATCTGCCCTAGGTATTGGTTGGGCACCTGTCCTAGTGACAGCATTGAGACCTCTGTAATCCACGCAAAACCTCATCTCTCTCTTACCATCTTGGGTGTGAGGTTTTGGCACAAGAACTACAGGACTAGCCCAAGGGCTCTCTGAAGGTTCAATGACTCCCAGCTCCAACATCTTTTGTACCTCAATCTTTATGCCGTCCCTGACATGGTCAGGTTGCCTGTAGATTTTACTCTTCACAGGCCGACTGTCACCAGTGTCCACCTCATGGGTGCACCAGTTTGTCTGACTTGGGGTCAGAGAGAACATATGTCTATAGGCCTGTAGAACTTGTCTGCAGTCCTGTTGCTGATGATCAGTGAGGCTGTCAGAAAAGACCACACCATCAACTGAACCATCATCAGGGTCCTGAGTCAGCAGGTCTGGAAGAGGGTCACTCTTCCTCCTGCCCCTCATCTGTAGCCATGAGTAAGCCCATGTCTGCCCTGTCAACATATGCCTTTAACCTGTTGACATGAAGCACCCTGTGGGGGCTTCTGGGAGTCCCAAGGTCCACCAAGTAGGTGACTTCTCCCTTCTGTTCAACAATAGTGTGGGGTCCAGACCATTTGTCCTGGAGTGCTGCTGGGGCCACTGGCTCCAACACCCACACTTTCTGTCCTGGCTGGTACACAGTCAGCACAGCCTTTTGGTCATGCCAAGTTTTTTGGAGTTCTTGGCTTGCCTCAAGATTTTTAGAAGCCTTCTTCATATACTCTGCCATCCTGGAGCGGAGACCAAGTACATAATCCACTATATCAAGTTTGGGTTGTCTGAGAGGTCTCTCCCATCCTTCCCTTACTAAACATAGGGGTCCTCTTACAGGATGCCCAAACAAAAGCTCAAAAGGGCTGTAGCCAACCCCCTTTTGTGGGACCTCTCTGTAAGCAAACAGAAGGCAGGGTAAAAGGATGTCCCATCTTCGCCTAAGCTTGTCTGGTAAACCTTTTATCATTCCCTTTAGGGTCTTGTTGAATCTCTCAACAAGCCCATTGCACTGTGGGTGATAGGGTGTGGTAAACTTGTAGTTCACACCACACTCCTTCCACATTGCAGTCAAGTATCCTGACATGAAGTTGGCACCTCTGTCAGAAATAACCTCCTTTGGAAAGCCCACTCTGGAGAATACTCCAAGCAGGGCCCTTGCCACAACAGGAGCTGTTGTGGTCCTCAGGGGAATAGCTTCTGGATACCTGGTGGCATGGTCCACTATCACCAGTATGAATCGGTGCCTAGATGCTGTTTGTGGGTCCATTGGTCCTACAATATCTATGCCCACTCTTTCAAAGGGAACCCCCACCACAGGTAGTGGTATGAGGGGGGCCTTTGTAGTGCCACCTGATTTGCCACTGGCTTGGCAGGTGACACAGGAGCGACAAAACTCCTTGGTATCTTCTGACATATGGGGCCAGTGAAAGTGAGGGACAAGCCTGTCCCAAGTCTTGTTCTGGCCTAAATGTCCTGCAAGGGGAATATCATGGGCCAAGGTAAGAAGGAAGCCTCTGAACTTCAGTGGTATGACCAACCTCCTGGATGCACCAGGCTTGGAGTCTCTAGCCTCTCAATACAGTAGCCCCTCATCCCAATACACTCTATGGGTACCTTGAGCATTCCCTGCAGCCTCAGCAGCAGCCTGCTGTCTGAGGGGTTCAAGAGAGGGGCAGTCTAATTGTGCCTGCCTCAGATCTGCCCTTGAAGGTCCCCCTGTACCAAGAAACTCAATCTGATCAGGTTCAAGCTCTTCTAAGACAGTTCCTTCAGGGCTCTCAGAATCATCCTCCTGTGAGGGCTGATCCAGGGCCTGAGGAAGGGGGGAAGTCACAACCTTTACCTTACTGCTCTTTCTCTTGGGTTGTGCCTGGTCCATAGTTTCAGGATCCAGCACTTGTTCAGTGGTGCACTTTTTGGCCTGTGACCTGGTCACAGCAAGGACATGTGCATCTATCCCTAGCATTTCTGCATGGGTCCTATACTCCACTTCAGACCAAACTGAAGTTTCAAGATCATTGCCTAGTAAACACTCTACAGGAAGGTCTGAACTAAAAACAACTTTCTTGAGGCCAGTTACCCCTCCCCAGGAGAAGTTAACAAAAGCCACACTATGGGAGGTAGTGGCATTGCTAGCGTTGGTCACTAGGTAATTCTCACCTAGTATGATCTGTCCAGGGTCCACAAAGGCAGGTGTCACCATTGTGACACTAGCCCCAGTGTCCCTGTAGGCCTGAGCCATTCTTTGGTTGATAAAAGGAGTCTGTCTGTACTTGCCCAGGTTACTGGGGCCTACAGTAGAGGACAAAGCTATGTCCCCATCACAGATCAGAACAGCCTGAGTAGGTATCCTGACTAGGCCAGAATCCTCCTCAGTTCCCAGGGTTAACCCTACTACACCCTTTTGCTGGGAACCACCACTTACAGCTGAACTAGGGGGTACAGTTGCCTTAGGGGCAATGGTGGCTGGGGGCTTATCCTTTTTGGTGCACTCACTAAACCAATGTGAGTTGGACTTACAATAGTTGCACCATGGTTTCTTTTGGCCATCTTTCTTTTTATCCTTTTTGGGACCACCCTCCCCCTGAGCCTTTTGGGGGCCTGGTGAAGACTTCTGGTCTTTTTGTTTCTGATCATTACCCTTCTGGTCTGCCTTTTTCTGATCACCGCCCTGGTTCTGGTTTTTCTGCTCAACTCCAGTCCTGACCCATCTATCTGCCTTCTTTCCCAATTCTTGGGGAGAAGTCAGATCAGAATCAATCAGGTGTTGATGCAGTAGCTGGTTTTGACAGTTGTTAAGGATTTGTTCTCTCATGATCAAATTATACAATCCTGTATAGTCCTTAACCTTACTTCCCACTAGCCAGCCTTCCAGAGCCTTAGTGGCACAATCTACAAAGTCAGTCCAGTCCTGAGTCTGTGTCTTCTGGGTATCCCTGAACAACAACCTGTATTGTTCAGTGGTTAGGCCAAACCCATCAATTAGAGCACTCTTCAGGACAGTGTAATTGTCTGCATCCTCATCACTAACTGTGAGGAGCTTGTCTCTACCTTTCTCAGAGAAGGAGAGCCACAAGATAGCTGCCCACTGACTTTGGGGTACGTGCTGTACTTTGCAAGCTCTCTCCAAAGCAGTTATCCATTTGTGGATGTCATCCCCACACTTGTAGGAAGGGACAATCTTGTTCAGGTTTCTATTATCATAGTGCCTGTCTCTATCCTTAGGGATATTGCTGCCACCAGTGGGTTCTAACCCACTTAACTTTTGCTCTCTAGCCAGAGCAAGCTTCTCCTTGGCAAGGGCAAGTTCTTCCCTCTCAGTCCTCAGATTAGCTTCCCTCATTCTGGCTTCATGCTCCTTTTTCTGGGGGGGGAAGTCATTCCCCTGTGAGAAGAGGCATTAGAGATGCTAGAGACATGGGAGTGGATGGATTCCCTTGAAGGGGATCTGTCTCTCCTGCTTCTCTGGTTAAGCCCACTTGGGGGTCTGTATGGGGGGGACCCCATGCAAACTCCCATGTAAGCTTAGGTTAGCTTGGCTAAGTCTTCCTACTTGGCCCTGGCTGTCTACCTCTTCATCTGAAGTCCCATCTGACTCATCTGTAGTGGGTAGACCCTCCCCTGTACTTAGGGTACCAGCCTGAGAGGCCCTAAGAGCATCATACTCCTCTAGGATCTGCACTAGCTGAAGGAGGGTAGGGTTTGCAACCTGTTTTAACTTTCTGGAGGTACACAATTGTCTCATCTCCTGAAAAGTTAGGGTATCATATCTAGAGGGGGTCTTTTTCAGACCTGCCCCTCCTGAGAGAGCATCTACTTGATCTACTCCCAGAGACATGATCTAGTGAGGGTGTGCACCTACCTACACTAGTTGTTTCTACTAAACCTCTCTAGTAGTTGTAGTCAGGGTGTGTTACTCCCTTCAACCTACAACCACGAAGTCCAGTAGGACTTAAGTATTATAATCTATGTTATATGTACCTAAACAATATCTGTGTGATCTTTCAATTTAGTATCTCAAGATTACAATGGTATTACAAAAGCAAGCTCAGATCCCAACCGCTGCTCACCAATGTGAGAAGTTGGCCTGATGTATGATGTCACTAGTTCTAGTGTACACCTTATATCAGTCCAAACAACCCTTAAGGTGATTGGTTGTAAAGTCAACCTTATAGACCAGCTATCCTAGTGGTAGCATGGACAAGAGCAGTCTTAGGCTAAAGTCTGAATGGCATGTGAAGCCAGCTGTGATACCATATTTAATCCCTTGAATACCAAATGAAAGGACACCACAACAGATATATATATATAAAATAAAGTGTATTTATTCTAGTCAAACCCTCAGCACTCTTTATGTGATTCGAGATAAGTACAACACAGTCTTATTTACGCATACATTAAGTCACACAGGTAAGTAATACAGTTAGGCCCTAGGGGCCACACAAACCATATACTAAAGAAGCGGTATAAGGACCACTGTCACGGAAATAGAATAGGCCTAGGCCTAGGGAATCGCTGGGGATACACTACACTACCAACAGTTAGGAAGTGGGAGGCCCACGGAATTCAGGTGCAGAGTGGAAACACTCACGCGTAATGCGTATAGTCGATAGAAATAGTACAGTTTTGAAATAAGCAGTTTAAGGACACTTCTGAAGCAGCTAGAGAGTCGAGACTCGGAAACTAGACCCTAGGATAGTCACTACCCTTGTAAGCACCGAAGTACCCAAGTTACCTAGCCCACGGGCTGCGGGTGCATAGGTGTGAACTTGCGTCGGGTTTCGTCGTGGACTTCTATGGATGCCTGAAGGAAAGTTGCTGACAGGCAGTCAGTGCAGAGTGTCCGGTGGATCCCAAGGCCGGGATCAAGAAGGAAGGGTACCTGCAAGCAGAAGGGACAGAGTCAAGGTCACTAGCCAGTGACCACGTGGAACCAGGAAGGAACCAGGCGATGTCGTGAAGGTTGCAGGTGAAGGGTGAAGCTTGTCGCTGCAGCCACGGGTACCAGGAGACGTCGAGGATGACCAGGACCAGGAGGCGAGCTGTCCCACGAAGGCTCTTGCTGTCGGCGGCGTCTAAGTCGAACTAGGACTCACCAAGCCTTGGCAAGCGGAACCCACGGAGGACTTGCTTCTGATGCAGACCAGGAAGGTCTGAGGTGCTTCTTTTTTGCAAAGAAGAGGGAGCCAGTCTGGAGGAGCCAAACCAGCAGTGAAGATTTCAAGGTGTGTCGTCACAGAGGCCGCTAGCCAACGGGCAAGCAACCAGACAGACGCGGCAAGCAGGTAAATGCAGAAGGGCCCCACGCAGGACGCGTGGAGTGTGGGGGGCTGATCATCGGTGCAGCTGGTGCTTGGGGTTGGGGCTTCTCAATCCCCGGTGCACAACTTCGAGGGTACCTCAGAAGCTGTGCTGGAAGATACTTGCCACTTTTCCCAGGTAGCCGATCCCACGTCTCTCGTCGCCTCCACGGATCTCAGCTCGGCTGTGGATGTGGATCAGGGTCGGAGAAGTCTGGAAGTCAAGGCTCTGGTCGGGCTCTGCAGTCGGTCCCTCGTAGAACTTCAGCAAAGCAAAGGGTAGTCTCTTGATGGTGCCCGTTTGCACAGGGTAGCCACTCCTTGGCCACAAGGGAGATTCTTCAGTCTTCTTCTTTCGTCGAATGTCGAAGGTCCAGAGTTTCTGTTCAAGTTGCAGGGTCAGGATAATCTAATCTCCTGGGGCCCAGCTACCACTCTTATACTAATCTGGGTGGCTGGGTTGCCTGCTAGGTCACGCCTTATGGGTGGGACCTGGGAGGGGGGTGGGTACACTCCCTTCCCTTTGTCCAGTTTCGCGCCAGGACTGGGGCTGGTGTGCCCCAGCACCGGTTTGAACTGGACTATGCATGGGACACCTTGTGTGCCACAGGCAGTGTCTCGTTTCATTCATCCCTCCCTGCCCCAATACACTAAGGCCTGTCTGGGGTGGTGCTCGCACCTCCCAAGGCAGGAAACCTATTGTCCAAGCCTCCCTTGCCGGGATCACTCCCAGCAGCAGGAGGTCAGACTTGTGTCGTGGCAGCAGCATCCATTTTGTGATGCTGGGGCTCTGGTTAACTTTAACCGGGTGTAGGAGAGTAGGGTCTGCTTTCTATGTTCACCCCCACTTTTTTGCTTTACTGGTTTTCGACTTAGATGTGGCTGTGGGCCTGCTAATCAGACCCACAGCCCTGCTGTTCTCTCTCTAAATTGATACTATGTACTTTAGGTGCATAACCCATTTGGATAGGATCACCTTATTGGCCCCTGTACAGTGTACCTTAGGTACCCAGGGCCTAGGTGTACCCTAGGCCTACCAGGGGCTGCAGCATGTACTATGCCACCCCTTCCATTATGACACAACTGGCTGATCACTCAGCTGGGGCAAGGTCGTGTAATCACTCCTTGCTTAGGTGTGGTATTCCTATACCTAACTTACATATAGACACGTGTACCTATCAGCCACTCCTATGGCAGGCCTTAACAATCCTGGAGGCAGAGTGCTTGGTAACATGTGAGATGGTGCTCTAGCATGAGCTAAGCCTGTCTGCAGCTTTCGGAACCATGTCCTTATAGCTGTTCTATTATATAGCCTACCATATACTCTTAAGGTGCCTTATAATCTTAAACGGTTATGGTAACTATGGTTTGGCTTTATCAAAACATGTCGTGTAAGGTGTCTAACACTTTGGAATAATACCCCCATCCCATTTCTGGGGATGAGGATATTATCCCTCCCTTCTAGAGGGAGAAGACATGTTGTAACCTACTTACCCGGTTAAAGTTAACCAGAGCCCCAGCATCACAAAATGGATGCTGCTGCAACAGACACGAGTCTGACCTCCGGCTGCTGGGAGTGATCCCGGCAAGGGAGGCTTGAACAATAGGTTTCCTGCCTTGGAAGGTGCGAGCACCACCCCAGACAGGCCTTAGTGTATTGGGGCAGGGAGGGATGAATGAAACGAGACACTGCCTGGGGCACACAAGGTGCTCCATGCATAGTCCAGTTCAAACCGGTGTTGGGGCACTCCAGCCCCAGTCCTGGCGCGAAACTGGACAAAGGGAAGGGGGTGTAACCACCCCCCTCCCAGGTCCCACCCATAAGGCGTGACCTAGCAGGCAACCCAGCCCCCCAGATTAGTATAAGAGTGGTAGCTGGGCCCCAGGAGATTAGATTATCCTGAACCTGCAACTTGAACAGAAACTCTGGACCTTCGACATTCGACGAAAGAAGAAGACTGAAGAATCTCCCTTGTGGCCAAGGAGTGGCTACCCTGTGCAAACAGGCACCATCAAGAGACTACCCTTTGCTTTGCTGAAGTTGTACGAGGGACTGACTGCAGAGCCCGACCAGAGCCTTGACTTCCAGACTTCTCCGACCCTGATCCACATCCACAGCCGAGCTGAGATCCGTGGAGGCGACGAGAGACCGGCTACCTGGGAAAAGTGGCGAGTATCTTCCAGCGCAGCTTCAGAGGCACCCTCGAAGTTGTGCACCGGGGATTGAGAAGCCCCAACCCCAAGCACCATCTGCACCGAAGATCAGCCCTCCACACTCCACGAGTCCTGCGTGGGGCCCTTCTGCATTTTCCTGCTTGCCGCGTCTGTCCGGTTGCTTGCCCGTTGGCTAGCGGCCTTTGTGACGACACACCTTGAAATCTTCACTGCTGGTTTGGCTCCTCCAGACTGGCTCCCGCTTTTTTGCAAAAAAGAAGCACCCCAGACCTTCCTGGTCTGCACCAGAAGCAAGTCCTCCGTTCCTCGTGGGTTCCGCTTGCCAAGGCTTGGTGAGTCCTAGTTCGACTTCGACGCCGCCGACAGCAAGAGCCTTCGTGGGACAGCTCGCCTCCTGGTCCTGGTCGTCCTCGACGTCTCCTGGTACCCGTGGCTGCAGCGACAAGCTTTCACCTTTCACCTGCAATCTTCACGACATCGCCTGGTTCCTTCCTGGTTCCACGTGGTCACTGGCTAGTGACCTTGACTCTGTCCCTTCTGCTTGCAGGTATCCTCTCTTCTTGATCTCAGCCTTGGGATCCACAGGACACTCTTCACTGACTGCCTGTCAGCAACTTTCCTTCAGGCATCCATAGAAGTCCACGACGAAACCCGATGCAAGTTCACACCTATGCACCTGCAGCCCGTGGGCTAGGTAACTTGGGTACTTCGGTGCTCACAAGAGTAGTGACTATCCTAGGGTCTAGTTTCCGAGTCTCGACTCTCTAGCTGCTTCAGAAGTGTCCTTAAACTGTTAATTTCTAACTGCTAGTAATTCTATCGACTTTTACGCATTACGCGTGAGTGTTTCCACTCTGCCCCTGAATCCCGTGGGCCTCCCACTTCCTAACTGTTGCTAGTGTAGTGTAGCCCCAGCGATTCCCTAGGCCTAGGCCTATCCTATTTCCGTGACAGTGGTCCTTATACCACTTCCTTAGTATATGGTTTGCGTGGCCCCTAGGGCCTAACTGTATTACTTACCTGTGTGACTTAATGTATGCTTGAATAAGACTGTGTTGTACTTACCTCTAATCTCATAAAGAGTGCTGAGGGTTTGACTAGAATAAATACACTTTATTTTATATATATATCTGTTGTGGTGTCCTTTCATTTGGTATTCAAGGGATTCTATATGGTATCACAGCTGGCTTCACATGCCATTCAGAGTTTAGCCTAAGACTGCTCTTGTCCATGCTACCACTAGGTTAGCTGGTCTATAAGGTTGACTTTACAACCAATCACCATAAGGGTTGTTTGGACTGATATAAGGTGTACACTAGAACTAGTGACATCATACATCAGGCCAACTTCTCACACCGGGTAAGTAGGTTACAACATGTCTTCTCCCTCTAGAAGGGAGGGATAATATCCTCATCCCCAGAAATGGGATGGGGGTATTATTCCAAAGTGTTAGACACCTTACACAACATGTTTTGATAAAGCCAAACCATAGTTACCATAACCGTTTAAGATTATAAGGCACCTTAAGAGTATATGGTAGGCTATATAATAGAACAGCTATAAGGACATGGTTCCGAAAGCTGCAGACAGGCTCAGCTCATGCTAGAGCACCATCTCACATGTTACCAAGCACTCTGCCTCCAGGATTGTTAAGGCCTGCCATAGGAGTGGCTGATGGGTACACATGTCTATATCTAAGATAGGTATAGGAATACTACACCTAAGCAAGGGGTGATTACACAACCTTGCCCCAGCTGAGTGATCAGCCAGTTGTGTCATAATGGAAGGCCAGGCCAGGGGTGGCTAATACATGCTGCAGCCCCTGGTAGGCCAAGGATACACCTATGCCCTGGGTACCTAAGGTACACTGTACAGGGGCCAATAAGGTGATCCTATCCAAATGGGTTATGTACCTAAAGTACATAGTATCAATTTAGAGAGAGAACAGCAGGGCTGTGGGTCTGATTAGCAGGCCCACAGCCACATCTAAGTCGAAAACTAGTAAAGCAAAAGCAAAAAGTGGGGGTGAACATAGAAAGCAGACCCAACTCTCCTACACTTACCTTCGGTAACGATGTATCTGTAAGAAACATTAGTTAGTTAGATTCCTCACCTTAGAATATCCCCAGGCGTCAGGCTGGATCCGGAAAGATTTTTCGTCAGCAATACCCCTTGCGTGTCGCTAGGCGTCGTCTGCGGCTCCGCGTCCGTCGTCGGCGTCGTGCGCCGGGATGACGTCGGAGTACTTAGACGCCGCCCTCGCGCGCTGACGTCAGTTCTTGTACATAGCTTTCCGCGCCAGGAACGCAGAGCCATGCAAGAGACGGACACTGGTGCCAAAAAGTCTAGGGCCCTGAAAAGGATAACCTTAACCCTAGATGTCGGTTCGCAGAACGGGGAGGATGGGTGGGTCGGTGAGGAATCGAACTAACTAATGTTTTTTACAGACACATTGTCACAGAAGTTCAGTAACTTGTTCATCTGAAAGAAACACGTTAGTTAGATTCCTCACCTTAGAATAGATACCCCAGCAATACCAACGGTGGTGGGTCTGCGAACCAAGATCACACCAGAAGATCCTGGAGAACAGAACGGCCAAAGATGCCGTCTCTCCGGACTTGGCTGTCTAGGCAATAATGGTTGGCAAACGTGTGCAGCGAGGCCCACGTTGCTGCCTGACAGATGTCCTGCAAGGGGACCCCTCGGCCCAGGGCTGTAGTCGCCGCTGTGGCCCGGGTGGAATGGGCTCTCAGCCCTACAGGAGGGTCCTTTTTAGCCAAGGAGTAATAAGCCTTTATACACAAGACAACCCACCGCGAGATGGTCCGCTTGTGTACTGCCCTCCCCTTCTTAGCACCCACGTATCCAACAAAAAGCTGGTCGTCCACCCGGAGCGGTTTGGTGCGGTCCAAATAAAAGGACAGCGCCCGTTTTAGGTCCAGACGGTGGAGCCTCTCTTCCTCTATCGAAGGAGGCGGAAAGAAGGTGGCCAACGTGACCGATTGCCCGATGTGAAAGGGGGTCACCACTTTCGGAAGAAAGGAAGGACGAGTCCGGAGGACAACCTTGTCCGGATGAACAGAAAGAAAAGGAGGCTTAGACGAAAAGGCCTGGAGCTCACTCACCAGTCTAGCCGAGGTGATCGCTACCAGGAAAGCAGTCTTAAGAGTAAGAAGACGAATGGGACAATTGTGAAGAGGCTCAACGGGAACACACATGAGAAAAATCAAGACTAGATTTAAATCCCACTGAGGCATTACGAAGGGGACAGGAGGAAACATGTGAGTAATGCCCTTGAGGAAACGAGAAACAACAGGGGATTTGAAAAGAGAAGGCTGATCAGGAAGCCATAAGATGGCAGAGACAGCAGAGAGATAACCTTTTAGGGTGCCCAGAGCAGAGCCCTGCTGGGCCAGGGAAAGAAGTAAGAGGAGAACCTCAGAAAGCGGGGCGGAAAGGGGATCCACAGCCTTTGCTGTGCACCATGCCACAAATTTGTTCTGTGAGAAGTTGGCCTGATATATGATGTCACTAGTTCTAGTGTACACCCTGTATCAGTCCAAACAACCCTTATGGTGATTGGTTGTAAAGTCAACCTTATAGACCAGCTATCCTAGTGGTAGCAAGGACAAGAGCAGTCTTAGGCTAAACTCTGTATGGCATGTGAAGCCAGCTGTTATACCATTATAATCCCTTGAATACCAAATGAAGTGACACCACACCAGGTATATATAAAAGTAGAATGTATTTATTCTAACATATACCCTCAGCACTCTTTATGAGTTCGAGGTCTAAGTACAAACAATTTCTTAAGTAGCATACATTAAGTTACACAGGAAAAATACAGTTAGGCCCGGGGGCCACGCAAACCATATACTAAGAAAGTGGTATAAGTACCACGTCACAAACAGGGAGTAAGCCTAGGGAATCGCTGGGGCTACGCTACCCTACCAATAGTTAGGGAGTGGGAGGCCCACGAGAAGCGTGTGCAGTGTGGAGACACACACACGGGTTCCATTAAAGTCAATGGGAATGTAGTAGTTAGAAATAGGAAGAATAAGGACACTTCTGAAGTAACTAGGAGGAAGCAACTAAAGACTTAGACACTTGGATAGTCAATATCCACTGGACCACCAGAGTACTCACGTTACCTCACCCACAGGAGATGGGTGCATAGGTGTGAAGATGTGTCGGGTGTCGTCGCTGGATCCTATGGAGGCCTGAAGAAAAGATGCTGGCAGGCGACCAGGAGGAAGATGTCCGGTGGACCTAAGGATGGATCTTGAAGGAAGAACACCTGCAAGCAGAGGGGGCAAAGTCTGGGTCACGAGCCAGTGACCGGGTGGAACCAGGAAGGAACCAGGCAATGTCGTGCAGAACACAGGTGATGTCTTGAAGCTCGTCTCTGCAGCCACGTGGACCAGGAGGCGTCGAGGGCGACCAGGATACAAGCTGTCCCACGAAGGATCTTGCTGATGGCGGAGTAGACGTCCCGATTGGAGTCAACAAGCCTTGGCAAAGGCAATCCACGCGGGAATCGAAATTCGCTTCAGGTGCAGACCAGGAAGGACTGAGGTGCTTCTCTTTCACAGGGAAGCAGAAGCCAGTCTGGAGGAGCCAAACCAGCGGTGGAAAGTTAAAGGTTTGTCCTCACTGAGGCTACTAGCCAACGGGCCAGCAACCGGACAGACGCGTCGAGCGGGAAAATGCAGAAGGGCCCCATGCAGAACTCGTGGAGTGTGGAGGGCTGATCTTCAGTGCAGATGGTGCTCGGGGTTGGGGCTTCTCAATGCCCAGAGCACAACTTCGAGGATGCCTCAGAAGCTGCGCTGGAAGCTACGCACCAATTTTGCCAGGTAGCCGGTCCCACTTCTCTCATCGCCTCCACGGATCTCAGCTTTGCCGTGGATGTGGATCAGGGTCGGAGAAGTCTGGAAGTCAAGGCGCTGGTCGGGCTCTGCAGTCGGTTCCTCGTAGAACTTGGGCAAAGCAAACAGCAGGTCGCTTGGTGGTGCCTGTTTGCACAGGGAGATTCTTCAGTCTTCTTGTCGTGGAATGTCCAGAGTTTCGTGTCTAGTTTCAGTTTAGATTATCCTGAAGTCCTAGGGACTCAGTTCCCACTTTTGTACTAATCTGGGGGCTGGACTACCTGCTAGGTCCCTCCTATGGGTGGGACCAGGGAGGGGGGGGTGATTACACCCCCTTCCCTTTGTCCAGTTTCGCGCCAGGGCTGGAGTGCCCCAGCACCGGTTTGAACCGGGCTATGCATGGGACACCTTGTGTGCCCCAGGCAGTGTCTCGTTTCTTTCATCCTTCCCGGCCCCAATACACTAAGTCCTGTCTGGGGTGGTGCTAGCACCTCCCAAGGCAGGAAACCTATTGTCCAAGCCTCCCTTGCTGGAAGGACTCCCAGCAGCAGGAGGTCAGACTTGTGTCCATGGCAGCAGCATCCATTTTGTGATGCTGGGGCTCTGGTTAACTTTAACCGGGTAAGTAGGATTTTAACATGTCTTCTCTCTCTAGAAGGGGGGAATACTATCCTCATCGCCAGAAATGGTGTGGGGGTAGTATTCCAAAGTGTTAGACACCTTACACAACATGTTTTGATAAAGCCAAACCATAGTTACCATAAACGCAAGGATTATAAGGCACTTTAAGAGTATATGGTAGGCGATATCATAGAACAGCTATAAGGACATCGTTCCGAAAGCTGCAGACAGGCTCAGCTCATGCTAGAGCACTATCTCACATGTTACCAAGCACTCTGCCTCCAGGATTGCTAAGGACTGCCATAGGAGTGGCTTGCAGGATACCCATGTGTCTATATATAAGGTAAGTATAGGAATACTACACCTAAGCATGGGGTGATTACACGACCTTGCCCCAGCTGAGTGATCAGCCAGTTGTGTTATGATGGGGGGCCAGCCAGGGGTGGCATAATACATGCTGCAGCCCCTGGTAGGCCTAGGGTACACCTATGCCTTGGGTACCTAAGGTACACTGTACAGGGACTCTTAAGGTGATCCTTACCAATTGGGTTATGTACCTAAAGTACATACTATGAATTTAGAGAGAGAACAGCTGGGCTGTGGGTCTGATTGGCAGGCCCACAGCCACATCTAAGTCGAAAACCAGTAAAGCAAAAGGAAAAAGTGGGGGTGAACATAGGAAGCAGACCCTACTCTCCTACATGTTCCACCTGCAGGCGTATACCGTTTTTGTGGAAGGACGCCTGGCTGCCAGAATGACATCACAGACTTCAGGAGGCAAGTCAAATGGCATCAACTGCCGCCGCTCAATCTTCACGCATGGAGGTGGAGGCTGGACAGGTTCGGGTGGAGGACCGTCCCCTGCTGCTGCGACAGAAGGTCCTCCTGAAGAGGCAGTCGCATTGGGGGATCGATTGACAGACTGAGTAGCTCGGGATACCAGTATCTTCGTGCCCAATCCGGAGCCACCAGGATGACTTGGGCCTGGTCGCACCTGATCTTCTTCAGCACTCTGGGCAGAAGTGGTACAGGCGGAAAGGCATATAACAGACCGCAAATCCACTCGCGACGAAAGTCGTCTCCGAGCGAGTGCCGCCTTGGAAATTCCAATGCGCAGAACTGATATTGTGCGTTCTCTTCAGTGGCGAATAGATCTAACCAAGGCTCTCCCCATTTCCGTAAGGGGCCTTGGGCCACGTCCGAGTTCAGACGCCATTCGTGATCCATCATGCACCGGCGGCCGAGTTCGTGCGCCCTGGCGTTCAGAGAGCCCGCTAGGTGTTTCAGCCATGTCCAGAGGCGCAGAGCCTCCTGACAAAGGGTACAAGACCCCACCCCGCCCTGTTTGTTGCAATACCACATGGCGGTGGTGTTGTCCGTGAACACCTGCAGTACACGTCCCCGGACAGAGGGAAGGAATGCCTTCAGTGCCAGCCGGATCTCCCGCAGCTCAAATAGGTTGATATGGAGCCGGGACTCCGCCGGAGACCAGAGACCTCTGATCTCGCCTCTCCCATGTGGCCTGCCCATCCCTGGAGGGACGCATCTGTCACCACTACGTACTCTGGTTGGGGTAGGGAGAGGGATCTGCCGCAGACCCAATCGCGGTCCGTGAGCCACCACTGCAACTGTCTTGCAGTGCCCTCCGAGATCAGGACGTGGTCGGACAGGTTGCCCGATGTTGAGCCCACTGGAACTTCAGGTCCCACTGCAGAGCCCGCATCCACCACCTGGCGTGATGTACCAGCAGGATGCAGGAGGCCAGCAGCCGTAGGGCCATCCTGACCGAAACTCTGGATAAAGGCTGAAAGATTGGAATCAGAGCCTGAATATCCCGAACCCGCTTTTCGGGAGGACAGACCCGAAACTGCGCCGAGTCCTGAACCGCTCTGATGAAGAGAAGCTTCTGGGAGGGACTCGGATGTGACTTCGGCACGTTGATGGAGAACCCCAGTGAATGCAGGTCGGCGGCCGTAGTCTGGAGGTGGGAGACGACTGCTTGGGGCGAGCCCGCCTTCAACAACCAGTCGTCGAGATAGGGGAAGACTGGAACCCCTAAACTGCGCAGATGAGCTGCGACCACTGCCATCACTTTCGTGAACACCAGAGAGGCACTGGTGAGGCCGATGGGGAGCACGGTAAACAAAGTGCTCGTGGCCTACCGTGAATGGCAGGTAATGCCGGTGGGCCGGCAGGACGGGGATGTGGAAATAAGCATCCTACAAGTCCAACGCTACCATCCAGTCTCCAGGGTCTAGGGCAGCCAGAACCTGAGCTAAAGTCAGCATCTTGAACTTCTCCTTCCGGAGAAAGACATTGACGCTCCTGAGGTCCAAGATAGGCCCCCTTTGCCCTTCTTGGGAACCGGAAAGTAGTGGGAGTAACAACACCATCCAACTTCTGGGCCAGGAACGCGCTCGATGGTCCCCTTGGCCAGGAGGGCCGTAACTTCCTCCTGCAGAAGTTGCACGTGATCCCCCGACATGCGGTGGCATGGCTGGAGGGGTCGCCTCGAAGGGGAGGGAGTAGCCCCTTCGGACGATTTGCAGCACCCACCTGTCCAAAGTGATGGTACGCCAGTGAAGCAGGTGATGGTGAACTCTGCCTCCCACTGGCGTGGAATGGGCCTGAAAGCTCGGACTAGGAAGGTTTGGAGGCAGATGCTGCGGATGTGGACTGACCGGCTCTCTGTACCCCTGCTCCACCACGGCAGAATCCACGTCCGCGACCGCGTTGAGGCTGGTTCTGCGGCCTGTGGCTGGACGAACATGTGGGGGCACCCCTTCCTTGGCCACGAAAGGGGCGAAAAGCAGAAGTTTGCGGGCACGGGGCCAAGAGGCCTAAGGACTTGGCCGTAGCCGTGGAGTCCTTAAAGCGCTCCAGCGCACTATACGCTTTGTCGCCAAGAAGGCGACGGCCATCAAAGGGCATATCCATGAGGGTGCTCTGGACTTCTCCTGAAAAGTTCGTGGACCTCAGCCAGGCGTGACGACGAATCGCCAGAGTCGTCGCAATCGCTCTACCTAGCGAGTCCGTGGTGTCCACATCGAATGGAGTACCGTGCTGTGTCCCGCCCCTCAGCAAGAGCCTGGGCGAGCCGTGTCCTGGCCTCCTCCGAACACTGGGGCAGCACGTCCCCCACCATATCCCGCAAAGAGTGGGTGTAACGGTACAAAAGGCATGCGGTACTAATGGACCGCAACCCCAGACTGAGGGCGGAAAACAGTTTCTTTCCAAACTGCTCAAACCTTTTGGATTCCCGATCCGGAGGTGCGGACGGGAAGGCGGTTTGGGACGTAGAGGCCTGGATAACCAGACTCTCAGAGGTGGGGTGTACCGACAGAAAGCTGGGGTCGCCCGGAGCAGGGCGGTGGCATCGGGCCACGTTCTGATCCACAGGAGAACGTCTGAGAGAGAGCCTCATTAAACTGCAGCAGAGGCTCCGAAGAGCTTACCGGCGGTAGAAGCACCTCAGTGAGGAGTTTAGTCCTCATGGCCGCTGCAGGGAGCTCCAGGTGTAGGGCACCGGCAGCCCTGCGCAGCACCACAGAATAAGTCGCACCCTCCTCCGTAGCCACAGAAGGAGGAGAGATGAAACCAGTGTCAGGCGAAGTGCCTAGACCACTGGCATCCCCCAGCTCGTCTGCCCAGTCCCGACTTAACTGGCACTGCTGTGCCAGAGGGTCCTCAGACCCCTCCCAGTCCTCCCCTTCATCCGTCTCCTGGTAAACAGGCAGAAAGGACAGAGCTGGGTTATAGATTAAATGCTCATCCATCGGCGCCGGAGACGGCGCCGAGCGGTGCCGTTGCGACGCCGGAACCGGACTGGGGCATAAACTAGGGACGGCGTGGTCCGAAGACGGCACCGGGAGCGGCAGCATGGGGGCCGGTGCCGGCGGAGTGGTCGTAAGGTCAACCGGCGTCGACCGGGATCCAGGCCTGGATCCCACAGGGACCTGTGGCGCCGGGGCCGAAGCCGCCCGCTCTCCAGGCCCCGCAGTCGGACCTGCGGGGCCCGGAGGCGCGCCGACAGGCCTTGACGGCGGAGCGAGACTCCTCATGGCCACGAGGAAGTCCCGAATCTCGCCCGGAGTCGCATGAGGCCCAGAGACCGGAGGGTATGGGGCCGGACGCGACTCCTACGGCTCCGGCGGAGCCACGCGGGTGGTGCCACCCGAACCCTCGGCCGAGTCGCGCGAGGGGAGTCAGAAGAGCAATTTCGACTTCTTTTTACTGTGCCTCTACTTACCTGAATGCGAGGACTTCGATCCCGACGAGCGGTGAGGACTTTGGCTCCGCGACCGGTTCCTCGACCTCCTCCTCCACCGGGACCTCGAGCGGCACGGAGCCGACAGCCGGATCTCGAGGAGCTTGCGGGACCGCTCCCGCCTAGCCTTCGAGGTCAAGGCCCGGCAGTCGGGGCACGACTTGTCATCGTGGTCGGCCCCAAGGCAGTAGAGACACCGATGGTGGGGGGTCAGTAACCGACATCAGTCGGCACCAGGAGTCGAAATCGACTCGAAAAGGGAGACAAAAATGTCCAAAAAGTTAGTCAAAAAATGACTAAGGGTACGCTCTTCCCGGATCTGCACTTACTGGTGCGGAAAAAAGAAGAACTGACGTCAGCGCGCGAGGGCGGTGTTCAAGTACTCCGATGACATCATCCCGGCGATCACGACGGCGGACGTGAAGTCGCAGATGACGCCTAGTGACGCGCAAGGGTACTGCTGACGAAAAATCTTTCTGGATCCAACGTGACACCTGGGGATATTCTAAGGTAAGGAATCTAACTAATGTGTTTCTTGCAGATGGTTGTACTTATGTATATGCATTCAGAAATCTTAAAGTGACTAGTCCAAGGCCCGAACTCTTCATAAAACAGTGGCCATGATTAGAAAAACTATTCGTTAATAGTGCAACAAATATGTCAATTGACATCCTATTCTTACTAATCAGTAGCAAACTACAGGAAAGGATATGTGATTTAATGCCATTGTGTGTTTATATATGAAGTGACCGGTATATTAACCTGAAAAACCAGTGAAAGTGGCACTGGTAACAATGGTGATCAGAGAACATGACTTAATCAGCCAACATCGTGGATGCTGGTCGATACGGCAGACAAAAAACACCGAGGTGAATAATAGTTAAATAAAATCAAAGAGACTACAGGGCTTACGTTAAAATTACGAGAACACCGCTCCTTAGGTACTGCTGGGAGGCAGGACTCTAAAGAACAAGTTACTTACCTTCGGTAACGATGTATCTGTAAGAAACATTAGTTAGTTAGATTCCTCACCTTAGAATATCCCCAGGTGTCAGACTGGATCCGGAAGATTTTTTCGTCAGCAATACCCCTTGCGCATCGCTAGGCGTCGTCTGCGGCTCCGCGTCCGTCGTCGTGCGCCGGAATGATGTCGGAGTACTTAGGCGCTGACGTCAGTTCTTGTACATAGCTTTCCGCGCCAGGAACGCAGAGCCATGCAAAGACCGACACTGGTGCCAAAAATAAAATCTAGGGGCCTGAAAAGGATAACCTAAACCCTAAGATGTCAGTTCGCAGAACGGGGAGGATGGGTGGGTCGGTGAGGAATCTAACTAACTAATGTTTCTTACAGATACATCGTTACCGAAGGTAAGTAACTTGTTCATCTGAAAGAAACACGT
Organism: Triturus cristatus; assembly: GCF_964204655.1. Classification (NCBI taxonomy): domain Eukaryota; kingdom Metazoa; phylum Chordata; class Amphibia; order Caudata; family Salamandridae; genus Triturus; species Triturus cristatus. Next base: position 1,319,453,779 of record NC_140590.1, read on the forward strand.
TAGTTAGATTCCTCACCTTAGAATAGATACCCAAGCAATACCATCCCCGGTGGTGGGCCTGCGAACCAAGATCACACCAGAAAGTCCTGGAGGACAGAACGGCCAAAGAAGCCATCCCTCCGGACTTGGCTGTCAAGGCAATAATGCCTGGCAAACGTGTGTAGCGAAGCCCACGTCGCCGCCTGACAGATGTCCTTCAAAGGGAAACCCCGTCCCAAAGCAGTAGTAGCCGCTGTGGCCCGAGTAGAATGGGCACGCAGCCCAACAGGAGGGTCCTTTTTTGCCAAGGAATAACAAATTTTGATGCACAAAACGACCCACCGAGAGATGGTCCGTTTGTGCACAGCTTTCCCCTTCTTAGCACCCACGTATCCAACAAAAAGTTGGTCATCCACCCGGAACTGCTTTGTGCGGTCCAGATAAAAGGAGAGCGCACGTTTTGGGTCCAGACGGTGGAGCCTCTCTTCCTCTTTGGAAGGATGCGGAGGCGGAAAGAAGGTGGGCAAGGTGACAGATTGCCCAAGATGAAAGGGGGTCACCACTTTCGGAAGAAAGGAGGGACGAGGCCGAAGGACAACCTTGTCCGGATGAACAGAGAGAAAAGGAGGCTTTGATGATAAAGCCTGGAGCTCACTCACCCGTCTAGCCGAGGTGATGGCTACCAGAAAAGCAGTCTTAAGCGTCAGCAGACGAAGAGGACAATTATGAAGAGGCTCAAAGGGAGCGCACATTAGAAATGCGAGAACAAGATTCAAGTCCCACTGAGGCATTACGAAAGGGACAGGAGGGAACGTGTGAGTAATGCCTTTTAGAGAGCGTGTAACTACAGGGGACTTGAAAAGAGAAGGATGATCAGGAAGCCGCAAGAAGGCAGAGATGGCAGCAAGATAACCTTTCAAGGTGCCCAGGGCAGAGCCCTGCCGGGCCAAAGAAAGAAGAAAGAGCAGAACCTCAGAAAGAGGGGCGGAAAGGGGATCCACAGCCTTTGCTGTGCACCATGCCACAAATTTGTTCCACCGGCAGGCGTATACCGTCTTTGTGGAGGGATGCCTGGCTGCCAGAATGATATCACAGACTTCAGGAGGCAAGTCAAATGGCATCAACTGCCGCCGCTCAATCTCCACGCATGGAGGTGGAGGCTGGACAGGTTCGGGTGGAGGACCGTCCCCTGCTGCTGCGACAGAAGATCCTCCCGAAGGAGCAGACGTATCGGAGGATCGGTCAACATACTGAGTAGCTCGGGATACCAGCACCTTCGTGCCCAATCCGGAGCCACCAAGATTGTAGGAGAGTAGGGTCTGCTTTCTATGTTCACCCCCACTTTTTGCTTTTGCTTTACTGGTTTTCGACTTCGATGTGGCTGTGGGCCTGCTAATCAGACCCACAGCCCTGCTGTTCTCTCTCTAAATTAATACTATGTACTTTAGGTACATAACCCATTTGGATAGGATCACCTTATTGGCCCCTGTACAGTGTACCCTAGGTACCCAGGGCATAGGTGTACCCTAGGCCTACCAGGGGCTGCAGCATGTATTATGCCACCCCTGGCCTGGCCTTCCATTATGACAACTGGCTGATCACTCAGCTGGGGCAAGGTCGTGTAATCACCCCTTGCTTAGGTGTAGTATTCCTATACCTAACTTACATATAGACACATGTGTACCTATCAGTCACTCCTATGGCAGGCCTTAACAATCCTGGAGGCAGAGTGCTTGGTAACATGTGAGATGGTGCTCTAGCATGAGCTGAGCCTGTCTGCAGCTTTCGGAACAAAGTCCTTATAGCTGTTCTATGATATAGCCTACCATATACTCTTAAAGTGCCTTATAATCTTAGACGGTTATGGTAACTATGGTTTGGCTTTATCGAAACATGTCGTGTAAGGTGTCTAACACTGTGGAATAATACCCCCATGCCATTTCTGGACATGAGGATATTATTCCCCCCTTCTAGAGGGAAAGACATGTTAAAATCATACTTCACTGTTAGCCTCTGACCAAAGCCTCAGCATCACAAAATGGATGCTGCTGCCACGACACAAGTCTGACCTCCTGCAGCTGGGAGTGATCCCAGCCAGGGAGGCCTGGACAATAGGTTTCCTGCTTGGGGAGGTGCTAGCACCTCCCCAGACAGCCTTTAGTGTATTGGGGCAGGGTGGGCTGAAAGGAATGAGACATGCCTGGGGCACACAAGGTGTTCCTTGCATAGTCCAGTTCAAACCGGCGCTGGGGCACTCCTGCCCCAGCTCTGGTGCGAAACTGGACAAAGGGAAGTGGGTGTAACCACCCCCTCCCAGGTCCCACCCATAAGGCGTGACCTAGCAGGTATCCCAGCCCCCCAGATTAGTATAAGAGTGGGAGTTGGGCCTCAAGACTTTAGATTATCCTGAACCTGCAAACTTGAACAGAAACTCTGGACCTTCGACATTCGACGAAAGAAGAAGACTGAAGAATCTCCCTTGTGGCCAAGGAGTGGCTACCCTGTGCAAACAGGCACCATCAAGAGACTACCCTTTGCTTTGCCCACGTTCTACGAGGAACCGACTGCAGAGCCCGACCAGAGCCTTGACTTCCAGACTTCTCCGACCCTGATCCACATCCACAGCAGAGCTGAGATCCGTGGAGGCGACGAGCGACGTGGGACCGGCTACCTGGGAAAAGTGGCTAGTAACTTCAAGCGCAGCTTCTGAGGCACCCTCGAAGTTGTGCACCGGGGATTGAGAAGCCCCAACCCCAAGCATCATCTGCACCGAAGATCAGCCCCCCACACTCCACGAGTCCTGCGTGGGGCCCTTCTGCATTTTCCTGCTTGCCGCGTCTGTCCGGTTGCTTGCCCGCTGGCTAGTGGCCTTTGTGACGACGCACCCTGAAATCTTCTGCGCTGGTTTGGCTCCTCCAGACTGGCTCCCGCTTCTCTGCAAAGAAGAAGCACCCCAGACCTTCCTGGTCTGCACCAGAAGCAAGTCCTCCGTTCTTCGTGGGTTCCGCTTGCCAAGGCTTGGTGAGTCCTAGTCCAACTTCGACGCCGCCGACAGCAAGAGCCTTCGTGGGACAGCTCGCCTCCTGGTCCTGGTCGTCCTTGACGCTTCCTGGTCCTCCTGGCTGCAGCGACAAGCTTCACCTTCACCTGCAATCTTCACGACATCGCCTGGTTCCTTCCTGGTTCCACGTGGTCACTGGCTAGTGACCATGACTCTGTCCCTTCTGCTTGCAGGTCTCCTCTCTTCTTGAACCCAGCCTTGGGATCCACCGGACACTCTTCACTGACTGCCTGTCAGCATCTTTCTTCAGGCATCCATAGGAGTCGGCGACGAAAACCGACGCATCTTCACCCCTATGCACCCGCAGCCTGTGGGCTAGGTAACTTGGGTACTCCGGTGCTCATCAGGATAGTGACTATCCTAGTGTCTAGTTTTCCAGTCTCGACTTCCTAGCTACTCCAGAAGTGTCCTAAATCTATCGTTTTCTAAACTGTACTATTGCTAGTGACTTTTACGCATTACGCGTGAGTGTTTCCACTCTGCACACAAATCCCGTGGGCCTCCCACTTCCTAATTAACGCTAGTGTAGTGTAGCCCCAGCGATTCCCTAGGCCTAGGCCTATTCTATTTCCGTGACAGTGGTCCTTATACCACTTACTTAGTATATGGTTTGCGTGGCCCCTAGGGCCTAACTGTATTACTTACCTGTGTGACTTAATGTATGCTTAAATAAGACTGTGTTGTACTTACCTCTAATCTCATAAAGAGTGCTGAGGGTTTGACTAGAATAAATACACTTTATTTTATATATATATATCTGTTGTGGTGTCCTTTCATTTGGTATTCAAGAGATTATATATGGTATCACAGCTGGCTTCACATGCCATTCAGAGTTTAGCCTAAGACTGCTCTTGTCCATGCTACCACTAGGATAGCTGGTCTATAAGGTTGACTTTACAACCAATCACCATAAGGGTATATGGACTGATATAAGGTGTACACTAGAACTAGTGACATCATACATCAGGCCAACTTCTCACAAAGATGACTTGGGCCCGGTCGTGCCTGATCTTCTTCAGCACTCTGGGCAGAAGTGGTATAGGCGGAAAGGCGTACAACAGACCGCAACTCCACTCGTGACGAAAAGCGTCGCCGAGCGAGTGCCGCCTTGGAAATTCCAACGCGCAGAACTGCTGACATTGCGCGTTCTCTTCGGTGGCGAATAGATCTAACCAAGGCTCTCCCCACTGCTGAAAGAGACCTTGCGCCACTTCGGAGTTCACACGCCATTCGTGATCCATCATGCACCGGCGGCTGAGTTCGTCTGCTCTGGCGTTCAGAGAGCCCGCCAGATGTTGAACCACTAGGGTGACGCCCTGGTGTTCCAGCCATGTCCAGAGGCGCAGAGCCTCCTGACAAAGGGTCCACGACCCCACCCCGCCCTGTTTGTTGCAATACCACATGGCGGTGGTGTTGTCCGTGAACACCTGCACGACACTTTCCCTAACAGAGGGAAGGAAGGCTTTCAGTGCAAGTCGGATCGCTCTCAACTTCAACAGGTTGATGTGGAGGCGAGACTCCGCCGGAGACCAGAGGCCTCTGATCTCAGCCTCTCCCATATGGCCACCCCATCCCAGGAGGGACGCATCCGTCACTACGACATGCTCCGGTTGGGGAAGGGAGAGGCTCTTGCCCTCGACCCAATCGCGGTCCGTGAGCCACCACTGCAACTGCTGTGCAGTGCCCTCCGAGATCAAGACATGGTCGGACAGGTTGCCGTGATGCTAGGCCCACTGAAACTTCAGGTCCCACTGCAGAGCCCGCATGCGCCGCCTGGCGTGATGCACTAGTAGGATGCAGGAGGCCATCAGCCCCAGAAGCCGCAACACTAGCCTGACCGAAACCCAAGATAGAGGCCGAAAGATGGGAATCAGGGCATGAATATCCCGGACCCGCTGTTCCGGTGGATAGACCCGGAACTGCGCCGAATCGAGAACCGCTCCGATGAAGAGGAGCTTCTGAGAGGGACTCAGGTGTGACTTCGGCACGTTGATGGAAAATCCCAGCAAATGCAGGAGATCCGCCGTAGTCTGGAGGTGGGAGACGACTGCCTGGGGTGAGCCCGCCTTCAACAACCAGTCGTCGAGATAGGGGAAGACTGGAACCCCTGATCTGCGCAGATGAGCTGCGACCACCGCCATCACTTTCGTGAACACCCGAGGGGCACTGGTGAGGCCGAAGGGGAGCACGGTAAACTGAAAGTGCTCTTGACCCACCGTGAACCGCAGGTAACGCCGGTGGGCCGGCAGGACGGGGATGTGGAAATATGCGTCTTGCAAGTCCAACGCTACCATCCAGTCTCCCGGGTCTAGGGCAGCTAGAACCTGAGCCAAAGTTAACATCTTGAACCTTTCCTTCCGGTGGAAGGCATTGACGTTCCGGAGGTCCAAGATAGGGCGTAGGCCCCCTTTGCCCTTCTTGGGAACCAGAAAGTAGTGGGAATAACAACCACGACCTACTTCTGGGCTCGGAACGCGCTCGACGGCCCCCTTGGCCAAGAGGGCCGAAACTTCCTCGTGGAGAAGATTCAAATGATCCCCCGAGATACGGTGGTGCTGCGGTGGCATGGCTGGAGGGGCCGTCTCGAAGGGGAGGGAGTAGCCCCTTCGGACGATTTGCAGCACCCACCTGTCCGATGTGATGGACCGCCAGTGGAGCAGGTGATGGCGAACTCTGCCGCCCACTGGCGTGGAATGGGCCTGAAAGCTCGGACTAGGAAGGCTTTGAGGCGGATGCTGCCGGGGTGGATGTGGGCTGACCGCGTCGTCCTCCAGAACCGCCTCGGCGGAAACCACGTCCGCGCGCAGGTTGGTTCTGCGGCTGGTGGCTAGGCGTACGTGAGGAGGCACTCCTTCCTTGGCCACGAAAGGCGGAAGTTTGCGACCGCGGGGCCGAGAGGCCCAAGGACTTGGCCGTAGCCCGGGAGTCCTTAAAGCGATTCAGCGCACTGTCCGCTTTCTCGCCAAAAAGGCCAGTGCCATCAAAGGGCATGTCCATGAGAGTGCTCTGGACATCACCCGAAAAGGACGTGGACCGCAGCCAGGCGTGACGTCTAAGCGCCACCGTGGTAGAAATTGCCCTACCCAGCGAGTCCGTAGTGTCAAGCCCACATCGGATAGCATGTCGTGCCGCATCCCTCCCATCGGCCAAAGCCTGGGTAAGTCATGTCTGGACCTCCTCCCGACACAGGGGCAGCACGTCCTCCACCATATCCCACAGAGAGTGGGAATAACGGTCCAAGAGACAGGCGGTGTTCAAGGACCGCAGGCCCAAACTAAGGGAGGAGAACAGCTTTTTGCCAAACTGTTCCAGTCTCTTGGAATCCCGGTCCGGCGGGGCGGTCGGGAAGGAGGATTGGGAGATAGAGGCATGGATAACCAGGCTCTCGGGGGTAGGGTGTTGGGACAGAAAACTGGGGTCGCCTGGAGCAGGGCGGTGGCGCCTGGCGACGTTCCTGTCCACAGGAGGGACTGTGGAGGGCTTGGACCAGGTGCCCTGCAGAACGTCAATAAGGGCCTCATTGAATTGCAGCAGAGGCTCAGTGGAGCTTGCTGCAGACTGAAGCACCTCAGTGAGGACGTTAGTCCTCACAGCCACAGCAGGTAGCTCGAGCCCAAGGGCTGCGGCCGCCTTGCGCAGCACCACAGAGAAAGCAGCACCCTCCTCCGAAGCCACAGTCGGAGGAGAGATGAATCCAGTGTCTGGAGAAGTATCCAGACCACTGGCCTCCCCCAGTTCATCTGCCCAGTCCTGTGACAGCTGAGCCTGAGCGGCCATAGGATCCTCGGATCCCTCCCATTCGCCCCCGTCACCCGATTCCTGGTATGCAGGAGGAAGGATCGGAGCCGGGCGATAGACATAATGTGTCTCCAGCGGCGCCGAACGCGGCGTCCATCGACGCCGTAACGGCGCCGGGCCCGGAGCGGGGCTGAACTGGGGCTCGACGCCGAGCGGAGCCGGCGTCGGAGGTGGTACCGGTGTCGACGCCGGCGGAGGAGGCGTGACGAGGTCGACCGGCGTCGGCGGGGACTCGGGAACGGGTCCCTCGGGCACTTGTGGCGTCGAGGCCGGACCAGTCGACGGCGCCGGAGCCAGAGCCACCGGCAGGCAAGGTTGCCCAGTCGGGTCCGCGGGGCCCGAAGGCGCGCCAGCGGGCGTCGACGGCGGAGCCAGGTTCCTCATGGCCGAGAGGAAGGCACTGACTTCCGCCGGCGTCGCGTCAGTCCCAGGGACCGGCGGGTATGGGGACTTGCGAGGCGCCTGCGGCTCCGCTGGAGCCGCGGGGGTGGAACCACCCTGACCCTCGGCCGAGTCGCGCGACCGGCGAGGGGAGTCCGAAGAGCGGTGTCGCCTCTTGGACTTCTTGGAGTGCTTCGACTTACCCGAAGACTTGGAGCCAGACGATCGATGAGCCGAGTGGCGAAGCTCGAGAAGCTTACGGGATCGCTCCCGTCTAGCCTTCGAGGTCAGGGCCTTGCAGTCCGAACACGACTCCGCGTCCTGGTCGAGGCTCAAGCAGTAAAGGCACCGGCGGTGATGGTCCGTAACCGACATCAAGCGGTTGCAGTCAGCACAGGCTTTAAAACCAGGCATCCTACCGGCACCGGAGTCGAGACAAGATCAAAAAGGATCAAAAAAGATTTAGTCAAAAAAGACTAAAAGGGGTAGCTCTCCCGGATCTGCGCTTACTGGCGCGGAAAAAAGAATAACTGACGTCAGCGCGCGAGGGCGGCGTCTAAGTACTCCGACGACATAATTCTGGCGCACGACGCCGACGACGGACGCGGAGCCGCAGACGACGCCTAGCGACGCGCAAGGGGTATGCTGACGAAAAAATCTTCCGGATCCAGTCTGACGCCTGGGGATATTCTAAGGTGAGGAATCTAACTAACGTGTTTCTTCAGATTCAAAAAAATCTAAAGCAAAAACACAAAGAAGCGTTAGTTCTGAAAGCCTCCAAATATATAAATAGCCACGCGGAGTCCGCCGGCATAGAGGCAAACCAAAAAGGAAAATGGTACTCACACAGCAAGAATCGACCGCCAACCGAAAACCTAATTGGTCCCAACACGCCTGGAGATACCCGATGCCTCATTACGGGAAAATATATAGTGTCAGTCTTTTACCGGAGAAGGCGTTTTCGGCTTCCTTCCGGATTTACGCATCACATGACCGTGCGAAATTACATTGGTCACGTAGATGGAGCTACAAGGGGTGAAAGGACCGCGAGAGAGGCGAGAGCGCTAACCTCCATAGCGGTCATGCTAGAAACAACTTTATTAAAATTGTTGCTCTCAAGAATTCGCCAGTGTTTTCTAATGGAATTATGGATGGCATTGGATGCAACACTGTACGTGGTGACACAAGTAAGGGGAATCTCTTTAGTTTGCTTGGTTGATTTGTAGCTCTCTTACAACTCTTTTTCAGAATCTTCTCAGGGTAACTTCTATTCCGCAATTTCTGGGTCAAGTCACTACCTTACTGCAATTGCGCCGTATTCGCAAATATTGTTCGTAAGGGAGATTCTCCCGTAGGGGTCTTGGATGGAAACTTGAGAAGGTTAACAAATTGTTCTTTGCTGTCGGTTTATAGTATGTTCTCGTAGATAAACACCCTTTTATCTTAGTTACCACCACATCAAGGAACACCATCTCATGTTTGTTAAAGGAGTTAGTGAATGTCAAATTAGGATCACAAGTATTGATCCAAACAAAAAACTCCAAAATGGTACGTTCAGATCCTTGCCAGATGACGAAAACGTCATCGATGTACCTCTTCCAAAAAATTATATTGGATGTATAAGGATTAGTTGTCGCCAAGATATATTTACATTCAAAATCATAAACGTACAGCCCAGCCACACTGGGGGCAAAGGTACCGGTGGACTGGAGATACAAAGCGCCCTTATAGTCCAAAAAATTATTTTGAGTGCTACAGTTGCACAGTCAATAATTAACTGTTTGGGTGTCTGAAAGTCCCAGGTGGTAGCACCCAATGCCTCGCCAAGGACCTTGATAGTATTGTCCCGGGGAATGCTAGTATACAAACTCTCAAAATCAAGAGACACCAGGATTGATTCAATGTCCACCCTTAAATCTTGTAAAAGAGCCAAAAAACTTTTGGTGTCTCTTAAATAGGTCGAAGTGTTTTGGATGAGAGGTCTCAAAGAAAGAAAGAAGAAAGAAAGAGACCTTGCACCACCTCAGAGTACAGACGCCATTTGTGATCCATCATGCACCTGCGGCTGAGTTCATCCACCCTGGCGTTCAGAGAACCTGCCAGGTGTTGAACCACCAGGGAAATGCCCTGATATTCCAGCCATGTACAGAGACGGTGAGCCTCTCGACATCACAACCTGTCTGTTGCAGTACCACATGGCGGTGGTGTTGTCCGTGAACATCTACACTACTCTTCCCCGGACAGAGGGAAGGAATGCCTTGAGTGCAAGACGAATCGCCTGAAGCTCCAGAAGGTTGATGTGGAGCCCGGACTCCGCCCGAGACCAGAGGCCTCTGATCTCCGCCTCCCCCATGTGGCCAGCCCATCCCAGAAGTGATTCATTAGTCACCACCATGAACACTGGTTGAGAAAGGGAGAGGGATTTGCCGTTGACCCAATGCTGGTTCGTGAGCCAGCACTGCAATTGGCTTGCAGTGCCCTCCGAGATCTGGACGCTATCAGAGAGGTTCCCCTGATGCTGTGCCCACTGGAACTTCAGGTCCCACTGGAGAGCCCGCATACGCCACCTCGCATGATCCACCAGCAGGATGGAGGAGGCCATCAGGCCCAATAGCCGGAGGGTCATCCTGACCGAAACTCGGGATAGAGGCTGAAAGATCGGAATCATAGCCCGAATATCCCGAACTCGCTGTTTGGGAGGATAAACCCGAGACTGTATCGTGTCCAGAACCGCTCCGATGATGAGGAGCTTCTGAGAGGGAGTCAGGTGTGACTTCGGCACATTGATGGAGAACCCCAGAGAGTGCAGGAAGTCGGCCGTAGTCTGGAGGTGGGAGACGAATGCCTGGGGCGAGCCCACCTTCAACAACCAGTCATCGAGATAGGGGAAGACTGGAACCCCCGATTTGCACAGATAAGCTGCGACCACCACCATCACTTTTGTGAACACCCGAGGTGCACTGGTAAGGCCAAAGGGGAGCACGGTAAACTCGTGGCCTACCGTGAACCGCAGGTAACGCCGGTGGGCCGGAAGGACGGGGTGTGAAAATAAGCGTCCTGCAAGTCCAACGCTACCATCGAGTCTCCAGGGTCGAGGGCAGACGGGACCTGAGCCAGGGTCAACGTTTTGAACTTCTCCTTCCGGAGGAAGTGGTTGACATTCATGAGATCCACGATTGGACGCAGGCCATTGTCCTTCTTGGGCACCAGGAAGTAGTGGGAATCGCAACCACGACCTCCTTCTGGGGCAGGAACTTGTTTGATGGCGCCCTTGGCCAAGAGAGCCCTAACTTCCTGTTGGAGAAGGGCCAGATGACCCCCCCCCCCCCCAACATTCGATGGTACTGAGGTGGCATGGCTAGGGGGGTACTGAGGTGGCATGGCTAGGGGGGTAGACTATCTGCAAAACCCACCTGTCCGACGTGATGGTACACCAGTGTGGGAGGTGATGGCGAATTCTGCCACCCACTGGCGTGTGATGGGTCTGAAAGGTCGGACTAGGAGGGTTTGGAGGCGGCTGCAGAGTGGGCGGTGGTGGACTGGCCCGCCCGCTAGCCCCCAGAACCACGTCAGTGGTTCCCACGTCCCTGGCCGCGCTGTGGCTGAACAGCTTGCGCTGGTCTGTGGCCCTGGAAGGAACGTGGTGGGGCACGCCTTCTGTAGCCCCGAAAGGGGCAAAAAGCAGACGATGCAGGGCGTATGGTGGAGAGGCCCAAGGACTTGGCCGTAGCCCGAGAGTCCTTGAAGCGCTCTAGTGCACTGTCAGCTTTGTCGCCAAACAGGCAATGGCCATTAAAATGCATGTCCATCAGAGTGTTCTGGACATCCCCAGAAAAAACAGTCGACCTCAGCTTGGCATAGCGTTGAACGGCTACCGACGTTGAAATCTCCTACCTAGCGATTCGGCGGAGTCCTATCCACAGCGGATGGTAAACTTCGCTGCGTCTCTACCCTCTGCAACTGCATGGAAGAGCACGACCGGGCCTCCTCCGGCCACTGAGGCAGCACTTGCGCCACCGTATCCCACAAACTATTGTGGAAATATAGGTCCAACAGATATGAGGTGTTTACCGACCGCAGTCCCAAGCTGGAGGAAGAAAACATCATCTTCCCAAGTTGGTCCAGCTTTTTGGAATTTCTATCAGGTGGAGTGGTAGGGAAGGTGCCTTTGGAAGTGGAGGCTTGGACCACCAAGCTCTCAGGGGTGGGGGGTTAGGAGAAGAAAGAGGGGCGCCCGGGGACAGGAAGGGGCGTTGGGCAATCATCCTATCCACAGGAGCCCCTGTGTTGGACCTGGACCAGGTACACAAAAGGATGCCTTTTAGGGCTTCACTGAACGGCAGCAGGGGCTCCAAAGAGTTCGCTGCCGGTTGAAGCACCTCTGTCAGGAGGTTAGTCCTGACTGCCATCGTAGGTAGCTTCAAGTGAAGATCCTCAGCCGCCCTACGCAACACCACTGCATATGATGCTCCCTCCTCCATAGCCACGGTAGGAGGAGACAACATGCCTAGGTCTGGGGAGGTATCGAGACCACTGACATTCCCCAGTTCCTCTCTTCAGTCCGGATCATAATCTAACTGGTATGTTAAAGGGTCACCAGACCCCTCCCAGTCTTCCTCACCCTCCTCTGGCTGCCAATCTGGCTGAAAAAGGGCCAGGGTGGAACACAGGCACAAAAGTACCCATTGGCACTGGATCCGGCGTCGGCCGATGCCGGTCCGGCTCCGTGTCCACATCGGGCGGAAGCTGGGGTTGACGCCGTCTGGGGGTCCAGCCGGCGTCAGCTGCGGATGTGGTGCCAGTGGAATCGGCCCCGGTGGAGGTGTAACAAGGTCGAACGGCGCTGATCCTGATCCAGGCCTGGATCCAAGGGGACCCTGCGGTGCTGAAGCCGAAGCCGCCAGCGCCGAAGGCCTACGGCCCCCAGCCGAGGCGCGGGGCCCAAAGGCGCACCGGCGGAGTCGGACTGCCCAATGACAGCATGCATCGTTTCATAAAATTGACGAAGCTGGGCAGGGGTTCGCTATCGATCCCAGGAAGGGAGGGAAGGCCAGAGTCGACCCAGTAGGCTCCGCACACGGAGCCACGGGAGGGGCACCACCCGCACCCTTCGTCGCGTCGGCCGACGGACAAGGAGAAGTCGAAGAGCGACGATGCTTCTTCGACTTTTTCTTATGCTTTGACTTACCTGACCCCCAGTGCAAAGACTTAGAAGAGGAAGGATGATGACTCCGCGATCGGTCCCTCGACCGCCCACGCGACCGGGACCTTGAGCGACACGGAGCAGACTGCCGGGCCTCGAGGAGCTTTCGGGACCGCTCCCGCAAAGACTTCGGGCCATGGTTCGGCAGTCGGAGCGCTGCGCTCCAGGCAGTAGAGGCACACGCGGATCTGTCACAGACAGTAGTTGTGAGAAGTTGGCCTGATGTATGATGTCACTAGTTCTAGTGTACACCTTATATCAGTCAAAATACCCTTATGGTGATTGGTTGTAAAGTCAACCTTATAGACCAGCTATCCTAGTGGTAGCATGGACAAGAGCAGTCTTAGGCTAAACTCTGAATGGCATGTGAAGCCAGCTGTGATACCATATATAATCCCTTGAATACCAAATGAAAGGACACCACAACAGATATATATATAAAATAAAGTGTATTTATTCTAGTCAAACCCTCAGCACTCTTTGAGATTAGAGGTAAGTACAACACAGTCTTATTCAAGCATACATTAAGTCACACAGGTAAGTAATACAGTTAGGCCCTAGGGGCCACGCAAACCATATACTAAAGAAGTGGTATAAGGACCACTGTCACGGAAATAGAATAGGCCTAGGCCTAGGAAATCGCTGGGGCTACACTACACTAGCTTTAGTTAGGAAGTGGGAGGCCCACGGGATTTGTGTGCAGAGTGGAAACACTCACGCGTAATGCGTAAAAGTCACTAGCAATAGTACAGTTTAGAAAACGATAGATTTAGGACACTTCCGGAGTAGCTAGGAAGTCGAGACTGGAAAACTAGACACTATCCTGATGAGCACCGGAGTACCCAAGTTACCTAGCCCACAGGCTGCGGGTGCATAGGGGTGAAGTTGCGTCGGTTTTCGTCGTCGACTCCTATGGATGCCTGAAGAAAGATGCTGACAGGCAGTCAGTGAAGAGTGTCCGGTGGATCCCAAGGCTGGGATCAAGAAGAGAGGAGACCTGCAAGCAGAAGGGACAGAGTCAAGGTCACTAGCCAGTGACCACGTGGAACCAGGAAGGAACCAGGCGATGTCGTGAAGATTGCAGGTGAAGGTGAAGCTTGTCGCTGCAGCCAGGAGGACCAGGAAGCGTCGAGGACGACCAGGACCAGGACCAGGAGGCGAGCTGTCCCACGAAGGCTCTTGCTGTCGGCGGCGTCGAAGTTGGACTAGGACTCACCAAGCCTTGGCAAGCGGAACCCACGAAGAACGGAGGACTTGCTTCTGGTGCAGACCAGGAAGGTCTGGGGTGCTTCTTCTTTGCAGAGAAGCGGGAGCCAGTCTGCAGGAGCCAAACCAGCGCAGAAGATTTCAGGGTGCGTCGTCACAAAGGCCACTAGCCAGCGGGCAAGCAACCGGACAGACGCGGCAAGCAGGAAAATGCAGAAGGGCCCCACGCAGGACTCGTGGAGTGTGGGGGGCTGATCTTCGGTGCAGATGATGCTTGGGGTTGGGGCTTCTCAATCCCCGGTGCACAACTTCGAGGGTGCCTCAGAAGCTGCGCTTGAAGTTACTAGCCACTTTTCCCAGGTAGCCGGTCCCACGTCGCTCGTCGCCTCCACGGATCTCAGCTCTGTTGTGGATGTGGATCAGGGTTGGAGAAGTCTGGAAGTCAAGGCTCTGGTCGGGCTCTGCAGTCGGTTCCTCGTAGACCGTGGGCAAAGCAAAGGGTAGTCTCTTGATGGTGCCTAATTGCACAGGGTAGCCACTCCTTGGCCACAAGGGAGATTCTTCAGTCTTCTTCTTTCGTCGAATGTCGAAGGTCCAGAGTTTCTGTTCAAGTTTGCAGGTTCAGGATAATCTAAAGTCTTGAGGCCCAACTCCCACTCTTATACTAATCTGGGGGGCTGGGATACCTGCTAGGTCACGCCTTATGGGTGGGACCTGGGAGGGGGTGGTTACACCCACTTCCCTTTGTCCAGTTTCGCGCCAGAGCTGGGGCTGGAGTGCCCCAGCGCCGGTTTGAACTGGACTATGCAAGGAACACCTTGTGTGCCCCAGGCATGTCTCATTCCTTTCAGCCCACCCTGCCCCAATACACTAAAGGCTGTCTGGGGAGGTGCTAGCACCTCCCCAAGCAGGAAACCTATTGTCCAGGCCTCCCTGGCTGGGATCACTCCCAGCTGCAGGAGGTCAGACTTGTGTCGTGGCAGCAGCATCCATTTTGTGATGCTGAGGCTTTGGTCAGAGGCTAACAATGAAGTATGATTTTAACATGTCTTTCCCTCTAGAAGGGGGGAATAATATCCTCATGTCCAGAAATGGCATGGGGGTATTATTCCACAGTGTTAGACACCTTACACGACATGTTTCGATAAAGCCAAACCATAGTTACCATAACCGTCTAAGATTATAAGGCACTTTAAGAGTATATGGTAGGCTATATCATAGAACAGCTATAAGGACTTGGTTCCGAAAGCTGCAGACAGGCTCAGCTCATGCTAGAGCACCATCTCACATGTTACCAAGCACTCTGCCTCCAGGATTGTTAAGGCCTGCCATAGGAGTGACTGATAGGTACACATGTGTCTATATGTAAGTTAGGTATAGGAATACTACACCTAAGCAAGGGGTGATTACACGACCTTGCCCCAGCTGAGTGATCAGCCAGTTGTGTCAAAATGGAAGGCCAGGCCAGGGGTGGCATAATACATGCTGCAGCCCCTGGTAGGCCTAGGGTACACCTATGCCCTGGGTACCTAGGGTACACTGTACAGGGGCCAATAAGGTGATCCTATCCAATTGGGTTATGTACCTAAAGTACATAGTATTAATTTAGAGAGAGAACAGCAGGGCTGTGGGTCTGATTGGCAGGCCCACAGCCACATCTAAGTCGAAAACCAGTAAAGCAAAAGCAAAAAGTGGGGGTGAACATAGAAAGCAGACCCTACTCTCCTACAGTAGTTGGTACAGGACCGCATGCCTTGAAGCCAGGCATCCCTCGTGCACCAGGAGTCGATGGACTAAAAAAACAAAGTCGAGAAAAGTCGAGAAAAAAGTCAGTCAAAAGTGATTGGAGGTACCGCTCTCCCCGGATCAGTGCTTGCTGGCGCAGAAAAAGAAAAAACTGACGTCAACAAGCAAGGGCGGCGTCTATGTAGCTACCGCAACGTCATCCCAGCGACCACAACACCAAACGCGGAGTCGACCGACGCCACCTTTCGACACGCAGGGGTACTGATAACAAAAAATTTTCCAGATCCAGTCCGACGCCTGGGGGTAATTCAAAGGTAAGGAATCTATAACTGTTTCTTTCAGAGATGAACAAGTTACTTACCTTCGGTAACGATGTATCTGTAAGAAACATTAGTTAGTTAGATTCCTCACCTTAGAATATCTCCAGGCGTCAGACTGGATCTGGAAGATTTTTCGTCAGCAATACCCCTTGCGCGTTGCTAGGCGTCGTCTGCGGCTCCGCGTCCGTCGTCGACGTCATGCGCCGGAATGACGTCGGAGTACTTGGACGCCGCCCTCGCGCGCTGACGTCAGTTCTTGTACATAGCTTTCCGCGCCAGGAACGCAGAGCCATGCAAGAGACCGACACTGGTGCCAAAAAATTCTAGGGCCCTGAAAGGGATAGCCTTAACCCTAGATGTCAGTTCGCAGAACGGGGAGGATGGGTGGGTCGGTGAGGAATCTAACTAACTAATGTTTCTTACAGATACATCGTTACCGAAGGTAAGTAACTTGTTCATCTGAAAGAAACACGTTCGTTAGATTCCTCACCTTAGAATAGATACCCAAGCAATACCATCCCCGGTGGTGGGTCTGCGAACCAAGATCACACCAGAACTGGAGGACAGAACAGCCAAAGAAGCCATCCCGCCGGACTTGGCTGTCTAGGCAATAGTGCCTGGCAAACGTGTGCAGCGAAGCCCTCGTCGCCGCCTGACAGATGTCCTGCAAAGGGACTCCCCGTCCCAAAGCAGTAGTAGCCGCTGTGGCCCGAGTAGAATGGGCTCGCAGCCCAACAGGAGGGTCCTTTTTCGCCAAGGAATAACAGATTTTTATACACAAAACGACCCACCGGGAGATGGTCCGTTTGTGCACAGCTTTTCCCTTCTTTGCACCCACGTAGCCAATGAAAAGCTGGTCGTCCACCCGGAACGGTTTCGTGCGGTCCAAATAAAAGGAGAGCGCACGTTTTGGGTCCAGACGGTGGAGCCGCTCTTCCTCTTTGGAAGGATGCGGAGGCGGAAAGAAGGTGGGCAAGGTGACAGATTGCCCAAGATGAAAGGGGGTCACCACTTTCGGTAGAAAGGAAGGACGAAGCCGAAGAACAACCTTGTCCGGATGAACAGATAGAAAAGGAGGCTTGGACGATAGAGCCTGGAGCTCACTCACCCGTCTAGCCGAGGTGATGGCTACCAGGAAAGCAGTCTTAAGCGTCAGCAGACGAAGAGGACAATTATGAAGAGGCTCAAAGGGAGCGCACATCAGGAATGTCAATACCAGATTCAAGTCCCACTGAGGCATTACGAAAGGGACAGGAGGGAACGTGTGAGTAATGCCTTTAAGAAAGCGTGACACTACAGGGGACTTGAAAAGAGAGGACTGATCAGGGAGCCGTAAGAAGGCAGAGAGGGCAGCAAGATAACCTTTCAAGGTGCCCAGGGCAGAGCCCTGCCGGGCCAAAGAAAGAAGAAAGAGGAGAACCTCAGAAAGAGGGGCCGAAAGGGGATCCACAGCCTTTGCTGTGCACCATGCCACAAATTTGTTCCACCGGCAGGCGTATACCAACTTTGTGGAGGGACGCCTGGCTACCAGAATGATATCACAGACTTCAGGAGGCAAGTCAAATGGCATCAACTGCCGCCGCTCAATCTCCACGCATGGAGGTGGAGGCTGGACAGGTTCGGGTGGAGGACCGTCCCCTGCTGCTGCGACAGAAGATCCTCCGGAAGGGGCAGACGTATCGGAGGATCGGTCAACATACTGAGTAGCTCGGGATACCAGTACCTTCGTGCCCAATCCGGAGCCACCAAGATGACTTGGGCCCGGTCGCGCCTGATCTTCTTCAGCACTCTGGGCAGAAGTGGTATAGGCGGAAAGGCGTACAACAGACCGCAACTCCACTCGCGACAAAAGCGTCGCCGAGCGAGTGCTGCCTTGGTAATTCCAACGCGCAGAACTGCTGACATTGCGCGTTCTCGTCGGTGGCGAATAGATCTAACCAAGGCTCTCCCCACTTCTGAAAGAGACCTTGCGCCACCTCGGAGTTCAGACGCCATTCGTGATCCATCATGCACCGGCGGCTGAGTTCGTCTGCTCTGGCGTTCAGAGAGCCTGCCAGATGTTGAACCACCCCGCCCTGTTTGGTGCAATACTACATGGCGGTGGAATGGGCCTGAAAGCTCGGACTAGGAAGGCTTTGAGGCGGATGCTGCCGGGGTGGATGTGGACTGACCGCGTCGTCCTCCAGTACCGCCTCGGCGGAAACCACGTCCGCGACCGCGACCGCGTGCAGGCTGATTCTGCGGCCGGTGGCTAGGCGGACGTGAGGAGGTGCCCCTTCCTTGGCCACGAAAGGAGCGAAAAGCGGAAGTTTGTGGCCCGGGGCCGAGAGGCCCAAGGACGTGGCCGTAGCCCGGGAGTCCTTGAAGCGAGCCAGCGCACTGTCCGCTTTCTCACCAAAAAGGCGAGCGCCATCAAAAGGCATGTCCATGAGGGTGCTCTGGACATCCCCTGAAAAGGACGTGGACCGCAGCCAGGCGTGACGTCGAAGCGTCACCGTGGTAGAAATCGTCCTACCCAGCGAGTCCGTAGTGTCGAGTCCACATCGGATTGCATGGCCAGCTGCATCTCTCCCGTCGGCCAGAGCCGAGGAAAGCCGCGCCCGGGCCTCCTCCGGGCACAGTGGCAGCACGTCCTCCACCGCATCCCACAGAGAGTGGGAATAACGGTCCAAGAGACAGGCGGTGTTCAAAGACCGCAGGCTCAAACTGAGCGAGGAGAACAGCTTCTTACCAAACTGTTCCAGTCTCTTGGAATCCCGGCCCGGAGGAGCGGACGGGAAGGAGGATTGGGAGGTAGAGCCTGGATAACCAGACTCTCGGGGGTGGGGTGTTGGGACAGAAAACTGGGGTCGCCCGGAGCAGGGCGGTGGCGCCTGGCAACGTTCCTGTCCACAGGAGGGACTGTGGAGGGCTTGGACCAGGTGCACTGCAGAACGTCAGTGAGGGCCTCATTGAATTGCAGCAGAGGCTCAGTGGAGCATGCGGCAGACTGAAGCACCTCAGTGAGGATGTTAGTCCTCACAGCCACGGCAGGCAGCTCAAGCCCAAGGGCCGCGGCCGCCTTGCGCAGCACCACAGAAAAAGCTGCACCCTCCTACGAAGCCACAGTCGGAGGAGAGATGAATCCAGTGTCCGGTGAGGTATCCAAACCACTGGCCTCCCCCAGTTCATCTGCCCAGTCCTGTGCAAGTTGGCCCTGAAGGGCCATAGGGTCGTTAGACCCCTCCCAGTCGCTCCCGTCATCCGATTCCTGGTAAACAGGAGGAATGATCGGAGCCGGTCGATAGACAATATGTGTCTCTAGCGGCGTCGGGCGGCGCCGCATCGGCGTCGGAACCGGACAGGGGCTGAACCGGGGATCAAAGTCGACCGGAGCCGGCGTCGGGGGTGGTATCGGTGTCAGCGCCGGCGGAGGAGGCGTAACGAGGTCGACCGGCGTCGACGGGGGCCCAGGCTCGGGCCCCTCGGGGACCTGCGGCGTCGGGCCGGAGCCTCCAACGGCGCCGGAGCCGCCGGCACGCGAGGTCGCCCAGTCGAGTCCGCGGGGCCAGAAGGCGCGCCAGCGGGTGTCGACGGCGGGGCCAGGCTCCTCATGGCTGAGAGGAAGGCACTGACCTCCGCCGGCGTCGCGTCAGTCCCAGGGACCGTCGGGTATGGGGACTTGCGCAGCTCCTGCAGAGCCGCGGGGGTGGAACCACCCGGACCCTCGGCCGAGTCGCGCGACTGGCGAGGGGAGTCCGAAGAGCGGTGTCGCCTCTTGGACTTCTTGGAGTGCCTCAACTTACCCGAAGACTTCGAGCCAGACGAGTGACGATGTCGAGTGTGGCTCCGCGACCGATCCTTGGACCTCCTCCTGGACCGGGATTGAGAGCGGCGCGGAGCCGAGTGGCTAAGCTCGAGAAGCTTGCGGGACCGCTCCCGCCTAGCTTTCGAGGTCAGGGCCATACAATCGGAGCACGACGCCGCGTCGTGGTCGAGGCCCAAGCAGTACAGGCACCGGCGGTGATGGTCGGTCACCGACATCAGTCGGTGAAAGTCGTCGCAGGCCTTGAAACCAGGCATCCTACCGGCACCAGAGTCGAGAAGTGACCAAAAAGAGTCGAAAAAGTTAGTCAAAAATTGACTAAAGGGGTTAGCTCTCCAGGATCGGCGCTTACTGGCGCGGAAAAAAGAAGAACTGACATCAGCGCGCGAGGGCGGCGTCTAAGTACTCCGACAACGTCATTCCGGCGCACGACGCCGACGACGGACGCGGAGCCGCAGACGCCTAGCGACGCGCAAGGGGTATTGCTGACGAAAAATCTTCCGGATCCAGTCTGACGCCTGGGGATATTCTAAGGTGAGGAATCTAACTAACGTGTTTCTTTCAGATATATATATATATATATATATATATATATCAGGAGTTATGGGGGCTACAGAGAAACAAATTTCCTGTGTTTAGTCGTCGTTAATTTGTGGAGATCAAATAACGGCCCCCACGATCATGGTACAGTGTCGCGTTAATGTAAAAAAAACTAAAATCAGTGGTAGAGGTAGATCCACAGTGATTGACAAGGGGGAGAATGGGTGTACTCAGCATATACCCGAAACTATCAACCTATCAAATTTGATCTCCGCTGCCCCCTAAACGCATAAAAAAGCCTTGTGTATGTACCGTAAATAACTCTATAAATAAAGAGGTAATTCGGAATAAACAAACCAAACTCCAACATAAGACTCAAGGAAGGTTAATGGCGACAAGTGTAGAGAATAGTGATCTAAATTTTAAAAAACTTGACGCACTATGTATTGTAGACAACTCTTAAGAATAATTTCTGAAAGTCACCTTAGAATTAAGCCTGGGCGGAGTTCTGCTATGCGGAACTTCGCGAAGTGCAAAAAAATAAACTCTGCTCTGCGGAGCTCCGCAAGCGGCGGAGTGCGATAGATAAATGCAGTTCACGGTGATTTTCAGTGCCAGGTGCTCATCCGCACTGTGCAATCATTGCGAACGGCACCATGCACAGCGCAAGCTGCTTCCTTTCTGCCGCTCGAGTAGATTTTTACTCGAGCTGCAGTTCTCAACGCGAATGGACGGTTTCTCAATGCGAGCGGCCGCGAGCATACGCGACCACTCGCAATGAGAAATCTGACCGCCCGGGTTGGGGAATCTCACTGGGAGGATGATTTTCCACGCTTGCTAACTTGATGTTGACGATAGCGAACAAGGAAAAATCTCGCCAGGAGGTGGATTTTCCCCGCTCGCACTTGCCAACTTGACGTTGACTAACGCGAGCGTGGGAAAGACACTCTGCAAACTTCGTGTAACACGGAGTGCGGAAAACTTCGCGAGCGGAGTTCACAGCCCAGAGTTACTTAGAATCTATCAACACTCGCCTAAAGCTATGCTTCTGTTAGCTAACATTAGACCCACACATGCCCAACTATCACAGACAACTGATTTTCTTGATCTCCCTCCGGCTGCCACTCCATATGTAATTGTTCTGGCAAATGTCCCTATCTAACCACCCCCCACCCCCTGGCCCGCCTGAGTATAATATCATGGACTTCTCATAGAAATAAGGCATTAAATTGGTTAGGGGTCAGATCAGGAGTAAGTGAACTCCTGTTTGAGGACATAAAGAGGGTAAGGCGGATTAAATGGGTGGGTAGCTCACATAAAAACTCTGCCAGGAGACTGCGTAGTTCTGTCTTTCAAAACAGCAAGATTGGTGGAGGCTGCCCTGAATAGAACCAGGGACACAAATTTAACTACGATCACAGTTGGGGGGGTGTGGCCAAGCCGCGGGCTACGATGGCTGCGCGGTGTTGAAGCTCCGCCGACAGCCCAGCAGAAAGAACAATGTCCCCTATCTTCTGAAACCAGAAGCGAACAGCAGGCGATGCCGCTTCGTCCCAAGACCCCGTGAACCTACTTTGGGAGCAGTGTGTCCACGGAGGTGTCCGTTGGAGCCCCGGGCGCGGCTACACCCGCGAAGCGGAGAGGACAAGATGGCAGCCTGGAGCGGCGAGACGAAGGGGACGCGGTAGCGGCGGCTTCTGGAGCGGACACAGGTACCCCGCGGGGGCGGCTGAGGTGTGGGTGCCCGGGCGCCGGCTCGGCTGGCTCCGCTCTCCCCCTGCCGCTACACGAGCTTCGTGGTCCCGCCCGCGCTGCTCCCCAGTCTCTCGCTGCTCGCAGCGGGTTGGGTGGGCGGCGGCTTGGCCGCGGCGGTGGGGGGCGGGGGTGTGGGCCGGTTGGATGCCCTGCGCCGGGGTCGTTCCTGCCCCCAGCGTGGCCCCCACTTTGCGGTGGTCGTGTGTACTGGCCAGAGGAGTCTAATGGGCCTGCCTGCTTTGCCCTACCCTTGAGGCCTGCCATGTGGGGATCTGCTGCCTCGGGGACTCTGCTAGCCAAGGCTTGTCAACAGCTCGCCGTTTGCTCCATCCAGTGAACTACGCTGCGCAGTGCGGGGGAGACGCTCTGGTGATCATCGGTCCGGGGCCGTGAGCGGGTCTGTGGAGTGGACCGGTCTCTAAGTCGCTGTGGCGCTGGTCTTCGACTCTGTGGCGGGGGAGAAACGCGTGGAGCGGCGTGGGATGTGACGGCGCTCTTGGGATCCGGGCATTGTCTTGTGGCTGGGGTCAACTTGCGGATCCTACGCTAGCCTGGCCTTTCGACGCCCTAGAGAAACCTCAGTGGGCTGGACGGAATCCAGTCGCTTTGCGGAGGCATGGGTCGCAGGGATCCGAAACAAAAAACACTTCCATTCGAGAAGCTTGCGGATCAGCCGCCGGAGAGTGCCCCAGCCATGGCGGAACAGGCTGAGAGCGCGGCTGGTGGTGCGGCGGCCCCGCCGGCGGACTGGCTGCAGGAGATGAGGGCTGGGTTCAGATCCATAGATAGTCGCTTTGACTCCCTGGACAAGACATTGGAATCAATGGGGGCCAAAATTCAGGCCCATGATCGATGCCTGGATGTGGCAGAAGCCAGGATCTCCGACGTCGAGGATGGTGCGGCGCAGGCAACTAAGCGGCTGGACAGAATGGAGCGCATACTAAAAGATGTGGCCATTAAAAAGGAGGACCTTGAAGCGCGCAGTCGTCACAATAATGTACGCATTCTTGGGGTGCCGGAGTCCACAGCTATGGGTCGTCTGGATGTATGTGGAAAACCTGCTTGTTGACATTTTTGGAAGAGACTCTTACTCGCCAGGCTTTGTGGTGGACAGGGCGCACCGCTCCCTTGGAC
The DNA here is from genome assembly GCF_964204655.1 of Triturus cristatus. NCBI lineage: Eukaryota > Metazoa > Chordata > Amphibia > Caudata > Salamandridae > Triturus > Triturus cristatus. Next base: position 1,319,476,707 of record NC_140590.1, read on the forward strand.
TCCCTCCACGCCCTCTGATAGCCCGCATCATGAACTTTCGAGACCGAGACGCTGCCCTACGTCTGGCTAGGGAGCGGGGAGACGTCACCTGGCAAGGCTCAAAAATTGCATTTTACCCTGATTTTACAGCGATGGTACAGGAAACCCGGCGTAAGTTCACAGGGGTTAAGGCGGCGCTCCGCAATCTCGGCCTTAAGTATGGCATGCTATACCCGGCACGGTTGCGGGTTGAGATTGAGGGCCGGGTGCGGTTCTTTGACAATCCTACAGATGTTCAGGACTTTTGTCGTACATACAAACCTAACAAGAGCCCACCGAGGGGCAGGGGGGGTGTCCCTTCTCCCCCGTGCAGTGGATCTGTGGCTAGCCTGGACTTGTTTTCTGGCTCCGGGGTGGGATGAGGGGGTATACTATTTGAGCTTTATTTATTGCATTGTCTACATGTTGGGGACTCAGGTCACTTGGTAGAGGACACTATGCACTGCTGGGTTGCTGTCGGGGCGCTGTCACCCCCTCTGGTGGAAACCTCGGGGATCAGATGCTGGTTCTAACGTTCCTACTGTGCATTGTGTTTGTTGATGGCAAAAATGTATGGCACAGATTTTTTTGTTTGCAGGTTGGGGTTGGCCTCACTTTTTTGGTGGCAAGGCTGGGTGGGGGGAGGGGGGATGGGGAAGGTAGTTTTGATCACAGAAGCATTTATTTGGTGGGTCATATTTGGTGGACTATGGGCGTAGTGATGACACCTGTTTTCGATGTTTTTCTATGTTCCCGGATGGCTCGGATAGGATTAAATGATGGCCCCTTGGACTTGTCACTATTATCCTGGAATGTCAGGGGCCTTAATAATAAGCGTAAATGCAGGTAGGTAGTGCACTATTTGGATCGGCATAATGTGGACGTGGCCTTTATCCAGGAGACACACTTACATACTACAGACACACCACGGTTTGCGGCGAGCTGGGGGGCACACAGGTACTTCGCCAACTTTAGCAATTACGCTAGAGGCACAGCAGTATTAATCCATAAAAGAGTCCCGTTTCATTGCCAACAGGTCATTGGGGATAGAGAGGGGCGCTATATTATAGTGAGGGGGGTGATGATGGGCCATGGTGTCATCTTGGTGTGTGTCTATGACCCCAACACTGACTCCCCGGAGTACTTCCACGCGCTAACCGCTCAACTTTCTAAACTAGAACCTGCTTTGCTCCTGATTGGTGGGGATTTCAATCATTTACTGGATGTGGGCTTGGACAGTACCCCGGGTGCGGCGGACACTAAGCCTAGAGCGCGGCGCACACTCCGTGAGCTGTGTGAACATTTCTCCCTCATTGACATTTGGCGCAGGCGTAACCCCTCCTCCACTTGCTGTGAGAAGTTGGCCTGATATGTAGTGCTCACTATTCTAGTGATCACTGTGTATCATTCCAAACGACCCTTATTGATGATTGGTTGTAAGTCAACCTCGTAGACCAGCTATCCTAGTAGCGTGGACGAGAGCAGTCTTCAGGCTAAACTCTAGAGGGCGTGTTAAGCCAGCTGTTTACCATCACATATACCCCTTGAACACCAAGTGAAAGGACACCACACAAGTTGTTATGAAAATAAAGGATATTTATTTATAACAAGACTACCCTGGCTCTTTATGGGTCAGGGAGCTAAGCACAATACAAAACTCTTGGGAAAATACTTCCAGTTGCACAATTTACACAAATGCCCGAAGGGCACGAAACCATTTACACTGCAAGTGGAATGGTAGAGGTTAGAGAGTCTAAAGTTACTGATTCCGGAGGAATCCGATCAGTTGGACTAAACGGAAAAGGAGCTGGGCACTTGTCGAGTGAACCTACGATGGAGCACCGAAATGCTCGAGTTACCTAGCCCAGAGGCTGCGGCTGCGTGGGGTTCAGCAAGATGTCGGGAGTCCTCGTTGTAGTCTCGGGAGCCTGAAAGAAGAAGTTGCTGGCAGGCGACCAGTGTCGATATTCAGCGAGATCCAAGCCTGGATCGGTGATGAAGGAAACCTGAAAGCAGAGGGGACTCAGTTCTCAACCGCTAGCCAGCGATCGTGTGGGCACCAGGAAGTTACCGGATGAAGTCACCTCGACCAGGTGAGCGGGCGACGTCAGACTCGGCTGTTCCTCAGACCAGGAGGCGCGGCGGCGACCAGGATGGAGGGCGAGCTGTCCCACGAAGGTGTCTGCTGTCGATGATGCTGGGCCCAGGAGTGGGGCAGCAGGTCTTAGCAGAGGCAAGCCCACGCGGGGGAGTTAAGATGGCGTCTGGAGTGGACCAGGAGGGTCCGAGGTACTCCTCTGTTGAAGGGGAGCAAGGACCAGTCTGGAGCAACCAGACCAGTGATGAAAAACTGTTGTGGTGCGTCATGAAGAGGGCCACTAGCCGATGGCGAGTGGCCGGACAACGCGGTGAGCAGCAAGGAGCAGAAGGGCCCCCACGCAGATCTCGTGGATGCTGGGGAGGCAGGCTTCGGTGCTGGAGCTTCTCAGGGTTAGGGCTTCTCAAACCCTAGGTGCACTCACTCGAGGGTCCCTCGGTGGTTGTGCTAGATAAGCGTCGTGCAGGTTCTGAAGATGGCCGGTCCCGCAGGTCTCGTCACACCTACGAATCTCAGCTGGGCTGACGATGTAGGTAGAGGTCAGAGATGGCGGGGAATCCGGGTCTCGTCGAGCTGGGCAGTCTTGATCCGTAGGAGAGACGTACAGCAAACCGCAAGCGCTTAGGTGGTGCCTGCTGGTGCAGGGTGGCTACCCCTTAGCCACAAGGGAGAGTCTTCAGAAAAAGTCAAGAGTTCCTTTCGTGGAAAGTAGTTCAAGATTCAGAATTATCCAATTTGGGAAGGGGACTCGCTCCTACCTTTATACTAGGAAAAGGGGCTGGCCCGTGACTAGGTCCTACCTATGGGTGGGACCAGGAGGGGGGTGTTTACACCCCTATCCTTTGTCCGGCTTCGCCCCAGCTCAGGGGCTGGGGTGCCCCCGAAACTGGTTTGAGCCGGGCTATGCACAGTGAGCACCGGGGTGCCACTTGCAATCACCTTCCTTTCAGCCCTGCCTACCTGGGATACACAAACCCTGTCTGGGATGGTGCTAACACCGCCCTCGACAGGAAACCCTTTGTCCAAGCTCCCCTCGCTGGAAGGTCTCCCAGCAGCAGGAGGTCAGGCTTGTGTCTGGTGGCAGCATCCATTTTGTGATGCTGAGGCTTGAGTCAACTTTAACCGGGGTTCAAGGTTACTTCCATGTCGTGTCCCTCTAGAAGGGTGGAATGCTAACCCCGTCGCCAGAATTGGCGAGGGGTTCGTATTCCAATTCGTATGACACCTTACTCGACATGTGTGGGTGATGCGATGCCATAGTTAGCAAATAACCGCGAGGATTATAATGCATTTTAAGGTAGATGGCACGCGTCACCATGGAACAGCTATTAGGACTTGGTTCCGCAAGCCGTCGACGGGCTCAGCTCGTGCCAGAGCACCATCTCACATGATTCCCAGCACTCTGCCTTCAGGATTGATAAGGCCTGCCATAGGAGTGACTGATAGAAATCCATGCGTCCATTTTAGGGTTAGGTATAGGAATACTACACCTACAGCAACGGGTGATTACACCACCTTGCCCCAGCTATCGTGCAGCCAGTTGTGTCAGATTTGGGTGGCCATCCAGGGGTGGCATAACACATGCTGCGGCCCCTGGTAGGCCCCGGGTACGCCGATGCCCTGGATACCTGTGGTATGCGGATAAAGGGACTGATAAGGCGGCCCAGTTCCAATTAGTGGATGCACCTAATGTACATGTGTGTTAATCTGGAGAGAGAACAGCTAGGCTGTGGGTCTGATTGGCAGGCCCACAGCCAGGGAAAGTCGTAAACCAATGAAGCAAAAGCAAAAAATCTGGGTGATCATAGGATTGCAGACCCTACTTTCCTATATGACCCCCCCCCCAAACTTTGGGACAATAAGCTAACCTTGACCAGGTGAGTCTTCTTGCTCTAAGTGGAAATACCTGGAGAGCCCATCTGCGTTGCCATGATCAGTGCCAGGTCTATGCTCCACTGTGAAGTCCATCCCCTGTAGGGAAATGGACCACCTAAGTAGTTTGGGGTTTTCACCCTTCATTTGATTTAGCCACAAGAGGGGCTTATGGTCGATCTGAATCTTGAAGTGAGTGCCAAACAAGTATGGCCTCAACTTCTTCAGGGCCCAAACCACAGCAAAGGCCTCCCTCTCAATAGCTGACCAATTCTTCTCTCTGGGGGTCAGCCTCCTGCTAATAAAAGCTATGGGCTGGTCATGACCATCAAAATTCAGCTGAGATAGAACAGCTCCCACACCCAACTCCGAAGCGTCTGTTTGGACAATGAATGTTTTGGAGTAGTCTGGACTCTTTAGGATAGGTGCTGTGCACATGGCCTGCTTTAGGTCATCGAATGCCTTCTGACAGCTTGCTGTCCACTGAACTTTTTTTGGCATCTTTTTACTTGTCAGATCGTTTAGCGGGGTCACAATGGATCCATAATTTCTGACAAATTTCCGGTAATAACCAGTCAGGCCCAAGAAAGCTCGAACCTGAGTCTGGGTGGTTGGAGGAGCCCAGTCCTGGATGGCCTGTATCTTGCTCTCCAATGGCTGAACCTGGCCTCCACCTACAAGGTGGCCCAGGTATACAACCTGTGTCTGCCCTATCTGGCACTTAGTGGCCTTGATAGTGAGGCCTGCCTTTTGCAGAACCTCTAACACTTTCCTCAGGTGGACCAGGTGATCCTCCCAGGTGGAGCTAAAGACAGCGATATCGTCCAGATACGCCGCACAGAAGTCGTCCAACCCAGTGAGAACTTGATTCACCAGCCTTTGGAAGGTGGCGGGTGCATTTTTCAAACCAAAGGGCATTACCACGAACTGCTAATGCCCACCCGGGGTAGAATATGCGGTTTTGGGCTTGGCCTCCTCAGCTAACCTGATTTGCCAATACCCAGCTGTCAGGTCAAATGTACTTAAGTAGTTGGCCGAAGCCAACCGGTCTATAAGTTCATCTGCGCTTGGTATTGGGTGGGCGTCAGTCTTAGTGACTGCATTGAGGCCTCTGTAGTCTACGCAAAACCTCATTTCTTTCTTACCGCCCTGGGTGTGAGGTTTTGGCACGAGAACTACTGGACTAGCCCAAGGGCTGTCCGAGGGCTCAATGACTCCCAGCTCCAACATTTTCTGCACCTCTGTCTTGATGCAGTCTCTGACATGATCAGGCTGTCGATAGATTTTACTCTTTACGGGCAGACTGTCCCCAGTGTCGACCTCATGGGTACACCAATTGGTCTGACTGGGTGTCAGAGAGAACATATGTCGGAAGGATTGAAGAACCTGTTTACAATCCTTTTGTTGATGTCCAGAGAGGCTGCCACAAAAGACAACACCATCTACTGACCCATCGTCAGGGTTCTGAGAGAGCAGGTCCGGGAGAGGGTCACTCTCCTCCTCCTGTCCCTCATCTGTGGCCATGAGCAAGCCCATGCCCTCCCGGTCGACATATGCTTTGAGCCTGTTTACATGGAGCACCCTGTGGGGGCTCCGGGGAGTTCCCAGGTCTACCAAGTAGGTGACCTCTCCCTTTTGCTCAATGATCGTGTGGGGCCCAGACCATTTGTCTTTGAGTGCTGCTGGGGCCACTGGCTCCAGCACCCACACCTTCTGTCCAGGCTGATACACAGTCAGGACAGCCTTTTGGTCGTGCCAAGCTTTTTGTAATTCTTGGCTCGCCTCAAGGTTTTTAGATGCCTTTTCCATGTACTCAGCCATCCGCGAGCGGAGACCGAGCACATAGTCCACAATGTTTGATGCCGGCTTTTTGAGAGGTCTCTCCCATCTTTCCTTTACCAAACAAAGGGGTCCCCTTACAGGATGTCCGAACAGAAGCTCAAAAGGGCTGTAGCCAACCCCCTTCTGCGGGACCTCTCTGTAGGCGAACAAGAGGCAGGGTATCAGGACATCCCATCTCCGCCGAAGCTTTTCCGGTAGTCCATAAATCATCCCTTTCAGGGTCCTGTTGAATCTCTCAACAAGCCCATTGCATTGTGGGTGATAGGGTGTGGTGAACTTGTAGTTGACACCACACTCCTTCCACATGGCAGTCAGATATCCCGACATGAAGTTTGCACCTCTGTCAGAGACAACCTCCTTAGGGAAGCCCACCCTGGAGAACACTCCAACTAGGGCTCGTGCCACAACCGGTGCTGTAGTGGTCCTAAGGGGAATAGCTTCAGGATACCTGGTGGCGTGGTCCACCACCACCAGTATAAACTTGTGCCCTGATGCTGTCTGGGGTTCCATTGGTCCGACAATGTCGATCCCCACTCGTTCAAAGGGTACCCCCACCACCGGCAGTGGTATGAGGGGGGCCTTTGTCGTGCCACCTGACTTACCACTGCCTTGGCAAGTGACACAGGAGCGACAAAACTCCTTCGTATCTTCGGACATGTGGGGCCAGTGAAAGTGTGGAACAATTCTGTCCCAAGTTTTATTCTGGCCTAAGTGACCTGCAAGGGGAATCTCGTGGGCCAAGGTAAGAAGGAAACCTCTCAGAGACAAGGGGACGACCAGCCTCCTGGTCGCGCCAGGCTTGGGGTCTCTTGCCTCGGAGTACAGGAGTCCATCGTCCCAGTACACTTTGTGGGTACCTGTGGCGTTCCCTGCAGCCTCAGCAGCAGCTTGCTGTCTGAGGGGTTCAAGTGAGGGGCAGTCTAGCTGTGCCTTCCCCAGGTCTTCCCTAGAGGGTCCCCCTGAGCCCAGAAACTCAACCTGACCAGGCTCAAGCTCTTTTGCCTCAGTTTCCCTCAGTTCTTTAAGGTCAGCCTCCTCAGAGACTTGATCCACGACCTGGGGCAAGGGGGAAGGCGAGGCCTTACCCTTACTGCTCCTTTTCTTGGATGGTGTCTGGTCCGTTCTTCCAGGATCCAGCACCTGCTCAGTGGGGCATCTTTTGGCCTGTGACCTGGTCACAGCAAGGACATGTGCTGGCAAGCCTAACATTTCCATGTGAGTCCTCTGCTCCACTTCTGACCATTGTGACGTTTCCAAATCATTTCCCAACAGACATTCTACAGGGAGGTCTGAAATAACCACAACTTTCTTTGGGCCACTTACCCCTCCCCAGGAGAAATCAACAACTGCCATACTGTGATTGGTAGTGACATTGCTGGCATTGGTCACTAGGTAATCGGTACCTAGCATGATCTGTCCAGGGTCCACAAAGTTAGGTGTCACCATGGTGACACTGGCACAAGTGTCCCTGTAGGCCTGAGCCACTTTTCCATTGATCAAAGGCGTCTGCCTGTATTTGCCCAAAGTATTGGGACTGGCATCAGGGGACATATCCATATCCCCTGTACAGACAAGGACGGCCTGAGTGAGCGTGCCAACTAAGTCGTCACACCCCTCAGTTCCCAAGGTTAACCCAACTAATGCCTTGGGAGGCGCACTACCACTGCTGACTGTACTAGGGGGTGCAGGTGCCTTAGGGGCTGCAGTGGCAGGAGTTTGCCCTCCTTTCTTGGTGCACTCACTAAACCAGTGAGCCTTACTTTTACAGTATTGGCACCACCTTTTTGACTGGCCTTCTTGAGTCTTCTTCTTCTGTGAAACCTGACCCCCACCCTCTTTGGTTTGTTGGGGACCTGTCGAAGACTTCTGGTCATTTTGTTCGTTCTTGTTACTACCCTTTTGGTCTGCTTTCTTCTGACCACCCTGGTTCTGAGTCTGGTTCTGCTTGACCCTTGTTCTGACCCATCTGTCTGCCTTCTTTCCCAATTCTTGGGGAGAGGTCAGCTCCGAGTCGACAAGGTGCTGATGCAACAATTGGTTCTGACAGTTGTTTAAAATCTGTTCTCTCATGATAAGATTGTACAATCCTGTGTAATCAGTAACCTTGCTACCCAGCAACCAGCCTTCCAAAGCCTTCGTGGCACAATCGACAAAGTCAGTCCAATCCTGAGACTGAATTTTCTGGGTGTCTTTGAACAGCAACCTGTACTGCTCAGTGGTTAAGCCGAACCCATCAATCAGTGTATTTTTCAGGACTTGGTAGTTGCTAGCATCCTCAGCTCTTGTAGTGAGGAGCTTGTCCCGTCCTTTACCTTCAAAGGAGAGCCACAGTATAGCTGCCCACTGACTTGGGGGGACGCACTGGACAGTGCAGGCCCTCTCCAAAGCAGTTATCCACTGGTGGATGTCGTCCCCTTGTTTAAAGGGGGGCACTATTTTACTCAGGTGTCTAGTGTCTATACCCCTGTCTTTCTCTCCAATGAGAATGCTGCCACCAGTGGGGTCTAACTCACTCAATTTCTGCTCTCGGGCCAAGGCAAGTCTTTCTTTGGCGAGGGCAAGTTCTTCCCGCTTGATCCTCAGATTGACTTCCCTCATCTTCGCTTCGTGCTCCCTTCTCTGAGGGGACGTCATTCCTCTCTGAGAAGATGCCTGAGAGACATGTGTTCGAACAGATCTGTTAGAGCCTCTCGAGAGAGACCTAGCTCGTCCGTTCCCAAGGTTAAGCCTGCTTGAGCGTGGGCCCGGGGCTCCCCCAGTTCCATTCTCGTGCCTGCTTAAGTTGGTCCTCGTGAGCCTGCCGACTACTACTGGACCTTTGTCTGCCTCGTCTCCTGATAATTCCTCCTCTTCCTCCTCCTCTGTATGGAGGCCGAGGTCTGGGTCACCAAGGGTTCCCTCTAAGGGGGGCATGCTCCCATCTGGGTTAGAGGGGCCTACGTTAAGAGCCCTTCTAGCATCATAAGTCTCTAAGAGACCTATCAGGAATGGGACGATAGGGTTAGAACCCTGTTTTAACTTCCTGGAGGCACACAGTTGTCTCATCTCCGTGAAGCTAAGAGCTGCATATCGTGACATGACCTGTGGAGGGTCAATGACCACTAAGGGAGTCTCTGCAGACTCTTCGCGGACCGACATGCTTTCTAGTGAGGTGTAAGTGAAGCACCTACCTACACTATGTGTTTCCCTACTGATCCCTTGCTAAGAGTTATAGTCAGGGTGTGCTAGTCCCTGTTTCACTATAACAGCTGGTTCAGTAGAACTCTGAGTATTCTAAGTTAAGTTATATGTACCTGGGTACTTATGTGATCTTTCAACTTGATATTCTTAGGATACGTGTGTGGTAAAACAACAGCAAGCTCAAATCCCAACCGCTGCTCACCAATGTGAGAAGTTGGCCTAATATATAGTGCTCACTATTCTAGTGATCACTGTGTATCATTCCAAACGACCCTTATTGATGATTGGTTGTAAGTCAACCTTGTAGACCAGCTATCCTAGTAGCGTGGACAAGAGCAGTCTTCAGGCTAATCTCTAGAGGGCGTGTTAAGCCAGCTGTTTACCATCACATATACCCCTTGAACACCAAGTGAAAGGTCACCACACAAGTTGTTATGAAAATAAACGATATTTATTTATAACAAGACTACCCTGGCTCTTTATGAGTCAGGGAGCTAAGCACAATACAAAACTATTGGGAAAATACTCCTAGTTGCACAATTTACACAAATGCCCGAAGGGCACGAAACCATTTACACTGCAAGTGGAATGGTAGAGGTTAGAGAGTCTAAAGTTACTGATTCCGGAGGAATCCGATCAGTTGGACTAAACGGAAAAGGAGCTGGGCACTTGTCGAGTGAACCTACGATGGAGCACCGAAATGCTCGAGTTACCTAGCCCAGAGGCTGCGGCTGCGTGGGGTTCAGCAAGATGTCGGGAGTCCTCATTGTAGTCTCGGGAGCCTGAAAGAAGAAGTTGCTGGCAAGCGACCAGTTTTGATATTCAGCGAGATCCAAGCCTGGATCGGTGATGAAGGAAACCTGAAAGCAGAGGGGACTCAGTTCTCAACCGCTAGCCAGCGATCGTGTTGGCACCAGGAAGGTACCGGATGAAGTCACCTCGACCAGGTGAGCGGGCGACGTCGGACTCGGCTGTTCCTCGGACCAGGAGGCGCGGCGGCGACCAGGATGGAGGGCGAGCTGTCCCATGAAGGTGTCTGCTGTCGATGATGCTGGGCCAAGGAGTGGGGCAGCAGGTCTTAGCAGAGGCAAGCCCACGCGGGGGAGTTAAGATGGCGTCTGGAGTGGACCAGGAGGGTCCGAGGTACTCCTCTGTTGAAGGGGAGCAAGGACCAGTCTGGAGCAACCAGACCAGTGATGAAAAACTGTCGTGGTGCGTCGTGAAGAGGGCCACTAGCCGATGGCGAGTGGCCGGACAACGCAGTGAGCAGCAAGGAGCAGAAGGGCCCCCACGCAGATCTCGTGGATGCTGGGGAGGCAGGCTTCGGTGCTGGAGCTACTCAGGGTTAGGGCTTCTCAAACCCTAGGTGCACTCACTCGAGGGTCCCTCGGTGGTTGTGCTAGATAAGCGTCGTGCAGGTTCTGAAGATGGCCGGTCCCGCAGGTTTCGTCACACCTACGAATCTCAGCTGGGCTGACGATGTAGGTAGAGGTCAGAGATGGCGGGTAATCCGGGTCTCGTCGAGCTGGGCAGTCTTGATCCGTAGGAGAGACGTACAGCAAACCGCAAGCGCTTAGGTGGTGCCTGCTGGTGCAGGGTGGCTACTCCTTAGCCACAAGGGAGAGTCTTCAGAAAAAGTCAAGAGTTCCTTTCGTGGAAAGTAGTTCAAGATTCAGAATTATCCAATTTGGGAAGGGGACTCGCTCCTACCTTTATACTAGGAAAAGGGGCTGGCCCGTGACTAGGTCCTACCTATGGGTGGGACCAGGAGGGTGGTGGTTACACCCCTATCCTTTGTCCGGCTTCGCCCCAGCTCAGGGGCTGGGGTGCCCCCGAAACTGGTTTGAGCCGGGCTATGCACAGTGAGCACCGGGGTGCCACTTGCAATCACCTTCCTTTCAGCCCTGCCTACCTGGGATACACAAACCCTGTCTGGGATGGTGCTAACACCGCCCTCGACAGGAAACCCTTTGTCCAAGCTCCCCTCGCTGGAAGGTCTCCCAGCAGCAGGAGGTCAGACTTGTGTCTGGTGGCAGCATCCATTTTGTGATGCTGAGGCTTGAGTCAACTTTAACCGGGGTTCAAGGTTACTTCCATGTCGTGTCCCTCTAGAAGGGTGGAATGCTAACCCCGTCGCCAGAATTGGCGAGGGGTTCATATTCCAATTCGTATGACACCTTACTCGACATGTGTGGGTGATGCGATGCCATAGTTAGCAAATAACCGCGAAGATTATAATGCATTTTAAGGTAGATGGCACGCGTCACCATGGAACAGCTATTAGGACTTGGTTCCGCAAGCCGTCGACGGGCTCAGCTCGCGCCAGAGCACCATCTCACATGATTCCCAGCACTCTGCCTTCAGGATTGATAAGGCCTGCCATAGGAGTGACTGATAGGAATCCATGCGTCCATTTTAGGGTTAGGTATAGGAATACTACACCTACAGCAACGGGTGATTACACCACCTTGCCCCAGCTGTCGTGCAGCCAGTTGTGTCAGATTTGGATGGCCATCCAGGGGTGGCATAACACATGCTGCGGCCCCTGGTAGGCCCCGGGTACGCCGATGCCCTGGATACCTGTGGTATGCTGATACAGGGACTGATAAGGCGGCCCAGTTCCAATTAGTGGATGCACCTAATGTACATGTGTGTTAATCTGGAGAGAGAACAGCTAGGCTGTGGGTCTGATTGGCAGGCCCACAGCCAGGGAAAGTCGTAAACCAATGAAGCAAAAGCAAAAAATCTGGGTGATCATAGGATTGCAGACCCTACTCTCCTACACTTGCTACACACACTTTTCTGGCCAACATAATACCTGGACTAGGATCGACTACTGGCTGCTCTCTCCAGGTGTGTCCCCCTGGTACCGGACATTGAGGACACTACCCAGGACGTACTCTGACCACTCGCCTGTGTTGCTTAGTCTGCATGTGCCACGCCCCAAGGGTTTTGAGAGACAATGGCGCTTCCCTGGGCGCGCACTATTAGACGACCTATTCTGCCACGAGGTCAATGAGGCGATTGAGGAATATTTTGCGATTTACACCGGCTCGGTGGACTCCTGGGCCGTGCTGTGGGAGGGGTTTAAGGTCTACATTCGGGGTGTTTGTATAGCCAAACATGCGGGGGTCCTCAAGGCGTTGCGCACAACACTCGCACAGTTGGAGGCTAAACTAGAGTCGTTAGAGGCAGAGGCGCTTCACGCTCCTCCTGGCTCTGTTCTGGCCAGGAGGTTGAGCCTCCTCTCCGATTACAGGGAGGCAGCGAATAGAGAGATCCTTTATTTGGGCAAATACCAAACTGCCCGTAGATATGGGGAGGGCGATCGCCCGGGCCGCACCTTAGCTCAGGCTCTGAGGCCGCCGTACAGCAAGGCATACGTAACTGAAATACGTGGCCAGGATGGATCGCTTCGCTCGACACCCTCAGAGATCAGGGATGAATTTCTGGCCCACTAGACACAGCAGTGACACTACTGCTCGAGAGGACTACTTATCTGAAATTGCGCTAGTGTTTTTAGAGAAGGGCATGCAGGAGTTTATGGCGGAGCCCATAACAGTGACCGAGGTACGAGGTGCGATTAAAGTACTTCGGGGCTCCTCAGCTCCGGGCCTCGATGGCCTGACTGGTGAGTTCTACAAGGCCTTTTCGGATCTGTTAGCACCAAAACTTATTGAGGTGTATGCTGAGGCCTTGGAGCGGGAGACCCTTCCGCCCACCCTGAGCGAAGCGGTCATTATTCTACTTCCAAAGCCTAATAAGGACCCAGCGCTTTGTGGGTCATACCGGCCCCTTTCGCTATTAAACATTGACTACAAGATTCTCGCCAAAATCGTGGCCAACAGACTCTCACAATTGATGGAGTTTATCATTTCGCCGGCTCAATCGGGCTTCGCCCCCCACCGCTCGACCTCATTGAATTTGCGGACTTTGTTCTCGGTGCTACACAGGATAAACCCCGCTACCCCAGCGGCGGCAATACTGCTTGACACAGAAAAAGCATTCGACACGCTCGAGTGGCCCTTCTTCTTCTCCATAATGCGGCGGATGGGTATGCCACCCGGCTTCATAGCCACCACAAAGCAATTATACAGTCGGCCCACGGCGAGATTTTGTATCAATGGCACGTTGTCGCGCCCGTTTGCTCTTACTCAGGGCACCCGCCAGGGTTGTCCGCTTTCCCCGCTATAGTTCATTCTCGCCATGGACCCTTTAATTCGGCATTTTCAAGAGCGGCATCTCCACAGAGGGCTGCAATTCAGGACTGGTCCCCTATTGGTCTCATTATATGCCGATGATACTATACTTTATGTTAGGGAGCCACATCTGAATCTTGCACCGCTTATAAGGGAAATACTTCGCTTTGGGCGACACTCTGGGCTGAGTATCAATTGGCATAAGTCAATAATTTTTGCGTTGACCAGCTGCACCTCCCCTTGGCAATGTGAGTTTCCGCTGGGATGGTGTGCAGACTCTGTAAGGTATTTGGGCATCCACATACACCTGAGCCAAGATCAGATGCTGCGCCTTAATTATGGCTGCGCAATAACGAAGCTCGAGTCACAGGTGGATAAATGGATACGGCTTCCTTTATCCATGGCAGGTAGAATTGCTATTATAAAGATGATAGTGCTCCCAAATTTTTTATATCTGTTTAATAATATCCCCATACCTATCACTCTAAGCTTTTTTGCCACGTTACGATCTCATCTGGTAAGATTGGTCTGGGGAGGCAAGCAGCCCCGGGTCCGGTGGAAGATACTCACTCTCCCGTACAATAGAGGTGGACTTGGAATACCAGATTTTTATCTGTATTACCTGATCGCAGTGCGCGCATGCATACGCCTGGTACCACCCTGATGCGCGGATTCCATGCTTGCGCCCGGAAGCGGACTTTGTGCTTCCTGACCGCTTAGCAGCGGTACTACCTAGAGGCGAACCCAGAAGTCCGGTTGACATACAAACGGTGTCGACCACTAGCTGGGCCTGGAACAGGCTCCTACGCTACATGGGGCAATCCACGTTATATTCCTCTGCGCTCCCGTTGCCAAATGCACGATGGCTTCCCGTAACCGGCGAAAGGCTCGTGCAATGCACGTTGACTAAATTTGAAATCACCAAGATGGGTGATTTGTACCTGGACGGGCACATATTCTCGGTCTCGAAGGAGGCACGCTTCCAGGACGCCACGTTCATGGACAAATTTCTTCTCAACCGGCTATATTTAACAGCAAGATCTGAGGTGGGGGGATTCCCATTGGAGCCTGAATCTTTCGCGCCATTGACTCTCCTCATCGAAAAGGAAACAGGGGCACATATAATTTCCAAATTGTACAAACTGTGCATAGCGCAAGTTCCCTGCAGGGACGAGAAACTGCGTTTGGACTGGGAGGCTGACCTGGGGCGTCCTATTGCGGATGATCAATGGTCAGCCTGCTGCAAGGTCATCCAAAAGATATCATTAAATAGTCGCCATAAGCTGTTACACTAAGTTTTTTCGGAGAAGCTACATGACACCGGCAAAGCTGCATACTATTGACCCAAAGAGGCCACACGTGCTGGAAATGCGGCGCCCCACACGCTGATTTTGCCCATATGACTTGGTCCTGTCCACGCATACACTTGTAATGGGTACAGATACACAAAATTCTGGGTGAGATGCTTGGGCTTCCGTTGATTCCTACCCCGGAGGTGGTGGGGTATACAGTCAACTTTCCCAAGTCGGCGCGGAGTTTGGCTTCCATTTGTTTTCTGTTAGCAAAGCGAGAGATTGCGCTGCGATGGGGGAGCGGGGCGGTGCCCACGACCCAGGCATGGCTCACTGATTTGGCCTTTTGCAGCATAAACAGCGAGATTTATTCTAGCCTACTGCCCAGCGTAGCGCGCCCGAAAGATATCTGGGGTCCCTACAGAACGTATATAGCGACTCTGCCCACTTCCACTGCCTCTCAGTCCGGCTCCGGGATTGTGCCCACAGGGGTTGGTTAGCTCGGGCGGCGGGAACACTGTTTAGCCGGACGGGCAATGTGTTAGTGGAGGTAGCATCAGGCTCTCCCCAGGACAGGTGCAGATGGCGGGTAATGTCGTAATCAATTGCATAAGAGTATGTATGAAGAGATGGCTCTTGGGGGAAAAACTGTTAGGAGACTGGGCCACCCCAGTGACATTGGAGAGGTGTGACAGGTCTGAAGAAGGCTGCAAGGACGAGGGTGCTATTAGCGCAGAGCTAGGAGTGTATATTGAAAATGGTGACAGGAGTGTTGTCGTCGGAATGTCTATTGAACACCAAAGACTAATGTAACTACTGATGTGATGTTATTGTTGATTTGCTTATAAAAGACAAATAAAGATTAAAAAAAAAAAAACTACAATCACAGTTTCTGCTCTTCCCTTAGGCTATTTCTATAACTAAGCTTGACTGGGGACCTCAATCGACCAAAGTTTCCACGCATTCCGATACCATTGACCTAGCCAACTTACAATGTTCCAACATTTAATCGGTTTCAGGATCTATCAAATCTTGATGGGTTAGACTGACTTGACGCTGAGCATTTGTAGGGTCCTAAGGGCGGACTAGAGTCTGACATTTCTCTCTGGAAATGGGAAACTTACTCAAGGAATAAGCGGGTTAAATACTTTGCTAAGTGCTGTCCCTATACAGCGATCCATTGACTATCACTGATACCACGCTAATTAACTGTGCAGAGAATTGCTCCACCATCTCCCCTGATAATATTAGATTTTTGTTCTTGAACGCAACAGGTCTCTGGAACAAAATTATTAATCCAGAATGGTTAGAGTTTGTCGACGGCTTTAATTTTGTCTCCAAGAGACTTGGTTCACGGAACCTGTACACATGAATGGGTTCAGAACATACTATGTGTAGGAGAGTAGGGTCTGCTTTCTATGTTCACCCCCACTTTTTGCTTTTGCTTTACTGGTTTTCGACTTAGATGTGGCTGTGGGCCTGCTAATCAGACCCACAGCCCTGCTGTTCTCTCTCTAAATTAATACTATGTACTTTAGGTGCATAACCCATTTGGATAGGGTCACCTTATTGGCCCCTGTACAGTGTACCTTAGGTACCCAGGGCATAGGTGTATCCTAGGCCTACCAGGGGCTGCAGCATGTATTATGCCACCCCTGGCCTGGCCTTCCATTATGACACAACTGGCTGATCACTCAGCTGGGGCAGGGTTGTGTAATCACTCCTTCCTTAGGTGTAGTATTCCTATACCTACCTTACATATAGACACATGTGTACCTATCAGCTACTCCTATGGCAAGCCTTAACAATCCTGGAGGCAGAGTGCTTGGTAACATGTGAGATGGTGCTCTAGCATGAGCTGAGCCTGTCTGCAGCTTTCGGAACCATGTCCTTATAGCGGTTCTATGATATAGCCTACCATATACTCTTAAAGTGCCTTATAATCTTAAACGGTTATGGTAACTATGGTTTGGCTTTATCAAAACATGTCGTGTAAGGTGTCTAACACTTTGGAATAATACCCCCATCCCATTTCTGGGGATGAAGATATTATTCCTCCCTTCTAGAGGGAGAAGACATGTTGAAACCTACTTGCCCGGTTAAAGTTAACCAGAGCCCCAGCATCACAAAATGGATGCTACTGCCACGACACAAGTCTGACCTCCTGCTGCTGGGAGTGATCCCGGCACGGGAGGCTTGGACAAT
The DNA here is from genome assembly GCF_964204655.1 of Triturus cristatus. NCBI lineage: Eukaryota > Metazoa > Chordata > Amphibia > Caudata > Salamandridae > Triturus > Triturus cristatus. Next base: position 1,319,493,413 of record NC_140590.1, read on the forward strand.
AGGTTTCCTGCCTTGGGAGGTGCAAGCACCACCCCAGACAGGCCTTAGTGTATTGGGGCAGGGAGGGATGAAAGAAACGAGACACTGCCTGGGGCACACAAGGTGTCCCATGCATAGTCCAGTTCAAACCGGTGCTGGGGCACTCCAGCCCCAGTCCTGGCACGAAACTGGACAAAGGGAAGGGGGTGTAACCACCCCCCTCCCAGGTCCCACCCATAAGGCGTGACCTAGCAGGCAACCCAGCTCCCCAGATTAGTATAAGTGTGGTAGCTGGGCCCCAGGAGATTAGATTATCCTCAACCTGCAACTTGAACAGAAACTCTGGACCTTCGACATTCGACGAAAGAAGAAGACTGAAGAATCTCCCTTGTGGCCAAGGAGTGGCTACCCTGTGCAAACAGGCACCATCAAGAGACTTACCCTTTGCTTTGCTGAAGTTCTACGAGGGACCGACTGCAGAGCCCGACCAGAGCCTTGACTTCCAGACTTCTCCGACCCTGATCCACATCCACAGCCGAGCTGAGATCCGTGGAGGCGACGAGAGACGTGGGACCGGCTACCTGGGAAAAGTGGCGAGTATCTTCCAGCGCAGCTTCTGAGGCACCCTCGAAGTTGTGCACCGGGGATTGAGAAGCCCCAACCCCAAGCACCATCTGCACCGAAGATCAGCCCCCACACTCCACGAGTCCTGCATGGGGCCCTTCTGCATTTTCCTGCTTGCCGCGTCTGTCCGGTTGCTTGCCCGTTGGCTAGCGGGCTTTGCGACGACACACCTTTGATTTTCCACTGCTGGTTTGGCTCCTCCAGACTGGCTCCTGCTCCTCTGCAAAAGAGAAGCGCCCCAGACCTTCCTGGTCTGCACCTGAAGCAAGTCCTCCATTCTTCGTGGGTTCCGCTTGCCAAGGCTTGGTGAGTCCTAGTTCGACTTAGACGCCGCCGACAGCAAGAGCCTTCGTGGGACAGCTCGTCTCCTGGTCGTCCTTGACGTCTCCTGGTACCCGTGGCTGCTGCGACAAGCTTCACCTCTTCACCTGCAATCTCCCAACATCGCCTGGTTCCTTCCTGGTTCCACATGGTCACTGGCTAGTGACCCTGACTCGGTCCCTTCTGCTTGCAGGTATCCTTCCTTCTTGATCCCGGCCTTGGGATCCACCGGACACTCTGTACTGACTGCCTGTCAGCAACTTTCCTTCAGGCATCCATAGAAGTCCACGACAAAACCCAACGCAAGTTCACACCGATGCACCCGCAGCCCGTGGGCTAGGTAACTTGGGTACTCCGGTGCTCACAAGGGTATTGACTATCCTAGGGTCTAGTTTCCGAGTCTCGACTTTCTAGCCAGAAGTGTCCTAAAACTGCTTATTTCAGAACTGTACTATTTCTATTGATTATATGCATTACGCGCGAGTGTTTCCACTCTGCACCTGAATCCCGTGGGACTCCCACTTCCTAACCTTGGGTAGTGTAGTGTAGCCCCAGCGATTCCCTAGGCCTAGGCCTATCCTATTTCCGTGACAGTGGTCCTTATACCACTTCTTTAGTATATGGTTTGCGTGGCCCCTAGGGCCTAACTGTATTACTTACCTGTGTGACTTAATGTATGCTTGAATAAGACTGTGTTGTACTTACCTCGAATCTCATAAAGAGTGCTGAGGGTTTGACTAGAATAAATACACTTTATTTTACATATAGATCTGTTGTGGTGTCCTTTCATTTGGTATTCAAGGGATTATATATGGTATAACAGCTGGCTTCACATGCCATTCAGAGTTTAGCCTAAGACTGCTCTTGTCCATGCTACCACTAGGATAGCTGGTCTATAAGGTTGACTTTACAACCAATCACCATAAGGGTTGTGTGGACTGATATAAGGTGTACACTAGAACTAGTGACATCATACATCAGGCCAACTTCTCACACTATGTCCCTGCCATTTCTACATCACGTGGTAGAGCAAAAGGTGGGCAATGTATTTTGGTTTCTAATAATTTACAATCTGTAGGAATAACCAAAGAATTAGTTAATCCTTACTATCAAATAATTGTCTGTGAAGGCTCAGGACCGGCTAGGCTAGCAGTGATTAATCTGTATAATAATGTTTTAAGTTGTGATATAATAAATTTACATAAACTGGATGAGGACCTGGAATGTCTGGACAAAAGCTGCAGGAAGAGCCTCTAAATTCGGAGTGTCGGGTGGGGAGTGATTAACATACAACTATGCAACTTACCCTCCAAAAAAACATGTGGTATGATTAATTTAGATGACGTGGCCAAACACATTTCATTCATAACCGCTATGGAGATAAATTAACTCAAACAAATTTGACTTATCATTCTATAATGAAATTTCATCCCCATATGTCCCATTTAGATGTACCTTTAATGGGAGAAATGCCAACAGTATCACTTATTATGTCTTATTATCGAAAAATTCTGCTACCCATGCTTTTATTTTTCATACTCATTCCATCCCACTAAGTGATCTTTTTCCGCAGTGTGTACAAATTTCATCTGGGTTACCATCTGGAAAACAGTATAGTTACAGCACGGTCCACACTGGAGAACTCAAGCTAGCTACTCTCAATGGCTACTACCTGCAGTTGCAACTGAACATCCCTGAGGGGTTTTTAAAACAACTAATCTGTAGCAAAGCAGGAAGCCTTTGAGATCGGTCTACATGACTCTTCACAGCCCAAGGAGATCATTAGTGCCTTTTTGGCAAATATGCAGGGTGTGAAGGAAAGCCTCCATATTACTAGGAAAATCAAAAAGCATTGGATGGTTGACTTACTTAGCACGAAGGCTAATAGGAGGCTAAATGATGCATTACATAAAAACCCAAGATGAAGAGTTGAAGTCTAGTCTTGCAGACTAGCCTAAAAACAGGTGGTGAAACAAAGAAAAGGAAAATGCTACTTATCAGTATACATCTGTTCTTGGCATATAGAGCTGCAGATCCATACACTGTGCATAGATCGCCATCTGGTGTTGGGCCCGGATGTTTGCACTTTGTTACTGTATTGGAATAAGTCTTTGGAAGTCACAAGATAGGCGACTCCTCCTTCGGACAATAGTGCGCATGGGCATCTACCCCATCTTCAGATAGTTTTTTCGCCAGCAGGGAAATGATGGAGTTTTGTGAGAAACCGAAGATGTGCCCATGTATGTTGTATCTAAATAAGATAATACTGGAACAGATAAGGGTAGCCGGGGAAGTGGGTGGGCGTGTGTGGATCTGCAGATCTACATGCCAACAGATTCATACTGGTAAGTAGCATTTTCCATTCAAGGCATATGAGCTGCAGATCACACACTGTGCATAGATGCATAGCAGTACTCCTTAGCAGCGACCACCAGTATCTGTTGCAGTAGTTTGAAATAGTGTTTTGAGTACAGCCTGGCCCACACTAGCTTGCTATTTTGCTTCCACATCCACACCATAGTGTTTTGTGAATGTGTGCGGTGTAGACCATGTAGCTGCTTTGCAGATATCATCTAAGGGAATGTTCCCTAAAAATGCCATTGAAGCCCCTATCTTGCGTGGGCTTTAGGAGGAATAGATAGTGTACGTTTTGCTTTGTGATAGCAAATTTGTATACATTTTACAATCCACCTTGCAATCCCAGACTTTGATATGGGATTGCCCTTATGTGGAGGTGAGAAGGATACAAAAAGTTGTTTTGTTTTACGAAAAGGTTTTTTCTGTCAATATAATAAAGGAGAGCTCTTTTTACGTCTAGAGTATGAAGAGCTCTTTCTGCTACTGTTTGTGGTTGCGAAAAGAATACTGGCAACTCAACAGATTGGTTGAGGTCGAAGGGAGAGATAACTTTAGGAAGGAATTTGGGATTTGTACTGAGAACCACTTTGTTATGATGGAGTTGTAAAAATGGTTCTTGAATAGTTAGTGTTTGCAGCTCACCAACTCTTCTAAGAGATGTAATGGCCACAAGGAAAGCGACTTTAGATGTAAGAAATTGTAGCTCGCATTTATGCAGAGGTTCGAATGGAGGACCCATTAATCTTGTGAGGACGATGTTTAGATTCCACACTGGTGAGGGTGGTACTCTGGGAGGGATTATTCTTTTGAGGCCTTCCTTAAATGCTTTAATGGCAGGTACCCTGAATAATGACAAGTGTTGTCTATTTTGTAGGAAAGCTGCTTTGGCAGCGAGGTGTAATCTAATAGATGTGTATGCTAGATTACACCTTTGAAGATGCAGTAGGTAACATATGATTTGTTGACTAGACACATCTAGAGGATTGATGGTGTTGCTGTTACAGTTTATAACAAATCTTTTCCACTAGCCTGCATAGCAGGCTCTAGTGGTGGGGCATCTAGCTTCTTTGATAACGTTCATACAGTCAGGGGGAAGGTTCAGGTAACCAAATTCTAAGACCTCAGGAGCCAGATCGCAAGGTTGAGCTGTGCTGGGTCCGGGTGTCTGATCTCTCCACGGTTCTGTGTTAGGAGGTGTGGGAAGAGGTGTCGTTTTTGGTGCGGTACTACTGATAGTTCCAGCAATGTTGTGTACCATGGTTGTCTGGCCCATGTTGGATCAACTAGGATAAGTGTTACTGACTGTTGCTGTCGTTTGCGCACCACCAATGGAATGAGTGGAAGGGGCGGAAAAGCGTAGCAAATCTGCCTGACCAATTCATCCATATCGCATTGCCTTTGGACAATGGGTGTGGATATCTGGCGGCGAAGCGTGGGCATTTTGTGTTGTAATGTGTGGTGAAGAGATCTCTCTCTGGCTGCCCCCATATTTGGAAAAATGGTTGAAGAACTTGTGGATGAAGTTCCCACTCGTGAATCTGTTGTGTCTGACGACTTAACAGATCTGCTATGTTGTTTTGGATCCCTGGAACATGTTGGGCTAGGAGGAATATGTTTTGAGGAATAGCCCACCTCCATATGCTCAGTGCTAATTGAGAGAGCTGCAGGGAGTGTGTTTCGCCCTGCTTTTGTAGATAGTACATTGCTGTCATGTTGTCGGTGAGGACTAAGACAGCTTTGCCTGATATTTGTTTCTGGAATGATTTTAATGCCAGAAATATTGCTAATAACTCCAAGTGATTGATGTGGAATAGCTTTTGCTGAGCTGTCCATGTGCCTTATATGGTGTGATGTAATAGGTGAGTTCCCCAGCCTGTGAGCGATGCGTCTGATGTTAGCACGATATGTGGAACCAGCTCTAGGAACGGTCACCCTTTGGAAAGGTTTTGGGTGTTCCACCACTGCAGAGAGCGATGCGTGCAGCCGTCCACCAACATCAGATCTGTCAGCTGACCTTGAGCTTGGTTCCACTGACGTGCTAAGCATTCCTGTAGGGGACGCATCTGGAGTCTTGCATGAGGTACTAAATATACAAGAGGCCATCATCCCGATTAGTTGCATGAACACTCGAGCTGGAAGCGAGTGTTGTGGCTGGAATTTTGTTATGAGAGTTTGTATGCTTGCTATCCTTGGCAGACTGGGATACGCAAGGCCTTTTGAGGTGTTTATTGTGGCACCCAGATACTGTTGGATGTAGGACGGTTGTAGATGAGACTTTGCGAGGTTTAATGTAAACCATAAGTAGTTGGGTTGTGGTGTGTGATTTACACACTGGCTGTGCGACTTGGCTTTTATGAGTCAGTCATCTAAGTATGGGAAGACGTGAATTTGTTGTCTTCTTAAGTGAGCTGCTACCACTGCCAGACATTTTGTGAAGACTCTGGGTGCTGTGGTGACTCCGAATGGGAGAACCTTGAACTGGTAATGCTGACCGTCCACTACAAACCGAAGTTATTTTCTGTGAGCAGCGTGAATTGGAATATGGAAGTAGGCGTCCTTGAGATCTAGGGTGGCAAGTAAATCACCTTGTTTGAGCAGAGGAAGGACCTGTTGAAGAGTGACCATGTGGAAATGGCCTGATTGTATGTAAAGGTTTAATGGTCTGAGGTCCAGGATGGGTCTCAGGGTTCCGTACTTCTTTGGAATGAGAAAGTACAGGGAGTAAACACCTGTGTTGAACAAGTTACTTACCTTCGGTAACGATATATCTGTAAGAAACATTAGTTAGTTAGATTCCTCACCTTAGAATATCCCCCAGGCATCAGGCTGGATCCAGAGAGATTTTTCGTCAGCAATACCCTTGCGCGTCGCTAGGCGTCGTCTGCGGCTCTGCGTCCGGCATCGTGATCGGCGGGATAAACGTCGGAGTACTTAGACGCCGCCCTCGTGCGCGGACGTCAGTTCTTGTACATAGCTTTCCGCACCAGGAACGCAGAGCCATGCAAGAGACCGACACTGGTGCCAAAAAATCTAGGGCCCTGAAAGGGATGACCTCAACCCTAGATATTGGTTCGCAGAACTGGGAGGATGGGTGGGTCGGTGAGGAATCTAACTAACTAATATTTCTTACACATATATCGTTACCGTAGGTAAGTAACTTGTTCATCTGAAAGAAACACGTTAGTTAGATTCCTCATCTTAGAATAGATACCCCAGCAATACCAACCCCGGTGGTGGGTCTGAAAACCAAGATCACACCAGAAATTTCTGGAGAACAGAACGGCCAAACAAGCTATCTCTCCAGATTTGGCTGTCCAGGCAATAGTGTTTGGCAAAAGTGTGCAGCGAGGCCCACGTTGCTGCCTGACAAATGTCCTGCAAGGGGACTCCCCGGCCCAGGGCAGTGGTTGCCGCTGTGGCCCGAGTGGAATGGGCCCTCAGCCCTACAGGAGATTCCTTTTTAGCTAAGGAGTAACAGGCCTTGATACACAAAACGACCCACCGAGAGATGGTTCGTTTGTGCACCGCCCGCCCCTTCTTAGCGCCCACGTAGCCAACAAAAAGTTGGTCGTCCACCGGGAACTGTTTGGTGCGGTCCAGATAGAAAGACAGCGCCCGCTTTGGGTCCAGACGGTGGAGCCTCTCCTCCTCTTTCGAGGGATGCGGAGGCGGAAAGAAGGTGGGCAGAGTAACATACTGGCCGATGTGAAAGGCAGTTACCACCTTTGGGAGAAAGGAAGGACAAGTCCTGAGAACAACTTTGTCCGGATGGACAGAAAGGAAAGGAGGCTTAGAAGAGAGAGCCTGGAGCTCACTCACCCGTCTAGTAGAGGTGATGGCAACCAGGAAAGCAGTCTTAAGCGTCAACAGACGAAGGGGACAATTATGAAGTGGCTCAAAGGGAGCGCACATCAGAAAGGCCAATACAAGGTTCAAATCCCATTGAGGCATTACGAAAGGGACAGGAGGAAACATATGAGTAATGCCCTTAAGGAATCGAGAAACAACAGGGGATTTGAAAAGAGAAGGCTGATCAGGAAGACGTAAGAAAGCAGAAATAGCTGAAAGATATCCCTTGAGGGTGCCCAGAGCAGAGCCCTGCTGGGCCAGGGAAAGGGGAAAGAGGAGAACCTCAGAAAGAGGGGCGGAAAGGGGACCCACAGCCTCTGCTGTGCACCATGCCACGAATTTGTTCCACCTGCAGGCGTATACCGATTTTGTGGAGGGACGCTTGGCTGTCAGAATAACATTACAGACTTCAGGAGGCAAGTCAAATGACATCAACTGCCGCCGCTCAATCTCCACGCATGGAGGTGGAGGCTGGACAAGTTCGGGTGGAGGACCGTCCCGTGCTGCTGCGACAGAAGAGGCAGTCGTATCGGGGGATCGATTGACAGACTGGGTAGCTCGGGATACCAGTACCTTCGTGCCCAATCCGGAGCCACCAAGATGACTTGGGCCCGGTCGCGCCTGATCTTCTTCAGCACTCTGGGCAGAAGTGGAATAGGCGGAAAGGCGTACAACAGACCGCAACTCCACTCGCGACGAAAAGCGTCTCCGAGCGAGTGCCGCCTTGGAAACTCCAGCGCGCAGAACTGCTGACATTGCGAGTTCTCTTCGGTGGCGAATAGATCTAACCAAGGCTCTCCCCACTGCCGAAATAGGACTTGCGCCACGTCACAGTTCAGACGCCATTCGTGATCCATCATGCACCGGTGGCTGAGTTCGTCTGCTCTGGCGTTCAGAGAGCCCGCCAGATGTTGAACCACCAGGGTGATGCCCTGATGGTCCAGCCATGTCCAGAGGCGCAGAGCCTCCTGGCAAAGGGTCCACGACCCCACCCCACCCTGTTTGTTGCAATACCACATGGTGGTGGTGTTGTCCGTGAACACCTGCACTACACTTCCCCGGACAGAGGGAAGGAATGCCTTCGGTGCAAGCCGGATCGCCCGCAGCTCCAAAAGGTTGATATGGAGCCGGGACTCCACCGGAGACCAGAGGCCTCTGATCTCCGCCTCTCCCATGTGGCCCCCACCATCCCAGGAGGGACGCATCCGTCACTACGACATGCTCCGGTTGGGATAGGGAGAGGGATCTGCCACTGACCCAATCACAGTCCGTGAGCCACCACTGCAGCTGTCTTGCAGTGCCCTCCGAGACCAAGACATGGTCGGACAGGTTGCCCCGATGCTGGGCCCACTGAAACTTCAGGTCCCTCTGTAGAGCCCGCATCCGCCATCTGGCACAGGATGCAGGAGGCCATCAGACCCAGAAGCCGCAGCACCAACCTGACCGAAACCCGGGATAGAGGCCGAAAGATGGGAATCAGAGCCTGAATATCCCGGACCCGCTGCTCCGGAGGACAGGCCCGGCACTGCGCCGAGTCCAGAACCGCTCCGATGAAGAAGAGCTTCTGGGAGGGACTCAGATGCGACTTCGGCACAATGATGGAGAACCCCAGCAAATGCAAGAGGTCGGCCGTAGTCTGGAGGTGGGAGACGACTGCCTGGGGCGAGCCCGCCTTCAACAACCAATCGCCGAGATAGGGGATGACTGGGACCCCCAATCTGCGCAGATGAGCTGCGACCACCGCCATCACTTTTGTGAACACCCGAGGGGCACTGGTGAGACTGAAGGGGAGCACGGTAAACTGAAAATGCTCTTGGCCCACCGTGAACGGCAGGTAACGCCGGTGGGCCGGCAGGACGGGGATGTAAAAATAAGCGTCCTGCAAGTCCAACGCTACCATCCAGTCTCCAGGGTCTAGGGCAGCCAGAACCTGAGCTAAGGTGAGCATCTTGAACTTCTCCTTCCGGAGGAAGGCGTTGACGCTCCTGAGGTCCAAGATAGGGTGTAGGCCCCCTTTGCCCGTCTTGGGAACCAGAAAGTAGTGGGAATAACAACCATGACCTACTTCTGGACCAGGAACCCGCTCGTTGGCCCCCTTGACCAAGAGGCCTTAACTTCCTCCTGCAGAAGTTGCAAGTAATCCCTCGAAATTCGATGGCACTGCGGAGGGAGTAGCCCCTTCGGACTATTTGCAGCACCCACCTGTCCGATGTGATGGTACGCCAGTGGAGTAGGTGATGGCGAACTCTGCCTCCCACTGGCGTGGAATGGGCCTGAAAGCTCGGATCAGGATGGCTTTGAGGCGGATGCTGCTGGGGTAGATGTGGACGGACCGGCACATTGTCCCCCTGTACCGCCTCGGCGGAATCCACGTCCGCATGAAGGTTGGTTCTGCGGCCGGTGGCTAGGCGGACGTGAGGGGGCGCCCCTTCCTTGGCCATGAAAGGGACAAAAAGCAGAAGATTTCGGGTGCGGGCTGAGAGGCCCAAGGACTTGGCCGTAGCCCTGGAGTCCTTAAAGCACTCCAGCGCACTATCCGCTTTGTCGCCAAAAAGGCGACTGCCATCGAAGGACATGTCCATGAGGGTGCTCTGTACATCCCCGGAAAAACATGTGGACCGCAGCCAGGCGTGGCGACGAAGTGCCACCGTGGTCAACGTTATGTCCAGTCCACATCGGATTGCATGCCGTGCCGCATCCCGCCCCTCTGCAAGAGCCTGGGCAAGCCGTGTCCGGGCCTCCTCCGGACACTGGGGCAGCACGTCCTCCACCGTATCCCACAGGGAGTGGGAGTAACCATCCAAAAGGCACGCGGTGTTGATAGACCGCAACCCCAAACTAAGGGAGGAGAACAGTTTCTTCCCAAACTGCTCTAACCTTTTGGATTCCCAATCTGGAAGGAGGTTTGGGAGGTAGAGGCCTGGATAACCAGGCTCTCGGGCGTGGGGTGCATGGACAGAAAAGTGGGGTCGCCCGGTGCAGGGCGGTGGCGCCGGGCCACGTTCCGGTCCACAGGAGGGACCGTGGAGGGCTTGGACCAGGTTCTCTTCAGAACGTCAATCAGTGCTTCATTAAACTGCAGCAGAGGCTCCGAGCAGCTTGCTGACGGTTGGAGCACTTCAGTGAGGAGATTAGTCCTCACGGCCACAGCAGGCAGCTCCAGCCCGAGGGCTTCGGCCGCCTTGCGCAGCACCACAGAAAATTTGGCACCTTCCTCCGAAGCCACGGTCGGAGGAGAGATGAAGCCAGTGTCAGGGGAGGTATCAAGACCACTGGCATCCCCCAGTTCGTCTGTCCAGTCCTGAGATAACCTGCCCTGCCTTGCCAGAGGGTCCTCAGACCCCTCCCAGTCGTCACCGTCATCCGATTCCTGGTATACTGGTGGAATGATCGGAGCCGGGCGGAAGATTAAATTGCCACCCATCGGCGTCGGGTGCGACGCCGCTCCGACGCCGGGCCCGGACCGGGACTAAACCATAAACGGTGTCCTCCGAAGCCGGGGGCGGCACCGGAGGGGTCGGCGCCGGCAGAGGGGTCGTGAGGTCGCCCGGCACCGACAGGGATCCAAGCCTGGATCCCTTCGGGGACCTGCGGCGTCGGGACCGGAGTCGACGAGGGCGCCGGAGCTGCCGGCTCGCTAGGCCTCCCAGTCGAGCCTGCGGAGACCGAAGGCGCGCCGGTAGGCATCGACGGCGGGGCCAGGTTCCTCATGGCCATGAGGAAGGCACTGACCTCCGCCGGAGTCGCATCAGACCCAGGGACCGGAGGGTATGGGGTCGGATGGGACTCCTACGGCTCCGATGGAGCCGCGCGGATGGTGCCACCTGAACGCTCAGCCGAATCGTGCGACCGACGAGGGGAGCCCGAAGAGCGATGTCGCCTCTTCGACGTCTTGCTGTACTTCGACTTACCGGACCGCGAAGACTTGGACCCCGACGACCGGTGATGGCTGCAGCTCTGCGACCGGTCCCTCGACCTCCTCGTCGACCGGGACCTTGAGCGGCGCGGAGCCGACTGCCGGAACTCGAACAGCTTGTGGGACCGCTCCCGCCTAGCCTTCGAAGTCAAGGCCCGGCAGTCGAGACACGACTCGGCATCGTGGTCGGTCCCGAGGCAATAGAGGCACCGGCGGTGGTGGTCCGTGACCAACATCAGTCGGTGACAGGAGTCACAAGCCTTGAAGCCAGGCATCCCTATCGGCACCAGAGCAGAGGTCGACGAAGAATGGAACCAAAAAGAGTTCAAAAAAGTTTAGTCAAAAAGTGACTAAAAGGGTATGCTCTTCCCGGATCGGCGCTTACTGGCATGGAAAAAATAAGAATGGACGTCAGCGCGCGAGGGCGGCGTCTAAGTACTCCGACGACGTCATCCCGGCGATCATGACGACGGACGCGGAGCCGCAGACGACGCCTAGCGACGCGCAAGGGTATTGCTGACGAAAAATCTTTCAGGATCCAGCCTGATGCCTGGGGATATTCTAAGGTGAGGAATCTGACTAACGTGTTTCTTTCAGATCTGTTGATGCGGGGGAACTGGTTCTATTGCATGTTTTTGTAGTAGGGAAACCACTTCTTGTTTGAGAAGCGTTAAATGGTCTGTTGACATTGGACGCTGTCTGGGCGGTATGTTTGGGGGAGTTGAGGTGAGTTCTAGACAATAACCCGATTGGATGATTTGTCTCGCCCACCTGTCCGTAGTGATGGCGTTCCAGACAGGTAGGAACTGTAGCAGTCTTCCCCCAACCGGAGTAGAGTGGTCCAGGGGAAGTGGAGGGAAGTCATTGGGTGGGGGTGGAGGCGGAGCGAGTATTGTTAGTCTTCCCTCTGCCCTTGTTGTTATTGCCTCTGAAGCCTCCTCTGTGATAACCTCTGGTAAACGATGTCTGGGTGGGACTTTTGTAGGATGTGGATGGGTTGTCAGAGGTATAACCTCTAGAGGCGCCCTTATAATATGAGTGACAAAATGAACGTCTGGGAGCTTCCGATTGCAAGGCTCCCAATGATTTGGCAGTATTAGTATCTTTTTTCATCTTGTCTAAAGATGAATCTACAGTAACCCCAAACAAGTGTTCCTGGTCAAACGGTTGATTTAGTATAGTAGTTTGAACCTCGGGTTTGAACCCCGAAATGCGTAGCCATGCATGTCTGCGCAACAGGGCACTGGTGTTAACAGCTCGGGAGGCGGTGTCTGCCACATTCAGAGCACACCGAATGGAGATATTGGTTATGAGTTTACCCTCCTAGATGAGGTCATTGGCCTTTGTTTTATATTGATCGGGAAGGTGTTGTGGTAGGGTCTCTAGCTTGTCGTAGTGTGCCCTATCATATCTAGCCAGCAAAGCCTGTGTGTTGGCAATTCTCCAAATGTTGGCTGCGTGTGACGCTGTTCTTTTACCAGACGCGTCCAACAGTTTTGACTCCTTATCAGGAGGTAGAGCATCGCCTGAGGTTTGGGAGTTAGCCCTTTTCCTGGCGTTGGAGACCACTAAGGAATCCAATGGGAGTTGTCCTTTAATGTAAACAGGGTCAGCTGGGGCAGATTTGAATAATGTTTCTATCCTGGGGTTAATGACTCTAGCCCTTACAGGATCTTTGAACACTTCAGGATCGTGTTTAATTACCCCCTTTCAAATTGGGAGAATGGAAGTGGACCTTTGAGATAGTTCAAATGTGTCCATTAGGGAAATCCTCGTCTACTGGGTCTGTGTTTAAATTTACCCCACGGTATTGTGCAGCTCTGTGTATGAGCTGAGTGAATCCCATAGTGTCCTCTGGAGGGGAAGGTCTAGAGGTGTAGATATCATCCTGTGGTGCATCAGGAACAACATCTGGTGTGCCATAATCGTCCCATGGGCCCCCTGGGGTATTAGGATGACTAGGTTCCCCTAAAGGTGTATCGTCCCCTTCATCCTCAGAGGTGTTGTCATCCTCCTGAGGTGTAGGTGATTGTGAGGGGATTGGAGATGGGACAGGAGAGTGGTATGGAGGAGGAGGTGGAGAAGGAATTCTTAGAGGAGATGTGGCAATGTCTCTCTTCTTTGGAGGTGATGGAGCTGGTAAAGGCGTGTCCATTGTCCTTTTCCTGGGACAAAGTATGAGTTGACCTGTTTTTGGGTCTTTTATGAGAGTCTTGAGTTGGATCAAGTCAAAAAAGCTCCTCCTCATGAGTATGTTGTTTCGGTGCAGATTCGTTCGGGTCCGAGTGTTTGCGTGGCACCGGTTCTGAAGTCTGTTTGTGCTCCTTACGTTTGGAATCGGGAGGTTTCTTGGGTTCCGTAGGAGTCTTTGGAACCGGTTCTTTTTCCGAATCCGAGGGTTTTTTCGGATCCAAAGGATGAGCGCCTGTGCTCTTCGGAAGTGGTTGTTTGCTCGGTTCCGATGATTTACTCGGAGTCGAAGGGTCAGCACCAGTGGATTTTGGTGCCGAATGCGAAGTGTCGACTTCTTTGCCGGGCCCGAAGGCGGGGCGTGGGAAGTTTTGTTCCAGTGTGCACCTAGGCCCGAGGGTGAAGGTGTTACCAAAGCCTTTTTGGAGGTGGATGGGGGGGGGATGGGGGGGGGGGGGGGGTCGACGTCAGTACTTGCATCCAGAGGATGACTGGATAAAACATTTTTCGGGAATTTATTCTCTTCAGACATTAGATTCTGTCTAGGCACTCAAACCCAATGATAATATAGCTTCTAGACGAACTTCCACATTTATTCCGTTTAGGTTAGAGGAAGTTAACAGTGCAATAAATGCTAGTAAGGGTGGGAAGGCACCTGGTCCCAATGCTATTCCAGTGGACCTGAATAAAGTCAATATTGCTTTGTGGGGACCTGTACTAACCATTGTTTTAAGGACCTGCTGTAATATAGGTTTTTTCCCCACATGGGCGAAATCAATAATAGTACCTTTCTATAAAAAAGGAGATCAACATAACCCTGCCTGCTATAGGCCGATCTCATAGCTTGACTCAGTGAAGATAGAGGGCGGTATTATTTTAAGACTGGGCTGAATCTAAGGGTATTTTGTCTGACCTTCAATATGGGTTCCGCCCTGGGCTTGGGACAATAGAACAGGGTCTCAATCTGAGTATGTTATTGTTATGTTATGTTATGTTATTAATTTTTTTGTATAGCGCAACGGTTACTCAAAAAGAGAATCCCGGGAAAATATAATAGGATTAAGGGAGGGAACTTATATTAGGGATTTGTAGACCAGTCCTTCGCCTTTGACAATCACTCCAAGTTATGGACAATTATGTCCGATATGGGAGTGGAGCTACCGATCGTTAACTTCCCGAGAGATTTGTATACAGGTTCGAAAGCTAGGGTCAGATACGGGATTACGGAAGAATGTAAACAGCCTTTCAGTGTGGAGAGAAGGGTGAGACAGGGCTGTGTCTTAGCACATTTTCTTTTTTTGACTATACATAAATAACGTAGGCACAGATCTGACTTTAAACTCCAAATATTTGGCTCAGGTGGGCCATCACACTGTCTCTGCCCTCCCCTATGCGGATGATGCTGTTTTATTGGGCTGCACCCCTATAGCCCTGCAGTCTGTACTCAACGATTTTGTCAACTTCATGCAAGATCTTGACTTGCTAGTAAATCAACCGAAAACATTTATAATGAAGAGCGGTAGGAAACTGGCATCTGTCATGATATAAAAATTTTGGACACTATTATAAAATTTACAAACCACTTTTCATACCTGGGTGTCCTATTTGATAAAGAAGGCACGCTATCTCTACTAGCGCACTATTATTTACAAGTGCTTGTGTGGCCCTTTGAAAGTTTGCCATTAGAATGGGTACAAATCCCCCCCAGGAGATGCTCACGATTTATAAGGCTAAATGTATTAGTATAGTATTATATGGGGTGGGTATATGGGGGCATGCAAAATCTATGGCGCTACAATTGGTGGAAAATTTGTTTTTGAGGTATCTGCTTGCCACACCTAAAAGCGATTCGACATTTGTTTGCCATGCTGAGTGTGGAGCCACGATTCTTACCGACTTAATTAGGATCCAACCTACTTTACTTTGGCATAAAGTCTGGACATCAGAATATGCCGCCTTGAATTGTGCTATCATCGGGGACTGCTTAAAATCCACCATGAGTACATGTATGCCATGGCTGACATGCATACGTTTTTAATCGCGATTTGGGGCATCCAGCCTATATTAATAACCCTGAATCTCTAGTAGTAATTAGCAGGAAAGAACTAAAAGCAGAATGCATTATGCATTTAGAGAACATAAGATTGACTGCTGAATTATTAAAGCCCACTGTTTTAAGAAATCAGCTTATTTTAACTAGTTCTGATATGCAGCCATACTGGAAAGGTGTACCCAACTCAAGGCACAGATTTGTCCTGACTCATCTTAGAATGGACATTTTTCACCGGATGGTTAGCTTTCCTGAACCTACTGATTTGTCTTTAAACCTAGGTAATTGCCCCTATGACAATATAATTATACAGAGCACTATGCATGTCCTACTTTTTAGTAAATGTTATAAACAGTAGCAAACACTATATTTTAAGCCTTCTAAAGCTATTAAAGTTTACTCAATGCCACCCAGCTTACCTCTTTTTACAATCATTGCCCACCATTGATATTTGTTGTAGAATGTAAAGTTCTTTATGGGCCACACTTTATGCTAGAAAGAACATTTTGATAGATGACCGGACTAATTCTGCATGACATTGGATAAGCGATTACTCGATTCATTATGTTTAATTAATTCATTATTTTTATACCATATATATAATAAAATATGGATTTTAACAAAACATTTATTCTGAGAAGTTGGCCTGATATATGATGTCACTAGTTCTAGTGTAGACCTTGTATCAGTCGAAACAACCCTTATGGTGATTATTTGTAAAGTCAACCTTATAGACCAGCTATCCTACTGGTAGCATGGACAAGAGCAGTCTTAGGCTAAACTCTGTATGGCATGTGAAGCCAGCTGCTATACCATTTGCAATCCCTTGAATACCAAATGAAAGGACACCACAACAGATATATAAAAATAGGATGTATTTATTCTAGTCAAAATACCCTCAGCACTCTTTGAGATTCGAGGTAAGTACAACACAGTCTTATTTAAGCATACATAAGTCACACAGGTAAGTAATACAGTTAGGCCCTAGGGGCCACGCAAACCATATACTAAGTAAGTGGTATAAGGACCACTGTCACAAACACAGGTTAGACCAAGGCCTAGGGAATCGATGGGGCTACACTATTCTACTAGTTACTAGGCAGTGGGAGGCCCACGGGATTCAGGTGCAGAGTGGAAACACTCATGCGTAATGCGTTAAAGTCGATAGAAATAGTAATGTTTAAAAATAAAGAGTTTTAGGACACTTCGGAAGGAGCTAGCAGTTGGAAACTTGGAAACCAGACTCTTGGATAGTCAATATCCTTGTGAGCACCGGAGTACTCAGTTTACCTAGCCCACAGGCTGCGGGTGCATAGGTGTGAACTAGCGTCGGGTTTCGTCGTTGACTCCTATGGATGCCTGAAGAAAAGATGCTGACAGGCAGTCAGTGAAGAGTGTCCGGTGGATCCCAAGATTGGAATCAAGAAGGAAGGTACCTGCAAGCAGAGAGGACAGAGTTTAGGTCACCAGCCAGGAGCCGGGAAGGAACCAGGAAGGAACCAGGCGATGTCGTGAAGATGCAGGTGAAGAGGTGAAGCTTGTCGCAGCAGCCACGGGTACCAGGAGGTGTCGAGGACGACCAAAACCAGGAGGCGAGCTGTCCCACGAGGGCTCTTGCTGTTGGCGGCGTCGATGTCGAGTTTGGACCCAACAAGCCTTGGCAAGCGTAACCCACGCAGGATGAAGGATTCGCTTCTGTTGCAGACCAGGAAGGCCTGAGGTGCTTCTCTTTCACAGGAAAGCAGGGGCCAGTCTGGAGGAGCCAAACCAGCGGTTAAAAGTTAAGGGTTCGTCGTCACAGAGGCTACTAGCCAACGGGCAAGTAACCGGACAGACGCGTCGAGCAGGAAAATACAGAAGGGCCCCACGCAGAACTCGTGGAGTGTGGAGGGCTGATCTTCGGTGCAGATGGTGCTCGGGGTTGGGGCTTCTCAATCCCCAAAGCACAACTTCGAGGATGCCTCAGAAGCTGCGCTGGAAGCTAGTAGCCAATTTTCCCAGGTAGCCGGTCCCACGTCTCTCGTCGCCTTCACGGATCTTAGCTTTGCTGTGGATGTGGATCAGGGTCGGAGAAGTCTGGAAGTCAAGGCGCTGGTCGGGCTCTGCAGTCGGTTCCTCGTAGAACTTCAGGCAAAGTAAACGGCAGGTGGCTTGATGGTGCCTGTTTGCACAGGGTGGCCACTCCTTGGCCACAAGGGAGATTCTTCAGTCTTCTTCCGTAGTCGAATGTCGAAGGTCCAGAGTTTCTGTTCTAGTTGCAGTTCAGGATAATCCAAAGTCCTAGGGACTCAGCTCCCACTCTTATACTAATCTGGGGGGCTGGGTTACCTGCAAGGTCCCTCCTATGGGTGGAACCAGGGAGGGGGGTGGTTACACCCCATTCCCTTTGTCCAGTTTCGCGCCAGGACTGGGGCTGGAGTGCCCCAGCACCGGTTTGAACTGGACTATGCATGGGACACCTTGTGTGCCCCAGGCAGTGTCTCGTTTCTTTCATCCCTCCCTGCCCCAATACACAAGTGTTAGACACCTTACACAACATGTTTTGATAAAGACAAACGATAGTTAACATAACCGCGAGGATTATAAGGCACTTTAAGAGTATATGGTAGGCGATATCATAGAACAGCTATAAGGACATGGTTCCGAAAGCTGCAGAGAGGCTCAGCTCATGCTAGAGCACCATCTCACATGTTACCAAGCACTCTGCCTTCAGGATTGTTAAGGCCTGCCATAGGAGTGACTGAAAGGTACCCATGTGTCTATATATAAGGCAGGTATAGGGATACTATACCTAAGCAAGGGGTGGTTACACGACCTTGCCCCAGCTGAGTGATCAGCCAGTTGTGTCATAATGGAAGGCCAGCCAGGGGTGGCATAATACATGCTGCAGCCCCTGGTGGGCCTAGGGTACACCCATGCCCTGGGTACCTAAGGTACACTGTACAGGGCCCTAGAGGGTGATCCTTACCAATTGGGTTATGTACCTAGAGTACATAGTGTGAATTTAGAGAGAGAACATCTGGGCTGTGGGTCTGATTAGCAGGCCCACAGCCACATCTAAGTCGAAAACCAGTGTAGCAAAAGCAAAAAGTGGGGGTGACCATAGAAAGCAGACCCTACTCTCCTACAGTTACTATGAATCATAATAGGAGATTTGAATAGGAATGTATGGTGGACCCTGAGCTGAGGTTTTTACACTCCTCCATCTCTTCTCTTTCTATGCCTTAATTAAATGCATAAAACTTAAGTGGGGGCGACATAAATGAGGATCAATATGATTGATGAATACTTAAATTAAATGAATTGAATTTTTATTGTATTTTTATGTACTTCTTTCGGGGTCCTTTCATGGTCTAATATATTTAGATCGAATAAAGTTGGTACTTGACTTCTTGAGCCAAACCTGCTCTGAGAAACACAAAGAAAAGGGATCCCAGAACTCATTCACGATGGAGAAAGCATTGACCAATGCTTTAACAGAAATATTGCGAAGACAACAACAACTATTGGTATGTAACTCATTGGTTGTCCTGAGAAAAACTCCCAGTGATAAAGTGAACACCTCTGGAACCACCTAAAACGTGTAAACTCCACAGAAGGAAAAGTAAAACAATTACATACGTAACAACCAGGTTAAGGTCGCACTGCAACATAATGAAAGGCACATTTACGTAAGCATATCCATGAGTCCTTTGAAGAAATACATCACAATAAATGACTTGCAAATACATCACAATAAATGTCTTGCAAATTTGCAAGTCATAAACAGAAGCTGTTACTACGATGAAGTCTGAAATATATTTTAGGGACAAGCTGAGTAACCAGCAATATGACACTTAATAAAAGAGGATGGCGAGACTGAGGGATATCACATGCCCCAAAGAAGGGAATGACTGCCGGAGAATTTAAAACAATGCTAACTGACTTAGAAGTCCACAATCAGGCCGCAGATATCATAAGCCTGAAGTAAGATGTGTGTGGAAAAAACAAGGTGAAATGGAGGTCAACACATGAAAGGCCTAGAGCAGGTATTCAACATCAACATCCAAAGGTAGGTTATATCAGACAGAGCAAGAACTCACTGAAGAATCGAACGAGAGGTAAAACACAGTTTCCTGGGGACAAAAATCTACGAAAGTGGAATAACCTATGCAATAGCAACAAGTGTTGATTATAGGAAAAAATGTTTCCACAGGAAACAGAGGATATAAAATGTACAGGAAGGGATAAGATAAGCACACCTACAGTCTTCATTATACTAATGTATATGGGGGAAGAAAACCCAGCCTCTTCTTGAAGGAAGTGAAGAAGCATATTAACTAACCCCAGAGGGCTAGAAGCATTATGACACCATGTAGAACAGAGTATAAGGAACTGACCAGAGAGATTGCGTCTGAGGGGACAACCAATACCCATTGCTTACTAATTCCAAGAAAGACGGAGCTAAAAAGTTCAATGAACACGTGCAAGCAACAAGGAATGCACCGTGAGATGGAAGATAGCCATCAACACAGAAGGAGACTACATGGTGGCGCCTTCAGAATAAATATTAAGGCACCTGATTCCACGGGTGGTGCATGAGCTCTTGTATAAGAGGTGCCTTTGTCATCAAAGGTAGAAGACCTTGCCCCTAAGCAATAAGTATCACACATCACTTGCATGGAAGAGCATGGAAGGACAACGAGACTGGTAGTACAAGAGAGATGTCTCTTGAGCATGACCTGCACAGATTGTGAACGTAGACAGGATGCCACAAACAAGGAAGATTAGCAAGGTACCAGGATGAAGGAAAATTCTTTCCTTCGGGAGCACAAAATGGAATTTGAACCTGTGTACCACAGATGCCTGAGAATCCAGTGGCAAGAGCCCATCCTGCTGAGGTAGAGTGAGAGAACTTGTTAAAGAGGAGAGTGAACATTGCTCTCAACAGTAATAAACTATAGGACCCCACTCTGATATCAATCACAGAATTTGTAAAGCGCACCACTCACCCGTGAGGGTCTCAAGGCGCTGAGGAGGAAGGGGGGGTTTGCCGCTACTGATCGAACAGCCAGGTCTTGAGTTGTCTCCTGAAGGTCAGCAGGTCATGGGTCTGTCGTAGGTTCAGAGGAAGGGTGTTCCACGTCTTGGCGGCGCGGTGGGAGAAGGATCTGCCGCCGGTGGTGGTTCTTCGAATGCGCGGGACAGTGGCCATGGAGAAGTTGGCGGAGCGGAGCTGGTGGTTGGGAACATAGAGTCTACTGTTGAGGTAGGCTGGGCCAGTCTTGTGGAGTGCCTTGTGTGCATGGATGAGGAGTTTGAAGGAGATTCTCTTGTCGATGGGGAGCCAGTGCAGGTCTCTCAGGTGGGGGGTGATGTGGCTGTGGCGTGGAATGTCGAGGATCAGGCGTGCAGAGGCGTTTTGGATTCTTTGTAGTAGTTTGATGAGCTTGGCCGGGGCTCCAGCGTCGAGGGCGTTTCCGTAGTAGAGTCTGCTGCTAACTAGGGCCTGGGTGACTTTCTTTGCATGTCAGTGGGGATCCACCTGTAGATCTTGCGGAGCATGCGGAGGGTGTTGAAGCAGGAGGAGGAAACTGCGCAGATTTGCTTAGTCATGGAAAGCGTTGAGTCGAGGATGACTCCCAGGTTGCGTGCGTGGTCGGTAGGTGTCAGGGGTGCCCTCAGAGTCGAGGGCCACCAGGAGTCGTCCCAGGCTGATGGGTTGGATCAGAGTATGAGGATCTCCGTCTTGTCCATGTTCAGCTTCAGTCGGCTGAAGAATCAAAGATGACTATCTCCCTTACTACCCAAGTGGGCAGCACTTCTATCAAGGGGTCACTGGTCACCTTTACAGAGGTGAGCTGCAAGTCTAGGACTGCAGCTGCCCTCTTAAGCACCTCAGCGAGGGAAAAGCTCATCTCTATAGCAAGGCTTGGGTGGGGTAAGAAGAAGGTCTGAAGCTGGCAAGGACTCGAGGCAACTAGCCTCACCCAGTTCTGTCAGCCAACTACCCTCCGACCCCAAAAGCCTGTACCCCATAGAAAAAACAGCAAGAGTGTGTTTGGAAGGGGGAGGAAAGGTGTCTAAGCCGGATGGC
Source organism: Triturus cristatus (assembly GCF_964204655.1). Classification (NCBI taxonomy): domain Eukaryota; kingdom Metazoa; phylum Chordata; class Amphibia; order Caudata; family Salamandridae; genus Triturus; species Triturus cristatus. The sequence goes on from NC_140590.1 coordinate 1,319,514,776, forward strand.
ACTACTGGCGCCACACCCAATGTCGTGTGGCGTCGGTGCAGCCTTGCTGCCGCATCAGAAAGAGTGATCAGCATATCATAGAGAGATCCAGCCGGCGTCGCTGTCAGCGTCGGCTGACCAAACTCTGGATTCGTAGGTGGGAACCCCGAAGGACTGTGCACCAAAGCCAATACAACTACAGATCCAGAGGGTCTAACTGCCTCCGTGGGCAAACCCGCCAGTGTGGATTCTTTGAGGACACCTGGCACCTTCTTGGGGCTCGAAGAAGCACCAGAGGGAGGTGGATGTCAAAAGATGGCATGGAGGGAATTATAGTACTCCCAAATCTGGGCTAGAGTTGCCCTGGCTCTAGGGCCTACGTGGCTAAGTCGGGAGATGCCGCAACTTTAACAGTTTGCATTACGATGACTTACTCTGTGATGTCGAGGGAGATGGATGCCGGGGGCAACAGCTTCTGGAACCATCTCGCAATTGCGCAAGGGTCCATGAAAGACAGATGATGACGCTGGGGCTCTGCCAGTCACGGCACCAGGACCTTCATACCCAGTTCCTGCAACGCCTTTGGGCGAAGGGGAAAGCAGGAGCCGCAATCCTCAGAGTCGTGCTGCTCCCCAAGACACCACATACAAATAGATATAGGGTCTTGTGGCCGACATCTGACCCACAACCTTTGAACCCCAAGGACATTAGAAAAAAGGGCACATTGTTTCTTTGACCAAATATGTCGAGACAGGCAAAAAACGGCCAGAGGAACCATACCAGATCTGCGTTGGAAGCATGGAAAAGAAGAAACTGACGTCAGCGTGTCAGGGGCTGACTTAATTGGACTCCATCGACGTCGCATCTGGTGGATGATATTGCTACGCAGTTGTACAACGGACTCTACCGATGCACAAAGGTACAGCTGAGATCCTTTTTGGATCCCTGCTAATAGGCTGCTCATGCTGCAAACATCACATGATGACTATTTTATGCACACTGATTCATGATGTAAACTGCTCTTCCCTTAAATCCCTTACATATATTACTTGCTATGAGGTATTCTAGAACAACTGTGAAAGAATGCAATCTCTATTTCAAAAATCATAACATTTAGAGAAGGCTTCAAAAAAGACAGCAAGGTAAACGGCAACTGCACTACCTAGGCTAGTCACAAAAGGTACTTTCAGCTCGTATTGCCCACCTCAAATGGCCAGCTGCCACATGATCACAAATATATTCAAGAGAAAGGCTGATGAGAGGCAATACACAAAAGCTGTAAATTACAGTGCACACAAAGCAAAGTTCATTCCGCAGGCGTTGTGAGTTTTGTTGCAAATCTTTATTTTCCAAAAGTCCTTTGTACAAATGTAGAAAACAGCCAACGCGTTTCACCCGTCACAAGGGCTTCTTCAGGGCTGTGAATTCATACGATACAGGAAATATTTAGAAACCGTTATTTAATAAGATATTCAGTTGTTGGTAAAAAGACAAATCCGTTAGCAAAAAAAGGAAAAAAGTGAGCTTCGACAGTCAAAGTCCAAAAGAGTAGAACGGAGCAAAAGTCACAACTGAGAAGGAAACAACCATGCTAATTGTGATTCAAGGAAAAGTCAAAAAGTCACAAAGTAAAAGAGCGCAGCTAGAATGCCATTTAGGACCTTCCTGTCAAAAACAAAGGAAGCAAGACATAGCCTAAAGGATACCGAAAAAAATCGATCCCCAAGATTGAGTAAACACTCTAAGTGAAATAAAGTATGGTAGAGTATCAAGACTCAAACTACTTCTTACCAAAGGCAAGATGGCCAGATTTGAGTGTCAGTTGGTAGAATCCAGCAATAAGTGTTATTGTAAAGCGTCCCTGTTAGTGGACGTTCTCTCCTAACATGAAGCCTAGATATAAACAAAGTATAAGCTATCAAGAACTCATTGCCAAACAAGCTGAAATCAGTTAAAAAATGTGGTCCCAATTTTTAGAAAGATGAGAAGTAAAAAGAGCAAAACGCTCAAAAGTATGGTTAGACGAGATAGAGGCTGAAATTGGTGCTCAACCAAAATCAATTTCACCCATAATGCGGATGAGAAAAACAAGTAGAGCATACCTAAAACCAGTAACTAGCACCTTGTTTCCTCAGTCCAATTAGAACGTACGTCGTCTCCAATGGCGAAGAACTAAGTCTTACGGCATTATTAAGCCTCCAGTGTAGTCAGATAGCTGCTGTCACCCTGGTAGAATGGGTGCGCAGTCCTACCAGAGGTTCTTTTTAGCCAGAGAGTAACTTTAATACACAAGACGACCCCGCGGAAGATAGTTCTCTAGTGTACAGCCCGGCATTTCTTGGCACCCACATAGCCAACAAAGAGCTGGTCATCCACCCGGAACTGTTCTGTGCGGTAGAGATAGAACGAAAGCGCAAGTTTTGGGTCCAGACGGTGGAGCCTCTCCTCTTCTCTTGAAGGGTGCGGAGGCGGAAAGAAAGTGGGCAGAGGGACAGTTTGCCCGAGATGAAAGGCAGAGACTACTTTTGGTAGAAAGGAGGGACGCGGTCGATGCACAACCTTGTCCAGATGAATCACCAGAAAAGGAGGTTTACAGGAAAGAGCCTGGAGTTCACTTACCTGCCGAGCAGAGGTGATGGCCACCAGGAAGACAGTTTTCAATAACCGCAAAGGACAGTTATGAAGAGGCTCAAAGGGAGCACTCATCAAGTATGTGAGAACCAGGTTCAAGTCCCATTGAGGCATCACAAAAGGAATAGGAGGGAAAAGGTGAGTAATGCCTTTGACAAATCTATTAACAAGGAACTCCACTTGCGACGAAAAGCGTCGCCGAGCGAGTGCGGCCTTGAAAACTCCAACGCATATAACTGCTGACATTGCGCGTTCTATTTGGTGGTGAATAGATCTAACCACTGCTGAAAGAGACCTTGTGCCACCTCCGAGTGAATACGGCATTTGTGATCCAACATGCACCTGCGGCTGAGTTCGTCCGCCCTGGCGTTCAGGGAACCTGCCAGGTGGTGAACCACCAAGGAAATGCCTCGACGTTCCAGCCGCGTCCAGAGACGCAGAGCCTCCTGACAGAGTCCACGACCCCACCCCGCCTTGCTTGTTGTAGTACCACATGGCGGTGGTGTTGTCCGTGAACACCTGCACAACTCTCCCCTTGACAGAGAGAAGGAATACTTTCAGTGCAAGTAGGATTACCCTGAGCTCCAAAAGGTTGATATGGAGCTTGGACTCCGCCGGAGACCAGAGGCCTCTAATCTCCGCCTCTCCCATGTGGCCGCCCCATCCCAGGAGGGACGCATCCGTCACCACTGTGAGCTCCGGTTGGGGAAGGGAGAGGGATCTGCCGCTGACCCAACACTGGTCCGTGAGCCACCACTGCAAGTCCTATGCAGTGCCCTCCGAGATCTGGAAGTAGTTGGACAGGTTTCCCCGATGCTGCGTCCACTGGAACTTCAGGTCCCACTGCAGAGCCCGCATATACCATCTGGCATGATTGATCAGCAGGATGCAGGAGGCCATGAGGCCCAGCAGCCTCAGGGTCACCCTGACCGAAACCCAGGACCAGGGCCAAAAGATCAGAATCATAGCCCGAATGTCCCGGACTCGCTGTTCGGGAGGATAATCCCGAAACTGCTCCGTATCTAGAACCGCTCCGATGAAGAGGAGCTTCTGAGAGGAAATCAGGTGCGACTTCGGCACGTTGATGAAAATCCCAGCAAATGCAGGAGGTCGGCCATAGTCTGGAGGTGGGAGACTGCCTCGGACTAGCCCGCCTTCAACAGCCAGTCGTCGAGATAGGGGAAGACTGAAACCCCTGATCTTCACAGATGAGCTGCAACCACCGCCATCACTTTCGTGAACACCTGAGGGGCGCTGGTAAGGCCAAAAGGGAGCACGGTGAACTGAATGTGCTCGTGGCCTACTGTGAACCGTAGGTAACGCCGGAGGGCCGGCAGGATGGGGGTATGAAAATAAGCATCCTGCAAGTCCAACGCTACCAGCCAGTCTTGCGGGTCCAGGGCAGACAAGACCTGAGCAAGCGTGAGCATCTTGAACTTCTCCTTCCGGAGGAAGCGATTGACGTTCCGGAGGTCTAGGATAGGACGCAGGCCCTTGTCCTTTTTCGGAACCAAGAAGTAGTGGGAGTAACAACCATGACCTACTTTTGGCATCAGAACGCGCTCAATGGCCCCCTTGTCCAAGAGGGCTGCAACTGCCTGCTGGAGAAGTGCCAAGTGATCCCCCGACATGTGGTGGTAACTGAGGTGGCATGGCTGGAGGGGTAGACTCGAAGGGGAGGGAGTAGCCCCTTCGGACTATCTGTAGAACCCACCTGTCCAAAGTAATGGTGCGCCAGTGGGGGAGGTGATGGCGAATCCTGCCGCCCACTGGCGTCTGGTGGACCTGAAACACTGGACTAGGAAGGTTTTGAGGCGGTGGCAGCAGGGGCGTTGGTAGATTGACCCACCTGCTAGCCCCGGGACCCACCGCGGCGAGCTCCAAGACCGCGGCTGCGCTGAGACTGCGGCTGCGCAGGCTGGCGTTTCTGAAAGGAACGCGTTTGGGCGCCTCGACCCTGACCCCGAAAGGAGCGAAAAGCAGACTCCGAGGGAGTGCGTGAGGTGGCGAGACCGAAGGACTGGGCCGTAGCCCGAGACACTCTAAAGCGTTCCAGGGTGCTATCCGCCTGGTCACCAAAGAGGCGTGTGCCATCAATGGGCATGTCCAACAAAGTGTTTTGGACATCCCCGGAGAAGCCAGTAGCTCTGAGCCAAGCGTAACGGCGGAGCGCCACTGTCATGGAAAGTGCCCTGCCGAGTGAGTCGGTTGTGTCAAGACCACAACAGATAGTAAATTTGGCAGCATCTCTCCCCTCGGTAATGGCCTGGGAGAGCACTGCCCGAGCTTCCACAGGGCACTGAGGCAGCACCTGTGCAACGGTGCCCCACACAGAATGTGAGTAACGGCCGACCACGCACGTAGTATTCACCAACCGCAACACGGAACTGGCAGAGGTGAAAAGCTTTTTCCCCAAACTGCTCCAGTTTCTTAAATTCCTTGTCCGGACTAGCAGAAGGAAATGCGCTCGGAGAGGCAGAGGCCTGGACAACCACACTCTCAGGCGTCGGGTGTTGCGTGAGAAAGCTAGGGTCACCCGGCACCGGGCGATGGTGGTGTGCCACACCCTTATCCACAGGAACCACTGTGTTAGGCTTGTTCCAGGTGCTTAACAGGACGTCAGTAAGTGCATTGTTGAAGGGCAGCAGCGGCTCCGCGGAGGAGGATGCTGGCTGCAGCACCTCAGTCAGGAGATTGGTCCCGATAGGCACAGACGGGAGCTTGAGATTAAGAGCCTCAGCAGCCCTACGCAACACCTCAGAAAAAGTCGCAACCTCCTCCGTAGCCACGGAAAGAGGGGACAGTGTACCAGGGTGTGGAGAGAAATCCAGATCGCCTGGACCTTCCATATCACCCTCCCACTCCGGCTCATCCTCGCATTGAGCTGCGAGAGGGTCCTCAGACCCCTCCCAGTACTCCCCTTCGCCCACCAGCTGTTTAAGAGGCCGGTAAGGACAAGATGCCCAGGGAAATGGGATAAACTCTCCACCTGGAATTGTAATCGGGGGGGTAATAGACCAATCCAGGTTCGACGTAGTCTGGCGCCGTCCTCGACGCCGAAGGCCGCGCCGGAGGCGCCGCAGGGTATCTTGCCGTCATAGCTGGGGCCAAAGGAGTCATTATGGGGGCAGAACCACCTAACGGGTCCACAGGGCCCGAAGGCGCTCCGGAGGGACCCGATAGGGCAACTAAATGGCCCATGGCCGACAGGAAGACCTGTATTTCGTCCGGAGTCGCGTGCGGGCCCGGGAAGGGCGGGTAGGCCACAGGCAACAACAGAGACTCCATCAGAGCCGCGGGGAGTGACTGCCCTCCCCCTCCACCGCGTCCCGCGACCGGTGAGGGATAGAGGAAGAGCGACGTCACTTCTTCGACTTCTTATGGCGCCGTGACTTACTTGTCCCCTATTCAGACGAGCAATGGTGTCGGCTCCGCGACCGGTCCCTCGACCTCACACGGGAGCAGAACCTCAATCGGCGCGGAACCGATTGCCGGGCCTCCAACAACTTTCGGGAACGCTCCCGCAAAGCTTTCTGCGCCATGGCCCGGCAATCGGGGCAAACCTTGGGGTCATGGGCGTGCCCCAAGCAGAAGAGACACATGTTGTGCGGGTTCGCCACCGACATGTTCCGACGGCAGGCCCTACAGGACTTAAACCCGGGCATCCCTACTGCACCAGGAGTCGAGTACTCGACAAAACAAGAAAAACAAGTCTCAGAAACCAAGTATTAACTAGAAGTACCACTCTCTCTCGGATCTGCGCTTGCTGGCGCGGAAAAAGAAAGAACTGACGTCAGCGCGCGACTAAGTAGCTCTGACAACGTCATCTCGGTGGCTAAGACGCCAGCGACTTACGCGGAGCCGCACGACGCCGCCTACCGACGAGCAGGGGTACTGCTGACGAAAACTTTCCACATCCAGTCCGACGCCTGGGGATATTCAATGTAAGGAATCTATCACCAACGTGTCTCTTTCAGATCTTTATCCGCAGCTCTGACAGGAACCCGCCCTCGCGCTAGGAGGGGAAGCAGCGAGTGTCACAGACAACAGGGGTAGGAGAAGAGGATGTCAGAACTGCTTATTACAGCAGGGATAGAAGGACAGGTTGTTATAGAGCACAACCTCGCACAGGGGTGTAGGAGCACTTTACATGAGCACTAGTTACATTGCAAAAGCACACATTCTGTACGAGGTTGTGGAAAGAGGCAAAGGACTCCTGGACTTCCTGGAGTAGTAGACAAGGCGGATGCAGAGAGCCATGAATTGTGGCAGCGGAGGACGTACCGGTCATCGTGCGCCAAGCCAGGGTTTGAGTGGGCAGGCAGCTGATTCGACCAAGACCCAAACAGCTAGCAACTTGCACGGTGAGCCAGGGGGTGGGGTGCCCTTCCATCAGCCTGCGGTCCTGCGGCGTCCAGCTACAGTTGACTCTGGGAGAGGCAGACCCCAGGCCTCCGTTCTGCCTCTGCTCAGACACCTGGCTTCTGCCCACCTTGCCTCTGCCTTTATTTCAACCTTGCTGCTCAGTTTTGCTGCCCCCGAGGATCCACAGAGACATAGTTGAGCCATCTACCCCACGGGCCGCCAGCTCCGTCAGGCTTTCTGTCCATCTTTGCTGCCCCCCCCACCGAGGATCCACACAGCCATGGTGGTGTCATCCACCCCACAGGCCTCCTGCCTGTTTTTTGTGCATTCACAACTGTGTGTGAGTGTGGCATCTGTAGTCGGCTGCCGTAAAGTGTGAGCCCGCCGTCCTACAGAAGCAGCCTGGCTTGCTTCCACAGGCCCACGTCTCATTATTTAAGTGATTATTGACCTAGCCCTCCTAGAGCTACATGAAGTGTCACCAAATCGTGCAGCACGGCCCTAGCAACTTGAAAGCTCTTGCACAAACGCATGTTCTCATCAGTGGTAAGCAGCCTAAAGGCTCACAAAAAAAAAAGAAAAGCATTGGCATAGCCAATAGGTCTCGCCTTTGGGACCGTATAAGTGTTTAGCCATGCAACAGTTGATGTTGTTGCACCAGGGATATTTGTGCTGCATAACTAAATACTTATAAGGTCCCAAAGGCAAGACCTATTGGCTAGGCCAATGCTTAATTATTATTATTTTTTTTTTAACGCTCACACACCAGCTCTTCCACGGCCCTCCCCACATACCATCCTTCCCTGCACCCCTCCTTCCGTTTGCCCCCGTCCCAAAATGCGTTTAATTGACTCCTAGCTCTTTATTCTCTCACTAACTGAGCTCGTAAAAACATTCTTTAAACACAAATGTTGTGGCTGACATCTGACAATTAATTAACCCCCTCCCAAGGAAGAGAACCGCTGATTTATGAACAGATAAAAAATCTGTTTCATGTGACAGAGGCAAAATAAATTCCTCCAAAGCGGCATGAAAAGCTGCCAGTCAGAGGGATGATCGCCCATCCATCAGCACTGCAATGAAAGCACCAGGGGCCGGGAAGACACTCATCTGCGCCGTTCAGAGAACACCTCAATTAGCTGCTAATTAATGCTCATTGAGGTGCCTGGGATCGGATGGTCACCAAACACAAGCCTTATAAACAATTTCAAACTCCCTTTGTGTTCCCCCAGCTCTACACTCCATTTTGTAATGCATGTGGGTCTTGAGTTGTTTTTTTAGGCAATTCACAAAGATAACTGAGAAATGTTATTTCACAACCATTAGACCATTATCTTCAGAAATATTTTGTACATATTTTCTTTAAAATCGGCGAATTACAACTTGGAACAACTAAAATACACACACAGCCCAAGGCACTATGAAATACAGCAATTTGACCAAAACTACACAATTATGTTGGTCACATTAAAAGCCAGGATTTGAACCAAAGACTCTGTTTAAGCCCTGGATCACACAACTCTTTTCTCAAAGCGCTTCGTTACTTCTAGAGACGATTACATTTACTGCAAACTCATTGGCACAATATATGTACATTTTTTTTTTGTAAAACATTATTTATAAGGAAAAACAAGCATCAGCAATAGCATAACTATACAGAAGGAGCAATACAATAGGCATCAGTGGTACAGTAGGTAATATTACAATAGACAGACATGTATGGTGGAAGGTCTAGGGTAACGGGGGATCATCCCACACAGGGGCCAGGGGGGCTGACAAATTTCTCGACAATAGGAGTTCCACAATCCCTACACTCAAGACCATTTTTTGGGACATCCACGGGACACATATACCGTCTTTTCTCTAAACATTGCCCAGTCCATATCCTTCTCCTAATCTTGTGCCGTGGGCGGACCCGCCGCCCCCCACCGCTGGGCAATATTCCTCTTGGCTAGCATTAGTTCCAACGTTACCCACTGCATCAGGCAGACATTCAAGTCAGGTGGATCCCATATGTTTAGGAGACACCTCCAGGCCTCCACCCGGAGTTGCACGGACAGAACAGTATTGATAGTGTCATGAATTTCCAGTCAGTAGGGTTGGATAAGTGTACATTCCCAAATTATGTGAAAAAAGGTCCCCAGCTGGCCACAGCACCACCTGCAAACGCCCTCTTCCACCCTTCCCATTCGTACCAGCTGAGGCCCCGTTACATAAGTACGGTGAAGGATTTTTAATTGAACTAGACGGAGACAAGCGGATATTGCTACGACTCTGGGAAAGGAGACCGCCTCCTGCCACTCCTCGTCATCCATTTCAATGCTGTCCCTGGTCCATTTTTCTCGGAGAGCCTTGAGAGGATCCAAGATGTTATTGACCAGTTTTTTATATATCAGGGAAATTAGGCTGGCGGGGAGATGGCCATCCAGCACCCTATCCTCCAGTGGGGAAGATTCCGTCAGCGTGGTCCCGGGTTGTAAGTGCATGCGAAGTGCGTGTCGAACCTGCGTGTATCGAAAGCGCTCCGATTCGGCTAGGTTATACTGCTGCTGCAGCGCTGCAAAAGACTTATCTGATTTGTCCCACAAATCCCCAATATTTACGATACCTATGAGATCCCATTTGTCGAAACCCTTGCTCTTCCACAGGTCACCCAATTGCTCAGAATCCCATAACGGTGTTGCAAGCGTCCGTTTTCGTCTCCATCCTAGACGATTGGTGGCTGCATGCCAGACGTGTACTGCATGCTTAGTGGGGCCCGTATTTGAATAGCGTCGGGGCCTAGAATAGAGGGCTCTACCAAAGGTCCCTCCAGAAAGGAGCCACCTATCCATGTTACATCCCGGATCACAAGGCTGGGCATAGGTGCAATGGTTGATGGAGGACAAGTGAGCCGCCCAATAATACAGAAGCCCATGAACTCTACGCAGGTTCAGCGCCGTGTTTCGGTGCGGTATGAAACCCGATTGGTCCGGGTGGATCAAGGTCCCAATCGCCGTCAGGAGGCGCGTAGCAAGGAGCTTAGCCAAGATCTTGGGCTCAGCGTTCAACAGGGATATCGGTCTGTAGGAACCACATTCGGTCTTGGGTTTCCCTTCTTTGTGGATTGTAACTATTATGGCAGTACGTTGGTCTAGTGGCAAGAGACCCGCTTGCTTCGAATCCTCACACATGGCCCTCAAGTACAGGGGTAATTTGTCTGGTTTTAGCTTGTACAATTCGATTGGTAACCCGTTTGGACCAGTGGCTTTACCCGGCTTGAGCGATCGTATGGCTGCCGCTATTTCGTCATCGGACATGTCACTGTCCATGAAGTCCTGATCGACCTCCGACAGTGTGAGTAAAGCAATATCGGTAAGCAGTTGACGGGAGTCTTCGATAGAATAGGGGGCTGCTGAGGTATAGACAGCCTTGAAGTAGGCCGCAGAGCAGTCTACGATAGCTTGCGGGTCGGACAGGGAGTTACCCTCTTGTCCCCTAAGTTCAGGTACTAGTCTGTTTGCCCATTCTTTCTTATCTAGCCAGGACAAGAGTTTCCCAGCCTTGTCGCCCACCTCATACAATCGTACCTGAACCGATCCCCCAATGGCTTTTGCCTGGTCCGTCGCTAGTGCCCTGTAGTCCTGCTGTTTAAGTTTGAGAAGGTGGAGCTTGTCTGGTGTGATGTTAACGTCTAGGTCTGCTTCCAGTCTCCCCACCTCTGCCTCCAGCGCAACCAACTCTTTGCGCTGTTCCTTCTTTTTCCTGGAAACTAGGGAAAGGGCCTGGCCCCGCAACACTGTCTTAAATGCCTCCCAAAGCACCTGCGGGGAGTCCACCAAGCCCTCATTCTCACTAAAGTAGCTGTCAATGGCCTTATGGAGCTCTCGGCGGATATGAGGGTCGCGAAGATACCACGGGTTGATAGGGGCAACTCGCCCCACTTGTTGGTAGCTGACCGTCACCTGGAGCCACACCGTTGAGTGATCAGAGATGTCCCTGGCCAGATGTTTTATCTCCTGAACATTAGCAATTTGGGATGCAGGTACCAGAAAGTAATCGATTCTGGACAGACTACCGTGTGCCCCGGAGTGGAAGGTATATTGGGAAGAGTCAGGGTGAAAAACCCTCCATCCGTCCACCAGCCCCAGGGATTCCAAGAAATCCGGGAGCCAGCTTTGCGAGCGAGGGAGAGCACGTGGAGGATATCGATCCAGGTCCCCAGAGACCACCAAATTCAAGTCCCCACCTAGCACCAAGAGGCCCTCTCGGATCTCCAAAAGCAGCGTACCTAAGTCCCTGAACGTGGTTGCCTGAAGGCACAGGGGTACATAAATCGAGAGGAAGGTTACAGGGTGGCCCTCCCACGTGCCCGAGCCTCCAACGTATCTCCCTCTAGCGTCCAACCAAGTATCCTGCACTACAAGGGGAAAGGATTTTTTTCATCAGTATGCCAACCCCCCGGGAACCCGAGGTGAAACCTGCATGGGCCAATAAAATGTAACCCCTTCTGTTCAATTCTGTACATGTATTTCCGACTAGATGGGTTTCTTGTAGTAGAACGATGTCAGGGGCATGGTGCTTAATACACTGAACAACACCACCACGTTTAATTTTGTCCCCCAGCCCATTGACATTCCAACTCAACAATTTAACCCCACTTTCTCCCACCGCTGCCATATTCACATACACTGATATTCACTGCGTGTAATGCCACTCCCCCATCCATTGTATCAATAGCAGTCGCTGATGCATTCAAGACTTCAAACTGAAAACTAAACACTCCCGGCCCAACTACCCCCCACCCGCTGCCCTGCTCTCTGGGCTTAAAACTGCCCATGAAAAACTTGCAGAGTGCCTGTCTCCCTAGAAAAATGTTCAAAAGAGAAAAGAAAAGAAAAGATTCCGCCCCTTCCCAGCCCAACACACCTACTGTATACCCTTCACAATCCAATAACTCAAGGCCATGCAAGTCCCTTTACAAAACGGTAACAAAGTTAGAAGCCCCCCACCCGCCCCTTTCACCTGCTACACATTGAAGAAAAGTACTAGTCCAGTCACCGGACACACATCTTCTCAGGCCGGTTGACTGTTGTCCGTGCCACCCCCACCTCGGTCGGCCGGACTTCTCGCATTCCTCCTCTCAATCCAGTCTGCAGCTGTCTCGGGTTGGTTGAAAAACCACACTCGCCCATCCGCCTCAATCCTGAGACAGGCAGGGAAAAGCATGGAGTACTTCATACCCAGAGCTCTGAGGACACGCTTGATTGACATGAACAATCGCCTTTGTCGCTGCACTCGTTGGGTAAAATCCGGGAAGGAGGATATATCTGAGTTCTCATATCGCAGGGGGGACCCAACTCTGAAGTTTTGAAGGATTACGTCTCTGTCACAGAAATTCAGGACCCGTGCCAACATGGGCCGCGGGGGAGCGTCCGGGATCCTGTGAGCACGGTCAACGACAAAGAACTTACTGAGGCCTTTGGGTTGCAAATGTGTAAGGATGAGTTCCTCGACAAAGAGGTCCGGCATCTGCCCCTCCGATTTCTCCGGGACCCCAAGGATACGTAGGTTGTTTCGACGCAGGCGGCCTTCATAGTCATCCAGCTTGAGGTCAGCAAAGGTACAGAAGTCCTGGAGTTCCTTAACCGCCCCCTGAAGTTGTGAGACGTCGTCCACAAGGCTGGCTATCGTGAGTTCCACCTGTTTGACCTTTTCGTTTAGTTTGTCCATATCCGCCCTAATGAGGTTGACATCTATAGCCACTGTGTCCAGAGAAGTCTTGACTCCAGTGATGGCGCCCATCACATCCTTAAGCAAAATTTCTTGCTCCTCCTCGTCCTATCCACCAGATCCGGAGTCCCTGGGCGCCCGGGCCTGCTGCGCTTCTTTAGGGACGGTATAGCAGTCCAGTTTGTTGGACTGTATATTTTTGGTTTCACGGAGCCCCATAGTCTTAACGCGCTCCATCATGACCTGCTTGAGTGAGGGGGCTTCCAGATAAGCATTTTATTGCTGGCGGCACTGCGGCCCCCACCAGGACCAGGGGAGCGACGCCCCGACCGCACCAGTATTATTGTCCCCCACTCACCACAGGCCGGGCCCACATGGGCTGGAGCAGGGGAGGCACGGGTACCTCCAACCGGCCGAATCACCCTCGGGCTGTTTACGTATTACAAAGTCCTCACGGCACTTCGGCAGGGATATATCCCGGCGGTGCGCTGGGCTTTCGCGGCGCTGCCGCAGGGGAAAGGACCTCTTCCAGGGCGTCTTGGCAGGGGGGGGGACATTCAGCATGGGGCCCGCCCCCCCCGCCACAGATGCAGGCCAAAACCCCCCCCCAGATGCCGGTCCAAACGTCCACGAGAGGCGGAGGCAACGATAAACACTCAAGGTAGGGGACACCCCGCCGCCATCTTCCACCTCGCGGCTGGCGCTCCCCGTCTCGCTCTGATCCACCCGCCTCACCTCTAGTCTAGAGCCCCGACACTGCTCCTCAGTCTTCACCGCCGCTGCCGCTATTAACGAGGTCTCTGGTTAGTCAGCCACCACTCCAGGATGTCTGTGTCGGTTCCTTGTATCGCTGCGCTACCGCCGGACCGCCGAAGGGCGGATGGAGCTTCGCATCCAGCCTGGAGCAGCACCGTGGGTCCTGGCTTCTGGCCCTTCCGCCGGCCGAGGCCTCCAGGGCCGATATCTTCGCCTCTGGGCTCGCCACGATCTTCGGAACCGGCAGGATGGACTCCGCTAGTGTTCCAATTGCAGATACTGTCGCAGGGCACGGTGGATCTGTGTCCGGGATAGATGCGGGCTAGGAAGGACGGCGGAGCTCCCTCACAGCATGGCCATCTTCAGCCTGTGCTTGGCCACGCCCCCCATATATGTAGATCCTTGATAAAAATTATCACTGATCCCGTGTCATTTCAAAACACACTATTTAAAAGGGGAGCAGTCTGGGCTGGCGGGTGCTGAGTGACCCTAGGCCATTGGGCACGAGCTGGGTTATTTTTCAGTTGTCGCACCATACAGCAACCCGAAGTGCTGCCGTGACCGAAGAAGAGTATTCTAGCCGGACCTAAAGGCAGACCACTGTGTGAGATCCGAAAATAACCGTTTGAGTGGTAACGGTGAAAGCTCTTAAATCGTGTTTTTATATATGTTTTATGTTTATAATTTAGTTGCTACCTATTGTGAAGTATGAAGTAGCTAAAACAATAAAAACAATATAACCGTGTCCATGTATATTTAACACGCGCGCACGGCGCCCCTTAGTCCATAGGAAAAATAAGACCTAACAGCATCATTCCATTTCATGAAATTATCAGTTATGGCTTTTATTTTATATTCTTCACCCTATGAAGTGAGCTCTCCCAGCCTCTGTATTGATTCACCTGTCTCTTTATTCAGCCTTGATATCCACTTCCCGCTTTTACTAAAAGTAATATCAATTTTACCAGAGTACGCCTCATTATTCCTGGGCTCACGGTCCGCTGGCCCCTTCGCAGCTGGTGTCAGCGGGGCTAACAGATGATTGTGTTGTGGAAATATGGATTTTTCTGGTCAGTTATGTCCCCTATCTTGGACCCCAACGGTTTCATGTGCATGTCACAAGTACATGTATGTTCCCTCCAGTTCCAGTTATGAAGACGCAAATACATGTGCGTCCACCGTCAACATGTCCTTTGACAGATCCGCCATGAATAGGCCGGATATTCCATTCCTAAATATGAAAGGCCACCGGCTTTATATGGTTCACTTATGCCACTTTACAGTCCAGGCAAGTAGGCCCTGATTCTGTCATCAAAACTCCTCTTGCCTTCTGCCTCTGAAAGCTCCAGTCCGAGCCTGCATCTGTGACCATGAACTTTGTCTCATTCTCTGCGCGGCTCACGAAGCCTGACATCAGCCTACTCTCTGCCAAGAACTGTATTTCACCTTCGAATTATCTGCTTCCCCCTCAGCCGATGCATTCCTGCCTAGTAGTTTAAGTAAACATTCTTCCAGTTACCAAGCAAAAAGGCCCAGCTTCTCTGTCCTCATGCAAGTAATTCATAGCCCTGTTACCATGGAATATTCCTACCCCCTCGCACTCAGTGTAGACACTTAGACGCTTGTACACGCACGCACAGTCAGTATAGAATAGATTCTGTCCGAGAGTCCTTCTTTTGTGGATAACATAGTTCTTTAAACATAGGATGTTAGATATGATTTGGGATTAGGTTGACTTGACCCCCCAGACTTCTCGTCTCCACATATAGAGCTAAATGTCAAGTCCCCGTCACCCCCTAGTTACACGTCAATTACACGTCATACTGCTGCGCGCGCATTTAGGCCAAGTATTATCTTATAGATCCACCTATGTATTACATCATAACCAATCATGTTCCTTTTTACTCATTATTACACCCATTTTCGGTTACGCAGACCAAACGTCAATTTCCTTATCAATTGTTACGCCTACTGTATTCACTTCATTATAATGTATGTACTATAAAAGTTACTTCTTGTCAATAAAGTATGTACTTCACTTCCTGAACCCCCGTGGTGATGGAACTTGGAGCATCCGATTATAATCGATTATTGGAATAAAGCCCATTCCGAAACTCTAATATCACGGATTCTGCCTCTCATTTTACTGAGCTATTTTATAATGTTTCTGTATCAAATTCAGTCCCGGTAAAGGAATTTTTATTTACCACATGATGGCGCCCGAATAGGGACACTTTCTCATCTCACGCGCCGGCGGTGAGTAGCAGGCCCGGTCTCCTGCCACAGCTGGACGGACAATTACGCGTACCAGCAGGATTTCCTGTATCTCCCTCCGGTCAAGCGGGGGCGACTGAGACTGCGATCAACACCCAGACGAGGCGGTGAGAAGTGCGAAGTATCCCGACCAGAGCCTAGCTGAGAGAGCAAGATCCGAGGTATACAGAGACCCACCAGTCCGAAGGCAAGCCCAGTTTCAGACGAGGCGAGTCGAGTCCAGTCCGGTTCAAGTTCAAGTTACCGAGGCCTTCCGTTTCCGAAGCTACCCGGTGAGTACCATTACTGGGGAGGCATTTCTGACGTGCACATAGGTTGTGCCGGTCAAGACGGGTTTGGGTACACAAATCCGGTCTGCACTGTTTTAGCAGTGTATCTGTACTGTTTAGCAGTATATCAAGTATTCCGAAGTATCTAGTAAGTGTCAAGAATTAAGCATGGTGATTTAGTTATGCAGACGATCATCATTGTTGTTTCAGTTAAAGGTTTAAAGTTTTAATGTTTAATGTGTTAAACGTCCTGCATATTGTGGTATGAATGGTTGTTCATTATTGTGCTTTTGTATTAAGTGTGTTCAAGATTAAGTATCAGATCAGATTGTCAATATGCCGCTCTTTTCGAAATTAAGACAGATCACTACTAGAAAGGGGGTACTTGAAGAAGCCGTCCCTATTCCTCCTAGGGATACTCCAGGGCACTTCATGTATCACAAACATGGCTTAGACGCTATATTATTTCTTGATTTATGGGTAGACTACACCAAGGGATTACCAGAAAGTCAGAGATGGCCCGCAGCGGGAACCTGGGATGCAGAGTGCATCATGAAAGTCGAGGAAGAGTTATGGAAAAGGAAAGTCAGACAGTCACAGAAAGACGCCGTCGAGTTATGGCGTAAAGAATCTCATAGACGTACAGAAAAAGCACGTAGACAGGAAGAGAAGAGTAAAGAGAGTTCAAACAAAATTCAAGAAAATCTATTAATTGAGGAAGGTATCCGAGTGAAATCAGAACAAGTAGACAGACAAAGAAATGCCCTTATGAATGGTATGTATCCCCTTCTGGCCGAAGGATTACCTAAAGCTACTCCAGAGATACCGAAAGACTTGCCACCCCCATTATTCCCAATCAAGGTACATCCTAAGGGGCATCCTAGAACCGCAGAAGATGTTTTTCTTTCCTCATATTTAGATGACGCAGCTCCCGAGTATGCTAATTCCGCCCCACGTAGACCGCATACCAGGGAGGTCCAACGCCAAGATCCAGCACCCGCATCCCTACAGCAACAAGTCGAGTCACAAGTTCCGGCAAGCACATCTGTTTCTGCATCTGTTCCTACAGGTACTTCTATAGCTGAGTCCACACCTATAGTTGCTGTGTCACGTTCGACGAATCCTTTCACACCCGACGCCCCAGACGGGGCCACGGGAGGTGCTACCAATATTTTTTCTACGCCACCTAGAATAAATAAACTTATCTTTCAAGAGTCAGCGCATTCACGTACACCCAAATTCGTAAGTGATCGTACGCTTAAGGAACTTCTTATAGATTGTAGATATGACCCGGTGCTCGGTAAAGAGGACGAAATGATCCTGGCATCATTACGTATCAGACGAGCCGCAGGGTATTTAGCGAAGCTACCAGGAATGACTGCGCATCTAGATAAAATATATCATTTTGTTCAAACAGGGCGAGATCCAGAATGTATTAACAGAGCTATGGAATACCAGAAAGTAGAGATACAGGGGGAACTGTTGTGGAAATTTAGCTCGCAAACTGAACATTATCTGCGCCATCTTGCCCCTCCCCAGCACCACGCGCAACGAATGCACGGCCGCCATTTTAGACACCCCACTCATTGTCAATCGCCAGCGCGGTCCCCTTGGCGCTGCGAGCATCCCCCGCGCGCTGGCCACCCCCGCTCTCTCATACAGGCCATAAACCCTCTCCTTCTGCGCGACCCTGCTACGGAACCACTTCCGACCGACAAACCCATACATGGTCATGCCTCTCCTTTGATAACCCCCTTCCTCTGCGCCCCATTGACCGAACTGGTCCCAGGCCATCACCTAGCCCTGCGGATGCAGTTTATTGCCCCTACTGTAAAGGAAACACCCCACATCAAAGGGATTACAGTAGAATCAAAGCCCCTACCCCCTGAGACCCGGCCAGTTGCACACACCCCCGGGAATTAGCGGAATTCCCTGCTGCGCGATAGCCATCTCCCACTGCGGGTAGGGTGGGAACTTCTACTGTATCTATGTGTGGGATCGGATCTGAACCGGGGCTTCAGGGGATATTTCCCCGCACATCAAGGGAATCACAAGAATGTACTATGTGTAATAAAGCAATAAACCAGTGTATAAGAGACCAGGTCTCAGAGATGCAGTTAGAGCACCTCGTGACGATACCTTGCTGTCTGATCTGATGTGTTCTGCTCCGACGGAATAAAACCTTGTTTCCTGCCTTCCAGTCTCCGGCGCCTGCCTCTTTTATTGGTAAATTATCGAGTGGTATGAGAGGCGATTATCGCCGGGCAAAATACTTGGAAGATATCGACTGAAACTGCCGCTACCATTTAACAATTGGCGCCCAACATGGGGCCCATCAGCGACACGTGGATCCAGTGGGAGAGGTCCCGACGACAGAGTGAACGACTGCAACGATCGGGAGAGCTCCTGCCCAATAGACCCTCGTCTGGCAGCCGATCATCCGAACTTCACTGGTTCCGAGCAGACCTCTCTCGAGTGATCTACGGTCCTGACTGGGAACCATCAGGAGTGCCGCGGCAAATACGGAGAATAGAGGACGATCGGGCGCTGGAGGCGGAAGACGAGAAACTGTCCATGCGGTCCGGGTAAGGTCGTGAAACACGACAAAAGTGCGAAATAATTGATTGATTGATTGAATACTAGTATTGCTCATTGATTGTGCTCATTGATTGTTCTCTTTTGAGATATTCGCTGTCTACAAACGGGGAGGAGTAGAAATACTCTCTCTCTCTCTCTCTCTCCCTTTGCAGATAGTGAAGGGTAGGTAACGCAGACTTTTGTCCCCGTTGAAACCCGTCGTGCCTATCTTTATCTCCCCATTGATTGATTGTCCGAACATTGATTGTTTTGAAGAATAGTGCTTTTTGAGATATTCTCTGTTTGCAAATAACGTAGAATAGGAATATTCTGTCTAGTCTTTGCAAATAGTGAAGGGTAGGTAACGCAGACTTTTGTCCCCATTGAAACCCGTCGTGCCTATCTTTATCTCCCCATTGATTGATTGATTGATTGTCCGAACACTAGTTGTTCGATATTGGTTCTTTGGAGGTATTCTCTGCTTACAAATAACGAGGAATAGAGATATTCTGTCTAGTCTTTGCAAGCAGTGAAAAGATAGGTAGTGCTGACTTTTGTCCCCGTTGAAACCCGTCATGCCTATCTTCTCCCCACTGATTGGTAGTTGGTTCTGCCCGGACCGCTTATTAGAGGTGAACCACCCGGCTCCACTGGAAGGCACCCCTAATAAGGACATGTTCACTAAATATGGACTAGTCGCCGTGGCTTATAGCAAGCTGTGGCATAAATATACCAAGAAGGAGCCCGAAAGTCAGTGGCCACTGATGGGATCCTTCGACGATCGCAAGATAGAAGCGCTAGAAGTAGCTCTGCGTAGCAATAAGACGACGCCTACTATGCTTGACAGTATTGGCATGTGGCGTAAAGAAGCGACGCAACGGAAAAAGAGGGAAGAAGTAAAAGCAGAAAAGGAATTACGAAAGGCAGCTCACCTTGCCGCTAAAAAGTTAGAAGAAGACATAAAAGAGAGAAGGGAAACTAAGCTAAGCCAGGAGCCCGAAACCTCAGGCCAGTACGCTGTTAGGTCCCCTTCTTTGCTCTACCCTGTGTTGTCCTCCAGGCAGCAAACGAATGACGAATTACTGTTAGGTCCCCCGACCATTTACATGCCCCCTCCGTATGCACCCTCCCAATCAGTAGTGCAACACCCACAACCCCCGAACACGAACGAAAGCAGTACAGGGGCCTCGGCCCTCACGGCCTCCGCGCCGGCTGAACCTCTTGTACTAAACCTAACGTCGACTACAACGCTAGACGACCATGAGATAGGAAAGAAAGAGTCCACCAGAATGAATCGGTTAACTAAAGATGAACGAGCAGGAATTGACAAGATAGTAGGGACGCTGGTGGAGCGAAAAGAAAGTGAGGAGTATATAACGGACGTGTATAAATCGTATGCCGACAGCCGCAGACGACACTTCGTCGTACGGCTCTGTTATCGCACCCTGAATACATATGAGAATAGGTACCACGATAAAGGTCCCGAAGGCCTAGCGGCCCTATATAGGAAGGTAGACATTGGGGAAGAAAGAGAGGGCGATGTAACGAACCTCTTCACTCGTACACTCGAGGTCTACCGACACCTTAAAGAACATGGACAGACAACCACAACGGAAACCCCCATGGCAACTAAGCCCCAGGGAGGAAGGGCCGAGGCCATGATGCCCATTAAAGAAGCTGCCCCCTACTGGGTCCCCCCACGGGGTCAGGGAACACACGACGACATCAACCACCAAGATGCGAAGGGAAGGGTTGTATATAACTGGGTCTACCAGCCGTGGGACCGGCAAGATATTTTGACCTTTAGAAAGACCCTACCCGACTTGAGAAAGAACCCGACTGCCTTCTACACTGAATTAGGTACAGCCTTAGGCTCAACGATAATGACGTTAGCAGATATCGACTTGTTCTTTGGGCTATGTCTGCCGGCTGATGTGTGGAAACAAATCCGGAAAGTTGACCACGCTGAGCCGTTCGGATATACCTGGGTACAACTCGATACCATAGGTAAACAGCGAGAACCAGGACAAAAACCCCCTAGAGACCATGCATCTACACCCTACAACGGACGGAGAGACTTAGATGGAAATCAATGTGCATTCTGTAGAGGGTTCGGACACTGGAAATCCCAGTGCCCGGTCCATTTGGAACTGAACAAAAATAGGGACCCCAATAGACACAACCGGAAGTTTGTTGATACCCACCATCAACGTCACCACACTTGATTAGGATCACGTGCAATCGAGCAAATGCCATTTTTTTCCGAATACGCTAACCAGATCGCTGATACGTACAACGCTCCAGCGAAATAGTATGGTCAAACATTTTTTAATAAATTACAAGTATAACAACATTCCGGCAAAATGAACAGGATAAAACACGTTATAAAAAACAACTATTTACATAACAGTCTGCTGCAACCTCCATCCCAAAGCCTTAACGTCCACGTGACACCGTCCTCGCCTCTCCTTCCTCGAAATTGCAACATTGGCCTGTTTTGGGCGGTCCCTCTTAGTTGACTTTGGGCTATAAAAACCATGCAAAAATCCATTGACATCAGTGGCGAGCGATTGTGCGAATAGGCCGGAGGCTATACGAAGCGCCGAAGTTCTGGCAAATACCAAGGCGAAGCCCGCCACGCTGTGCGGACCTTCCCGTTTTCTTTCTTTCTTCAATTATGGCTGCTGCCCTGGCGGGGGGAGGCGACGCGAACGGACCTCCCCCACCTCCCCAGGTGGAGGCTTGCCAGGCATCCCAACCGCCTTTAACTCTCCGGCCAGCTGAGCTGCACCCAGCCATCTTTTTCATCGGCCTGCTGAATTTCACCCTGGCACGCTGTGCGGGTCTTCCCAGTCACTTCTTCCTTCAATAACGGAGGGTGCCCTGGCGGGGGGAGGCGACGCGAACGGACCTCCCCCACCTCCCCAGGTGGAGGCTCGCCATCAGATGAGGGCACCCCAAACCACGCCTTTCACACGTCGGCCAGCTGAGTTGCGCCCTGCCACTTCATTCGCCGTTCGGCTGAGCCGGCACCCCTGCACGCGGCCGCCAGGCAACCACCCAAGGACAGGGTTCACCAGGACTACCGCTAGCACCCGACGCGGGGAGTGGGCCCCCGCAGCCAAGTAAGTAGGGGCCCACTCCGATGATGATGTCCTCCGGATTGCTGTTGTCGCTGCAACTGATGCCACTCCGGTGGCAGCACCACCCGATCTGCTACTGTTACTGCTGCTGGCTCCTCTCCGGTGACTGTACCGAGGAGCTGCTGCTACTGCTGCCCTTGAACTCCGGCGGCCGACCCCTCCGGTTCCAGGCCTGGCCCACCGTGAGACAATTCTGGACTCAAAAGCTTGTTTGCTAGGGCATGGGCCCCACCCTTGACAGAACGCTCCCCTCAGCCTTGCAGAATTGGTTGGAGTCATTTGACATTCGACTCCTGCGGACTTCCGGTAAGGACAAAACCACCGCCATTGCTCTTTTTTCCCCGGGCGGCAGCCGCCTTGCCTCCGCTTGGTGCAGTGAGAAAGTAAAGCGTCGGCGGAAGAACCCGCCTGCTGCCCCCGCCCTAAGAACGAACCATGGCATTGCTACAAGGTTGCAGTGACGCCATGCTGACGCAAAGCTTGACGCTAACGAAGGTTCTCGAACCACCGAAAGGAATTCTGGTTCAACTGCTAAATTCATGGAAAGACTTAGACTGTGCACTGGCCCGACCCCGCCCCAAGATGGCGCTGATGTAGGAGTGGCCTATAACTCCTTGTGGCGTTCCAGCCACGTGACATTTGTGTTAAAAAGACATATATATATGTATGCGATACTTTCACACATGATGGTGGGGGAAAGGGGGGAACCAAATTTTTTATATTAATCTAGTGTTGCTCATGTTGCTCGACGCCTCTCACACCGTGGCCGATCTATGGCGGCTGTAGGCCCGTATTTCCATACTGACATTGTTTTAAATAAAGGGCTTCTTAAAAAAAAAAAAAAAAAAAAAAAAAGGAATTACGAAATCAGTGTCATGACTAATCATCTAGGTTGTTGAAAGTTTTTTCCTTTTTGAACAAATGATTGTTACTCCTAAGCGAAAGCATGCCGATAATACAAACTCGATTTGCCTAACACATTTTTGTTTTACGGAATTTGTACCCACCATGCCTGTCCTTTTCAAAGAGTTGTCAAATCAATGATCAACTATAAGGTATATACCGAACGCAAGGTATGATATCTTGCACCACAATATACGACCAATTGAGAAATACATGTACGACCAGGGAACCCGAATTCAGGAAATGAATGAACTAGAACATCTTCGCATCGACCTAGAGAATAATAAGTCCGTGGTATCACACACTCCTGCGGCTAGCCTGGTACATGGTAGGTAGAACTTTTTCGTGTCTACACGCGCTAAGGTATTTTTACTACTGCACCTCCCCTCCCCTCTTATTTTCCCCTCTATAGGTCACGACGAAGTTCCGACTGAAAAGTGGAGTGGACACGGACCGCACCAAGTTCAATATCAGGGAAACCATAGACAAATGTTGCGAGATAGTGCGAAAAATTACAGATCATCATTGGAAACGTGGAAAACTGTATGACATGATTGTGCGTGTATACTACGACTATACGATATGAATGTGTATGCATTTCATGTTTGGGTCACTTGAAGAGAGCGTCATTGTATGATTGAAGTGTGCGTCCACCGATCAAAGGGAGGAGAATAAAAGGGTCAGACAACCCATAAGATAAACTACAAAATACTAAAGGTACGCAGCGTGCATAGGAATAGAGGACAGGAAAGGAGAGGTCCCCGTGCTCGACGCAACCCTGAGTCTCCATCTTGTTGCATGTGCTGTCATACCCTATCCGACATTTGTGTGTACATGATCACCGAATTTATGTCTTTTCCCCGCTTGTGTTTTCTTACATGGAACAGACCCATGCTACCCCATGTTGTATGTGCACCAAGTGGCCTATTATCTTACCCATCTCTCTCTCTCTCGTTTTATGTCGTGTGTATGCCAAAATAGCCTACTTGATGCACATCTCTCTCCCTCTCTCTCTCTCTCTCTCTCTCTCTCTCTCTCTCTCTCTCTCTCTCTCTCTCTCTCTCTCTCTCTCTCTCTCCCCCTCCCTCGCAAAAGGCTCTCTCTCTCTCTCTCGCCCTCTTTTCTTCTTGAATAAATTAAACGACATACACCCCTTTGGTAAGTATATAATTGGCCTGAACACAGTGGTGTTCGAACAAATTGACAGAAACAAAAACAAACATACTTTACCACGTTACTACCTCTCCTTTTTACAAACATTAAGCCTAATCGGCTGAGAAGGAAAGGACAGGTAAGACGACTGATGTCCCCCAATCTGACCCACAACACGGGGACTATATGTCAGTGGTTTTTGTTCTTAAAGGACACCATCTCCACCACCCAGAATTACTCCCGCCCAATTACCCCGAAGTAATATGTCTAAAGCACCCTGTTCTCCCAAAGATAACCCCAGCCCTATACTAGCCGCCTCAGAGTATTTCGAACGACACAGCTGATGACCTTATTCACTAATAAAACCTCGCCTAAACTGATAAAGGGTTATCTATTGTCACCAGCAAAAATAATGCTTAGCTTATGTTCCTCCCCGAAATGGATACTCGTGAACCCGTGACAGTAGCACCTCGCACTTTCTTTTTATAAACTTAGCAGTCCTCGGAAAGAAATATGTAGTAACAAAACTTGTGTTGGGACGAACGAGCCTCTGCCGGAGAAGCCGGTTCGAATTTCTTTTTTTTTATATACTAGGAGGTTGACCGATGTCAGGCTTCCTACAACCAGTATCAGGCGCAGGAATCGACACCTAGGGGGCCAGACGATGGACAGGGACACCCACAGAAACTTGCACCACAACAATAATTGATAAGATTAGTAACGCACACACTATCATCAGAGTTAAGAGACACCAATCATGCAGCAACCGATAAAAACATGTCCGCGACTACTCGGTGGTTGGGAGAGAGGATGAAGTATGTAAATGTCTTCCCTGCCAACTCTCTAAGACTTTTGTTTCTTGTACCCATTTAAAGATAACGTGCTGCCATCGGAAGGGAGGGGTCGGACGTGACGCACAGCCTGGCTGCAGACCTTGGAACATCTATGGCATCGACCAAGGGGGAGGCTACGAAGCAAAAAGGGCATGGGACGAGACACCTTTTTCAGGACGATAAGCGCGAGGGGCTACCTCGAGGCCCCCTGCTCACCGACCAGCGTGCCTGAAGTCTCAACCCGTCGGGCCCGATTGATGGGCCCAGTGCTGGAAGATTCTGCTCCCCTTGGTCCACATATTTGATCTGATCCCACTCCACCCCCTCTTCCCTCGGCGTCCCGAAGCACGTCACACCCTTCTCTCTCTCACCATCTTTTATATGGATTATGAATCTGACCCACCCACAGAAGAACAAAAGGCAGGTACCCTGTCTCAAAGTACCTATGGTGAACTGTGTTAAGGAACAGGGCTGTGATCGGAGAACAATGAATGATCACACCCTGCAACGTGAGAAATTGGATTTGAGCTGGACCTTAGCTCCGCCGCCGGTGCTCAACAGTGCCAACGAAAGAAGAACAACAATGAGAGCTTACCAGTGATAGCTCTTTATAAAAAGGACACTGGAAAGAAGAACCCATGTCAAAGTCGAAAATCCTCTCCCAACCACCTTTTTATATTAACTATCTTCTTATCAAGTTTTCATGGTGTTGCATCAATCACTTCCGACTGTACACTGAGAAGTTAAGAAAATGTAACTTTGTATAGTAACATTCATACAACACCAGCCATGTACACAACTATACTGCAACTTTGAATGTACTTCCTCCTCGCCTGCTTCATCAAACTGTATGAGACAATGTACAAATGTGTCAGATTACTCCTGCCTACCCTAAAGACTCTGTATCTTTAAAATGTGTGACGAACATTGACGATACTGTAACTGAAAGGCTAACAAAGGCAAATATTGGCCGGACAAGCTGGCGAGATATGTTAAAAGGGAGGACTGTGGAAATTTAGCTCGCAAACTGAACATTATCTGCGCCATCTTGCCCCTCCCCAGCACCACGCGCAACGAATGCACGGCCGCCATTTTAGACACCCCACTCATTGTCAATCGCCAGCGCGGTCCCCTTGGCGCTGCGAGCATCCCCCGCGCGCTGGCCACCCCCGCTCTCTCATACAGGCCATAAACCCTCTCCTTCTGCGCGACCCTGCTACGGAACCACTTCCGACCGACAAACCCATACATGGTCATGCCTCTCCTTTGATAACCCCCTTCCTCTGCGCCCCATTGACCGAACTGGTCCCAGGCCATCACCTAGCCCTGCGGATGCAGTTTATTGCCCCTACTGTAAAGGAAACACCCCACATCAAAGGGATTACAGTAGAATCAAAGCCCCTACCCCCTGAGACCCGGCCAGTTGCACACACCCCCGGGAATTAGCGGAATTCCCTGCTGCGCGATAGCCATCTCCCACTGCGGGTAGGGTGGGAACTTCTACTGTATCTATGTGTGGGATCGGATCTGAACCGGGGCTTCAGGGGATATTTCCCCGCACATCAAGGGAATCACAAGAATGTACTATGTGTAATAAAGCAATAAACCAGTGTATAAGAGACCAGGTCTCAGAGATGCAGTTAGAGCACCTCGTGACGATACCTTGCTGTCTGATCTGATGTGTTCTGCTCCGACGGAATAAAACCTTGTTTCCTGCCTTCCAGTCTCCGGCGCCTGCCTCTTTTATTGGTAAATTATCGAGTGGTATGAGAGGCGATTATCGCCGGGCAAAATACTTGGAAGATATCGACTGAAACTGCCGCTACCATTTAACACTGTTACGTTTCCTCATAAACTGTGTGATCAGAAATCAAGACCGACCGGGGGTAGATCCGGAAGCAATGAAAATTCTTACAAAATGGAGCCAGAATATATCAGAAGGGAGACACGATAAGCAAAATTGTATAATAGCCATGTGCCGAAAGATCCGTAAAGAAATAGAACGCCTACACGAGGAGAGATTAGAGACAGACGAGTTCGAACAAAGCGAGGAAGAAGGGTCAGGACTGCCCGCAGGACAGTCGGACACCATAGCCTATGTAGGTAGAGGAAGATCTTGTAATAGGAATCAGACTAGATGTCATACTGACTCAATACGTCCAATATGTCCAGATAATGACAGGAATTTCCAAATACCTATAATTAACATAAGGTCTAACGAGCATTCGTTCCAAACCGCCGACAAACTACTCCGAGAACGAAGGGGTTATCATTTTCTCGATTCTATGGATGAACAAGATTTAGCAAGGGCAGCTGTCCATTGGGTGGACAGTCCCGGAAAATATAGTGATGAGACAGTAGTACGCACATTTTTGAATCTCACCCCAGATGAGCAGAGGTTAGCTGGGATTTATATGATTCAACAACTCATTATACTATATCAGAGTCAGCATTCGGACTCTGGTCCCTTACCTGACATATTGACTGAATTGCTTATGAATAAATGGAGAGGTCCAGGTACTAAATTAATTAAAGAAATTCTAGTATCAAGAAAGCAGTATATTCTTTTTGTATGCTCAGAGCATGTCTCATTGCCTGTCAAGGAAAGAACCACGTATCACCTGGATAGACAGAATCCCTTACGAGAAGTACACCCAATAAAAGGCGAGGACAATCAGTTTAAACGTGTATTTGTATATACGCCCATATCGAAAATAGAATTGTTAGAAATGAAGAAAGTGGTACCCAGTCATGACAAAGACCCAGCGGGTTTTCACCGAGAAATTAAAGACATGTTACTCATGGGAGAGTATACCTACCCCGACATTATGACAATATTAAAGGTGTTGATGCCTGCGGGCATTTATGAGAAACTCAAGGAAAAAGAGTGGGAGGTAGGAGATCAAAAGATAGAATGGTCAGCATTAGAAGCAGAAGAAAGGGCCCGAGGTCCAGGTTCGGGGCTTGGGGACAAAACTAAAGCACTACCAGGTCTACTAGTACAGGTACTGCCACGTTTATTAACTACAAAAAAGGAAGATTGGGGTACAATTTCAGCCTGTAAACAGAAGCAAGATGAAGACACTAGTGATTACTATGCCAGATTCGAGAAATGTTTTGGTATAAATAGTGGCATAAAAGCAAGTAGCGAATCATACCCGCATCTGTTTGTAACAAAATTAGTGGAAAATGCCCTGCTCCCAGTAAAGAATAGAGTATTAAAATTCGAGAGTACCTGGCAAGGTAACACTCCAACACAAATGTTACAAATGTTACAGTACCACCACAATAGAATTAGAGAGGAACAAGAACATGAACACAGACGCATGAAAGACACGAAAATGAAAATGCTAGTTTCCCAGACAGTTCCAGCTGAAGGACATAAAAAGGGTATAACACATTCCGATTCAGCAGGACCTGTAAAAGGGACATGCAATTATTGTAAAAAGCCAGGTCATTACGTACACGACTGTCCAGTTTTAAAACATAATATCGCCATAGGTAAAACACAAGAAAGATCACGGCCACTAAGACAAGATCAGAATGAACAAGGAGCTATGCAGCATGCCCAGGCCATGCCAGCCGCACAACAGCCAATACAGTTTGTGCCAGCTGCACCACCGTTGCCTGCTGCTGCCACACAGACAACAACACGACAAATGTATCAGACTGCACAGTATGAATATCCTGAGTATCAACGTTACGCATGAACTAGCCTAGAGAGGGAAGTTGACTTACCCCTTATCGAGATTCCTGTAGATCAAGAAGGACCTTATGTACATAGTGAATTATTAGGTCAAGATAGAAAATTTTTACTCGATACAGGGGCAAGTCGAACAACTATAAAACGTAGTGAAGTTCCAGGGGCACCCCTCTCAGGCTCTCAGAATATTTCCCTTGGTTTTTCAGGAAAACCTATTGTTAATGAAGTATCACAGCCTCTTCCACTTACGATAGGACCTCTGACCCGAACTACAGATTTATTGCTTACTAAATCATGCCCAGAAAATCTGTTAGGAATTAAAACCCTGAAAGCCCTAGGAGCCATAATATGTTGTTCTCCGGAAGGAGTAAGGTTGTTTTTACGTGATTTTAAAGGTCACTATGTATCTAGAGACATGGATCCCCGACTGCAGACTTTACCTACACATCTATGGGCACAAGGCCCTACTGATGTTGGTTGCATGAATATTACACCATATCGAGTCACACTAAAGGCAGGAGTGGTGCTACCACGAATGCGACAATACAAGTTACCACCAGATGCTGTAGTGGCTTTACTACAAATCATTGACGAGCCTATTGCCCAAGGAGTGGTTGTAGAAACAGACTCCAATGTATGTAATTCACCGATAATTCCGATTCTTAAACGAACAGATCCTACAGCTCCGCCAGTATATCGATTGGTTATTGATCTGCGCGAGTTAAACAAATGTATTGTGCCACAATTTCCTGTGGTCCCAGATATCTCGTCATTATTGACAGCTATTGATTCCGAAGCAACATTCTTTACTGTAATTGATCTCAAAAATGCCTTTTTCAGCGTCCCAATAGATCCGGAAAGCCAATATTTGTTCGGATTTAGTTTAAATGGGCGTAGCTTTAAATTCTCCCGCGCACCTCAAGGATTTACAGAAAGCCCCAGCATCTATAGCCAAGCACTGAAACGAGAACTTGACAGTATCCACATGCCAGTTAACACCGCCTTGCTTCAATACGTCGATGATCTGCTGATCACCGCGAGAAGCGAACCGGAATGTGAAAAAGCATCACTGACAGTTTTACAATTTCTAGCCGAAAAGGGGCACAAGGTGTCCCCTTCTAAGCTGCAATTCTGTGTCCAGCGAGTTGTTTATCTTGGACACTCGCTGTCCAAGGAGGGAAGGCAGCTTACACCCGACCGCATTCAGTTAATAGCTAACATGTCAATACCCAAGACACAAAAGGAGGTGCGGGCTTTCATAGGCCTCACTTCATATTGTAGGCAGTGGATCCCTCAGTATGCATTTCTAGCAAAACCACTCATTCAGTTGACAACACAGGAGGCAGCCACACCGACTGTTCTCCCTTGGACTCAGGAACACACACAAGCTTTTGAAAACTTAAAGAAAGCTTTATGTCAAGCACCCGTTTTAGCAACGCCATGTTACAAAAAACAGTTTACACTCTTTGTTACAGAACGCGAAGGTACTGCTTTGTCAGTACTCACACAGGAACAAGCAGGAGCACGCAAACCATGTGCTTATTTTCTAGTACATTAGATCCCGTAGCTCAGGCTTTGCCTGCGTGCCTGAAATCAGTAGCAGCGACAGCTTTAGCAATCAGACAAAGCGATGCCATAGTGTTAGGACATCCATTGACAGTTCAAGTACCACACGCAGTAGAGGTTCTTGTAAATAGAACGCAAACACAACACTTGACTATAGCGCGACTTACAGGATACGAGCTTACATTGTTTCAGCCACATATAGAAATCAGACGCTGTAACACATTGAATCCTGCCACACTTTTACCAGTAGTCGGAACAGACCCACTAGCCCATGACTGTATTGAAGTTATTACAATAACAACAAAACCCAGACAAGACTTAACCGATGTCCCATTGTCCGATCCAGACCTGACCTTGTATGTAGATGGTTCATGCATGAGAACAAGTACAGGAGAGTTAGTAGCCGCCTACGCAGTCACAACAGATACTGAAGTCATTGAAACTAATCGTATAAATACTTTGTCAGCTCAAGCCG
Organism: Triturus cristatus; assembly: GCF_964204655.1. Classification (NCBI taxonomy): domain Eukaryota; kingdom Metazoa; phylum Chordata; class Amphibia; order Caudata; family Salamandridae; genus Triturus; species Triturus cristatus. Next base: position 1,319,545,114 of record NC_140590.1, read on the forward strand.
CAGAACTTATCGCTCTGACACAAGCCTGTATTCAAGCCATGAATAAAAAAGTCAACATATACACTGACTCACGTTATGCATTCGGAGTTGTACATGACTTCGGCGTGCTGTGGCGAGAGAGAGGTTATTTAACTTCCCACGGTGCCCACATTCAGCACGGACCCCTCATTCATGCATTATTAGATGCAATACATCTACCCACTGAAATATCAATTATGAAATGTAAGGCCCATACGAAGGTTACTGATATCATTTCCCAAGGCAATGATCTAGCCGACAGAACAGCTAAACTGACTGCTCAAACTCAAACCCCCGACATGACAAAGACAATAGTCCCGACACCGACACATTGTATGACAGTTAAAGATCCTACTCTTGACGTAATTGACATACAGACACATGCTACACCAGACGAAATAAAGAAATGGACTGAATTAGGAGGGATCCAAACGGACCAAGGATGGATGATGAAGGAAAAGTCTGTATGGTTCCTTCCTGATTCAATGGTCCAAGTTATAATTAACACTATACATAGTCCAGCACATCTAGGAGAAAAAGCTATGCTAGACAGCATTCAACACATTTGGTTCAATAAACATTTACGAGCAGCAGCAAAACAAAAGGTCCGTACCTGTATGATCTGTTGTCAGTTCAACCCAGGAAAAAGCGTTCCCGTAGAACAGGGTGGATTTCATACTCCTAATCATCCTTTTGAAGTACTCCAGATGGACTATATCCAGATGGAACGATGTCGAGGATTCAAATATGTTCTCGTAGTTGTTTGCGCTCTGTCCCGTTGGACGGAGGCATACCCGGTTTCAGATTACACTGCCCAGACTACTGCCAAACAGTTGGTTCGAGAATTCTTCCCACGATACGGTTTACCACGTGCTGTTTACTCAGATAACGGCCAGCCGTTCTCATCCGAATTAATGAAACACGTTTCACTTCTGTTAGGATATCAGTGGAAATTCCACTGTGTCCGACATCCCGAGGCAGCAGGTCTCGTAGAAAGACATAACCAGATACTGAAAATCAGAATGTCCAAAATATGCAGAGAGAAAGGTGTCGACTGGGTAGTAGCGTTACCAGTTGCACTCTTTTACATGAGAATGGTAGCACACTCTCGAACCGGGCTATCCCCGTATGAGGTGATCTTCGGCAGACCACCAAATATGTGGGGGACGCCTATACCACGCAAAATAACTGATATTGACTGTAATATGCTGACAGATTACTTGGCTTCCTTGATGTCTGCACTACAATCTTCTCGTTCACAGGTAGCTGCAGCCTTTCCCGACAACACTGAGGTGAAACCCCATGACGTTGTTCCGGGTAATCTTGTCTTTGTGAGGAATTTCGACCGAAAGACTCAGCTGGAGCCCAGGTGGAAAGCACCCAAGTTGGTCCTGTTGACCACAAGAACAGCCGTGAAGATCGAGGGCCGCAAGGGCTGGATTCATTCAAGCCATATCAAGAAATTTCATGGACTATCCTCGGATATAGACATTGTGCCCTGCACTCCCTCACAGACTGATACAAAGCTTCCTTTTGTTGAACCGAACAATTCTGAAAAGTACAAACTAAAGCTTAGGCCCAACCAGTCGAGCAATTTGATTGTTTAAGTCCTCTCCAAGGTGAAGCGGTTGAATTGTCTCTGACATGTATCCCTTGGACCTGAGTAGAGAAAATACCCGAAAAATGTTGAAACGACAGGCGTATTGTAAATCGCTGCGTAGCCACTGCATAGTGACATTATTAATTTTATTTTTATTGAGTCTTTTAATAATTATTACAAGCATGTTGTTGCACATATATTACCCTATTTCTAGACATGTTTATAATGTTGCTGCTGAACATTCTTTTAGTGACTTACCTCCGCATGAATTGTCTTATAGACTTGCGCTGCGCAATAATACTTTCATTAGTATGTTACATCATTCCCATCAGACTAGTAATGCCACCAATTGTTGGGTGTGTGGCCGACTCCCTCCCTATCAGAATTATGAAGGAGTCCTGCCTTTCTTTCCACATCCATTTACACATAATGGCTCCTGTGGAGCATGGTTTAGTTTAATCAATTCCATAGACTCAGACACAGCAGTTTACCAAGATCATTGGGTATGGGGAAACCTGAACCTAGCTTTACTCAAGGTCTGTTACCCTGACAAGGAGGGTCGCCCCAAAAGAACAGGAACTGATCTAGAAAATGAAGTATATGGATTAGGTAATTTTACACCTAATCTCATGATTCTAAATGTCGTATCCGAAGTTGAACTAGTCTTACCCACCATGTCAGTATTCCCAGCGAAGGGTGAATTGTGTGTAAGAAAGGTTGGTTCCATACATATGGGCCATAGTAAATGCACTTGTATAGTAGAATTCAGTGATCAAGGCAAATCTTCATTTAGAGCTTCTCGCCACTCCTACTTTATATGTGGTCAGACTGCATATATGCGTCTACCCCTAGATTGGGATGGTACCTGCTACATTGCATTCCTTTTGCCACCTGTTTTCCTAGCTCCTCCTGATTATTACAGAAATATTCATTTAGTACACAACAGAGAACGGAGAGATCTCCCCATTGTCGATTACACTGAGACGGCATGGGACAAGTATGTAGATTTTAATAAAGGCATCTTTCCCTATATAGGTACTGTTACTAATAGTAAGCTGATACGTAGATTAACTAGAACCCTTGAAGCAGTAGTGAATGAGACTATTTCCGCCTTAGGCAATTTAACGGAAGAGCAGTCTGCTATGCGGATTGTTGTGCTTCAAAATCGTCTTGTCCTTGACGTCATCCTGGCTGATAGGGGCGGAGCTTGTAGGGTCATCGGATCAAGCTGCTGCGTATTCATACCAGAAAATTCGCCATCTGTATATAAAGCCATCACTCGCCTTCATAAGATTGTAAGCCAGATACACCAGAACCCAGGCACTTGGACGTGGTCCAGTTGGTTTTGGAATGCGGTATCAGCCTGGGGATGGAGAATTTTATCCTTCCTAGGTATTGGCCTTCTCATACTATTCAGTTGCTGTCTATGTCTACAATGTGGACCAGCGGTTTGTGGTCTGTGTGCCACATCGTGCATTCCACATCGAGATTTTCATTCAAGATCCCGGAAGAAGAAAGAAGAACAAATGATGCTATATGAACAGATCAATGGATTGATGAAGATTGATATCTCTTGAAGGGCAAGTAGGGGACAAGGAGGGAATGTGGAAATATGGATTTTTCTGGTCAGTTATGTCCCCTATCTTGGACCCCAACGGTTTCATGTATAAATCACAAGTACATGTATGTTCCCTCCAGTTCCAGTTATGAAGACGCAAATACATGTGCGTCCACCGTCAACATGTCCTTTGACAGATCCGCCATGAATAGGCCGGATATTCCATTCCTAAATATGAAAGGCCACCGGCTTTATATGGTTCACTTATGCCACTTTACAGTCCAGGCAAGTAGGCCCTGATTCTGTCATCAAAACTCCTCTTGCCTTCTGCCTCTGAAAGCTCCAGTCCGAGCCTGCATCTGTGACCATGAACTTTGTCTCATTCTCTGCGCGGCTCACGAAGCCTGACATCAGCCTACTCTCTGCCAAGAACTGTATTTCACCTTCGAATTATCTGCTTCCCCCTCAGCCGATGCATTCCTGCCTAGTAGTTTAAGTAAACATTCTTCCAGTTACCAAGCAAAAAGGCCCAGCTTCTCTGTCCTCATGCAAGTAATTCATAGCCCTGTTACCATGGAATATTCCTACCCCCTCGCACTCAGTGTAGACACTTAGACGCTTGTACACGCACGCACAGTCAGTATAGAATAGATTCTGTCCGAGAGTCCTTCTTTTGTGGATAACATAGTTCTTTAAACATAGGATGTTAGATATGATTTGGGATTAGGTTGACTTGACCCCCCAGACTTCTCGTCTCCACATATAGAGCTAAATGTCAAGTCCCCGTCACCCCCTAGTTACACGTCAATTACACGTCATACTGCTGCGCGCGCATTTAGGCCAAGTATTATCTTATAGATCCACCTATGTATTACATCATAACCAATCATGTTCCTTTTTACTCATTATTACACCCATTTTCGGTTACGCAGACCAAACGTCAATTTCCTTATCAATTGTTACGCCTACTGTATTCACTTCATTATAATGTATGTACTATAAAAGTTACTTCTTGTCAATAAAGTATGTACTTCACTTCCTGAACCCCCGTGGTGATGGAACTTGGAGCATCCGATTATAATCGATTATTGGAATAAAGCCCATTCCGAAACTCTAATATCACGGATTCTGCCTCTCATTTTACTGAGCTATTTTATAATGTTTCTGTATCAAATTCAGTCCCGGTAAAGGAATTTTTATTTACCACAGTGTGTTTCCGCGTGGAACTGTCACCGCCACCACCACTCCCGCCTACAGCTCGGGCCTACCGTCACCCGAGATTCCATGCTGCCTGGGCCCCCTACAAGACACACTGAGTGTCGCCCCAAGCTCACCACCGCCTCTGACCCCCCTACTCGCAAACCCGCGGGTGTTGCCCTAAGCGCACGACTGCTAATGACCCTCACAAACACACAGGGTTGTCACTATAAGCCCAGCATTGCCTGTGACACCGGCCCAGGGCCTGTGACCCTAAATCCAGCATCGCCTGACACCCGGCCGGGGCCTGTGTCCCTAAAACTATTGTCCCAACTGCTTCGAAAGTGAAAGAGGGCGTGGAGCGCCAAATGTAAGCAAAGCACGTCGTCCACCTGCGTGCAGCAGCAGAAGCTCAGTAAATAAGCTGTCGCCATTGCGAGAATGAAAAATAAAGTGCTTACACACTAATTGAAGGAGACAATATAACGCCACAGGTAAAGTTCCAGTCCCGATGGGCTGTCCCAAAAGGAGACAGGACGGTAACAAGGAGGGACTAAGAAGCCTCATTTTCAATCGGAGGCCAGCGTTTACCATAGACGATGAGGCCAGCCAGTGAAAAATAGGGGTGGGGCTTCCACCCCACTTCTAAAACATACCCTACTACAATATGCCTTGCAGAGCGAGCATCACATGCAAGCTGCAATGCTAGGTCTGCAAGACCTAAAAATTATTCAAATATAACCCTGGCGTTCCGTAATTTACTTGAGTAAAACCGCGTGTGTAATCGGAGCGGGCCCGCCATACACCTGGTGCACTGTAACCTTATTGCCCTATATGTAATCAACGAAAGGACAAATTTACATGGGAGTTGTCCCAGTTTTAACCTGTTTTTCCGTATGTTTACATTTAGGTTGGATGCATTAGGTTGGATGCATTTACGGGTGCATCAATGTCCTGTTACTCTTTCCCTCTTCTTGCTTATTGGTGAGGGCTGCAATACGCTTTTTATGACCGCCACTGAGCTGACGAGCACTTGGAGATGCACCTGTAAGCCAGGGAGAGGTACAGAGACCTGAGGGGATTGTGGCAGCTTACTCAGCAACTCCCAAATTTTGTTTTTTTATCTCTACTGATGAAGAAAAATATCCAGAAACACGTGTTTAGAGACTGACAGCACTAACCTCCACCAACTTTGGTGAAACACTTCTACAAAAATTCAAGTAAGCATTTAAACAGAACTACATTTAACAGGATGAGCTGTGCTGGGAGGTGAAGCAGTGTGCTCTTATCCCCATTCTGTTTAAAAAGGCTCCCTAGCCACTGAGCTGACGAGCTCTTGGAGATGCACCTGTGCGCCAAAGAAAGGTAGAGACCTGAGAGGATTGTGGCAACTTACTCAGCAACCCCAGAATTTCGTTTTTTATCTTTACTGATGAAGGATAATATCCACAAACACATGTCTAGAGATTGACAGCACTAACCTGCACCAACTTTGGTGAAACACTTCTACTAAAATTCAAGTAAGCATTTAAACAGAACTACATTTAACAGGATGAGCTGTGCTGGGAGGTGAAGCAGTGTGCTCCCAACCCCCTTCCATTTTACAGACATCACAAAAAGAGAAGGACTACCAATAATCAGCCAGTGTCAATTTCTTCAGTGCCTAATCCTGTCCTGGAAATTAAGCCAAGGCCAGGAATGAAGTTTCCTTCCCATTTGGCAGCTGTGGATCGGGTCCAAGATTTAAAAGTGAAATGCTGGCAATTTTTGCAATGCAACAATCCTTTGATGCACCTTTAGGAGCCTCTGAGGTTTGAAAGATGCTCTTAGTGGACTTGATGCAAAGTTATTGGCTTTATTGTCTACTTACGGTCTGAGGAATAAGGACAAGTCAGAGGATGAAATGTCAGATTCGTTGAAAAGCTGGTGCTCGTTTCAAAGTGTGGATCTGATTCTGTAGTGAAATTGGTTTGGCACTGGCAGAGTCAAACTGCAGTGACTGAATCCATTCTGAAAAAGATTTGGGAGCAGATAGACGCTTATTTAATTCTTTCCACAAATGCCTATGGTAGTGATTCTTAGCATTTTGTATTCTCTGGAACCCTACTGAATCATTACTTGTGTCCAGGGACCAACACAGTCATTTTTGGAAGCCAGGGCCTCAGCAATTTCTAAGACTTAAACTTCAAAACAATACACAAAAATATAAGACAAGTATACAAATGCTCAAGTAGTGAAATATTTTGTTTAATTCACAATCAAATATAGAAAAAGGTTTCAAATGTTCAATTTTGTGTGTTTATTGCATATACTTTATTAATTTGTATTTATTGATTTTAATAATATTTAATTTTGTAAAACAGTAATGGACCCCCTGAGTAGGCTTCGTGGACCACACCCCTGATGACTGAGGCAAAAAAATTGTTGGGTCTTTCTCAAAACAGTGGATGTCTGTAATTGGATTTAAAGAATGCCAGTGTTATAGAGTAATCTTAAGAAACTGACTTCATAGTTTTGGAAGACTGCATGGCATATGATTATGCACGTGTTTTGGAGATGGTAAAAAAAAAAGCAGCTCAGACATTCAATGATAGCCTTCATTTAAAGGAGCAGCAATTTAGTTTTTTGTTTTTTTTTTAGACATATTTTTCCAGCAAAATATGTAAAGACATATTTATAGTTCATTCTAAATGGTTAAGGAGCAGAAAAATAAGAAAGCTCAAACGAAATAATACGAGCAAGGCTTGTGGAGCCTGTGATTCGAGGACATCCAGGAAATGAGTGGTGAGAGGTATAGACATACTCGCGTGCTTGATGATGCAATACCTTAAACCCAGTAACTGAGTCACTTTGAGAACTTATTTAGACACCAATAAAGTAGCAATGTTTAGACCTCTGGGTGAGGTGGGGGAGATACAATTGTAACTATTGTAGTAGGAGACATTATTAAGTCAATAATAAATGGCCTTGCCAACAAGAGCGTGGTCTCCATGGTTGAAGGTAGGTTAATATAATAGCAATCTTCCTTCTGGAGTTTCAGCCCTGACACGAGTTTTGAATTTGATATGCCCCTCAAACACAGGCCCTTCTTTTGGACCCCTATGGGAATTTCTTTGAAAGTCTTATCCGCCAAGGTCATCTTTCTAGTTGCCATCCCTTCTGCTTGCAGACTGAAAAACTGTAACTATTATGTGTATTGTCCCTTTCGTTTCTCATGAGATGCTGGTTCTTCATAATTCTTTGGCGTTTGTCCCCAAGTTTCTTTCAAGATTTTCACTTTCATTAGGCTCTTGTTTTACCTTATTTTTGTACCAACCCCTCTTCAGATGTTGAGGCAGCTCTCCATACCTTGGTGTAGGAAGGGCAGTGCACTTTTATTTAGACAGTTCCTTTTCATTTTGTACATCTGATTCTCTCTTTGTCACTTTTAGTTAGGTCACAGAAGTCACAAACCTTTTGTTGCTACTAATAGAACCTTCTTTAACACTTTGTAATCACCATTGTTTATATTCAGTCTGAGGTTCCTTTGCCTGTTTACAACCAGGGACGTCCCACCAGGGTTATGGCAGCCTTTTGGGCTTAAGAAAAGGAAGTGTCTATTCTGGATGATTGTTGTGTTGCCACCGGACTTTCACCCAGAATTTGTCAATAATTACAAGTTTCAGGTATTTCTTCCTGGTACTAATTTTAGTGGGTATGTGATATTGAGATTACATTTTTCACATATGCTACATTACTGCTCTGGGTGTGTGTCTGCCATGCCATTGTTACTGTTTGCCCTCTACTCCTAGATAAGGAAAGTAGGAAAGTAGGATATACTCTCATGATTACCCCCACGTTTTGCCTGGTGTCAGTGTGTTTTTGACTGTAGTCTGCAGAGATTCTGCTAATCAGGACCCCAGCAACTGTGCTCTCTTCCCTAAATTGGCTCTGGTAAATACTTGGTACATCCACAATTGGTTACTGGTATACCCTTGTAAGTCCCTGGTATATGGTACGGAGGTACCCATGGCATAGGTACACCAGGGGTCTCCCCTGGGCTGCAGCATGTATTCTGCCATCCATGGGAGACCACTTAAACTCTGACTACAAGCCTGCCATTGAGGCCTGTGTGAGATGGTGCTTGCATCCCTCACAACAGATAAGTTGCCTTGTATCTGAGGTCACTGCATTGAAAAGTCACCCCAATGGTAGGCCCTTCAATCCTGAGGGCACGGTGCTTGGTCATAAGTGTGAGGTTGCCCCTGCATGAGCAGTACAACCCTACAAACCCCGGAGTGCATTCTCCAGGCTTTGGAAGTGGGGTCAGTCATTTTAGGATATATAGTTGACATCAGTCTTTATGAGATGTCCAACTACATAATGGCTGCACCAAACCTGGTCATTTTTTATTTCAAACATGTTGGAATCATACCCAACACCGATTCCGGGGCTGGAAGTATGATCCCATGTACTGGTGGGCTACTTAGGGGACACCTCATGTACTTTCAGGGTATGCCAGCAAACTAGTGCTGCTGACGACCACAGAAACAATTCTACCCTCTTGCTGCTGAGCTTGAGTAGGGGAAGGTAGAACAATAGGTTTCCTGTCACAGGGAGGTGTAACCACCACCCAGACAGGACTTTGTGTATTAGGCTGTGGTGGGGGTGCTTTGCAGCACCACCAGACTGCATTGAAGGGCACATTTGGTGCCCTCCTTGCATACTACGGTTAGAGCCAGTCCAGGAACCCTTGGTTCTCATTCTGGCATGAAACTGGACAAAGGACAGCAGAGTATCCTTCCCTCTGTTCAGCCCCTAATCTGAGAGGGACCAGAGTCCTTTCAACCCTTTCCCTAGGGTACTTAAGGGCTCCCCTGTAAGGGGGTTCTCAGATTTGTTGTGGAACAAGACTTACCTCTGAAACCAACACACTCTTTAACCGTCTGGACACTTGGACTTTGTTGGACTTCGACTGGAACCAAGACTGCATCAATGAAGACTCCTGCTGCTGCTCCTGGTCCCGCTCTTCAAGTCTTCTGTGTTGCCTGTGTCTATGCTTCATCCAGGTTATCCAAAAGACCTGTGGGCATCAAGGACATCCAAAGTAATCTCCCTTGGAGGGAAGGAGTCACTCCCCTGCAACTGCAGGCACAGCAACAGAGCGGACAGGTCTGCTGCTCCGGTCATCTTACAGTCTTCCCGAGACCCAGCAACACAGGTGGGGGTTTTGCTGCTCCCTAGAGGCCTAACTGGTCTTCTCTGCAATTTTGAGGAACAGTATCCCTTGTTGAAGCGGCTGGGACCAAACCTCTAAGCACTACGTAAACTTGACGTTGCCAAGGCTTGTTGGCTCTGCACTCTAGAGATTTTCGGGCTACACGAAGCTCTAGCACCTCATCCTTCGAAGATCATCGTCCTCACAGGATCCCTTGCACCGTGGGCCTTCATCTTTGGTGAGCTGCCTGAGGTAGTCTTGTGACTCCTGTGCCTTCAGCCAGTGGGTCCTCTTGAGGTTCTTCCATTGCTTCAGTGGGCTCCCTGCTTCCTCAGGCCTGCTTTGACTCTCCTGTACTAGGTGAGTCTCTTGGACCTTGCTGGTCCTGACGTTTGCTTCTTTTCGCTTTCCATGCCATTTGCAGCTACCAGGCCTTCTTGGTGCTCCAGACAGCAACCGACCACCTAGACACCGACATTCTATGTGGGACAGCTTGCGCACGGCTCCTGGTCTTCCTCAGCGTCATCTGGTCTTCACAGCTGCAGCAACAAGGTCACCGTAATCACTTCTGCATCTTCCGACATAGGTGGGCATTGTGCTTCCGTGCCTCCTGGTCATACCCGAGTGGCATAGACTCTGTCCCCTCTGCTTACAGGTTCTTCACTTCAAGAATCCACCCTTGGATTCCACCGGACTCCTTCACATGCGTCTCCAAAGGCATCTTCTTTGAAGCCCTCTATTGTCGTCTACAGCAGGTTCCCATATCAATTCACCCCTATGCACCTGGCTTCCCTGGTGCAGGTAACCTGGTTACAGGAGCATCCACGGGTGGGGTGGCTCTTCAACCTTCTGTCGTCCAAAGGGTTTCTTCTGGGAAGAGTCTTTTTTTTTTTTAAACTACAACCGCAAATTCTCCACAGATGTCCACTGGGCACACAGCTGTGTTTCAGCTCTGCAAACAGTTTCCTTGGGGCTCTGGGGTACTTACCTTGGGTGGTTCCTTGTGTCCCCAGCTCCTTTGAGTTTTCTGGTCCAAGTCCTATTCTTCTTTGCAGTTCACATTCCACTTTTTTAGTTTATGGCTTGGTCTTCCCCTGGAGACCAGTGTATATTTGTACTACGTACCTGATTATTTTGATGTATTCTTGTGTGTATTGTTGATATCTCAGGGTAGGAGATAAACCAAAAGTGATTGTGTTGCATAATAAATAAACTTATTATAAAAAACGGTGTGGTTCTTTTTCATCTAATGTACACTGCCTATTAAATGTGGTAAAACCAGCTGCTTTACAGTCCTTCAAGATAAGCCTGAAGGCTGCTCTCCACTGCTAGCAGTTTGAGAGCTTTCTATGGTTATAGAAAGATCACTAAAATTACCATTAGGGTTGCCTGGATTAGTGCAAGATGCATCACTTGAATAAGTGGGCACGAAATGGCAATACTGTGATCCAAAGTCACGCTTGTAAATTCAAAATCACAGAAACAAGAGTAAAATCATCCCACCTGCAAGCCATGACAATTGAGGGGCTCATGGAGTGTCGTCAGCCTTTTCACCTGCTGCTAATAAACGGTTATATCAATCCAACAAAGAGCCAAACGCAATCTTCTATGTAAACAATCATTAGCATACTGGAAAAAGTATTAATTAAATTTGAATGTCATAATGTGATCATTGCCGGAGACTTGAACATAAGAGAAATGGATCAGACTCCAAACTTGCATAGAAATTGGAAGAAGGCTGTGCCCTTGCTCTCTCTTCTTCAAAATTTAAAGTTACAATCCACTCACGGCATAAAGAAAACAAGCTCCCCTTTGTGGTGCCCCAAGCCGACCTTTAGGAACATATCTATAATTGATTATATCCTAATTAATGAGAGGCAGGCCAATAAGCTGAGAGATATCGCCGACGACAGAGGAGAAAGCGACCATAGGCCACTAAGTGCCACCTTTCCCCTGGCAAAGAGCCCAGCAGATGTTCAGCAAGTAATTGGCAGTCCCATGGGAGAAGAGCGATTTAGAGCCCTCAAAAGAATAAAATGAACCACCAACCTCAGAGTCAAACTGTCAAGAGTGGGTACCAATGAAGGAAGCAAGCCAGATGACAGGATCTACATTGAAGGTAACAGATGGCTGGGAAGCCCTGACAGGATCATCAGCAGGAACTGGGGGAAGCCCAACATAAAAAAAGAGATCCAGCATAGAACCATCCCCTCTTGAGTCACGGGCACCGAAGTGCATGACTATGTAAATGGACCCTCAGGAAGGCACTTAAGGCAAAATAGAAAGATGGCACAACGTCAGCGAAGATCGAGATAGCCACCCTGAGATTAGCATACAGGAGGAAAGAATAGGAGCACAATAGAAAGCTTACCGAAGAGAAATGGTTCAAAGTGTTCTCCTTGTTAAAGGGAAAGAACAACTCTAAACTATGGAGATACATCAATAAGCTGAACTCCCTAAACCCGACAAGAGAGAACAGCATTTCAGGTAATGAGTGGGAAGCAAATGTAAAAGGACTGTATACGAGACACTCGCTAGCCGCCAGACCCATTACTACCAAGAACACCCCAGAGACGCAACCGAAGACAGGGAACCCCATCTCAAGAGCACACAGGAATCAGGTCCAGAGACAGCCCAAGGCACCCACTTCATAGAGGAGGAGATTATGAGGATCATCAGGGCAAAGGGCAATGAGAAATGACGGCGCTCCAGGGCCCAATGGCATTCCTGCCCGGTATTTAAAATCAGCACAGGCATTTTTTGCCCCAACCCTGACCCCACTCTATAGCTACGCATACATGATGGAAGTAATACCAGAGTCATGGAAAGGATAAATCTTATTCCCCATCCATAAGAAAAGTGATCACTCAAACCCTGCCAACTACAGGCTAGTAGCCCGACTTGACATAGATGCCAAGGCCTATGCACGAATATTACTGATGGACTTGGAGGAATGGGTAAATAAAAACGGAATCCTCCCATTCCACCAGACACGATTCAGGGCAAACAGCTCCACAATGGACAACATCATGGCGCAGGCCTACCTCTCCAAACAAGCGGTCAAAGACCAGCACCGCCTCTTTTCTGCAGCTTTATAGATTATAGTACAGCCTTTGATAGAGTCGACTAAGGTAGACTCTAGGGAGAACTGTCAGACTGGGGGATCACCCGAAGCTCCTGAAAGAAATTACAGCTCCCTATGAGGGGACATGGGTCCAGGTGAAAATAAGCCCCACAGCTGTAACATTAAGAGTCGAAACAAACAACAGGCACAAACAGGCCTGCGTCCTGGCCCCACTATTATTTAACCTTTACACCGCAGACTTGGGGAATGCCCTGAAAGAAGCCAGTTTAGTCACAGAACTATCGTTACCGAATTAAGTAACTTGTGCATCTGAAAGAGACACGTTAGTGATAGATTCCTCACCTTAGAATAGATACTCCAGCAATACCAACCCCGGTGGTGGGTCTGCGAACGAAGATCACACCAGAAAGTTACGGAGAACAGAACGGCCAAATAAACCGTCTCTCCGGACTTGGCTGTCAAGGCAGTAGTGCTTAGTAAAAGTGTGCAGCGAGGCCCACGTAGCTGCCTGACAGATGTCTTGCAGGGGGACACCACGTCCCAATGTAGTAGTAGCTGCTGTCGCCCTGGTAGAACGGGTGTGCAGCCCCATCGGAGGATCCATTTTCGCCAGAGAATAACCGATTTTTATACACAAGACGACCCAGCGGCAGATAGTTCTCTAGTGTACAGCCCAGCCTTTCTTGGCGCCTACATAGCCAACAAAGAGCTGGTCATCCACCTGGAACTGTTGTGTGCGACTGAGGTAAAATGAGAGTGCACGTTTTGGGTCCAGACGGTGGAGGCTCTCTTCTTCTCTGGAAGGGTGCGGAGGCGGAAAGAAAATGGGCATGGCAAGTCCCCTGTTGTAAATAGATTTCTCAAAGGCATTACTCACCTTTACTCTCCTATTCCGTTAGTAATGCTGCAGTGGGACTTAAATCTGGTTCTTACTTATTTGATGTGTGTTCCTTTTCAGCCGCTACACAACTGTCCTCTACGTTTACTAACTTTAAAGACTTCTTTCCTGGTTGCCATCACCTCCGCTAGGCGCGTGAGTGAGCTCCAGGTTCTTTTCTGTAAACTTCCTTTTCTGTCTGTTCATCCGGATAAGGTTGTGCTCCACACTTGTCCTTCCTTCTTGCCAAAGGTTGTTACTGCCTTCCACATTGGGCAAACTATTGAAAAGAGAGGGCTGATCGGGTAAGCCTGAGAAAGGCAGAAATTGCAGAAAGATAGCCCTTAATAGGGACCAGAGCAGAGCCCTGCCGGGCTAAAGAAAGAAGGAACAAAAGGACGTCTGAAAGAGGGGCAGATAGGGAATCCACTGCCCTCGCTGTGCACCATGCCACAAATGTGTTCCACCTGCAGGCATATACTGATTTAGTGGATGGACGCCTGGCTGCCAGAATGACATCAAAGACTTCAGGAGGCAAGTCAAATTGAATTGACTGTTGCCGCTCAATCTCCACGCAAGGAGGTGGAGGCTGGACAGGATCGGGTGGAGGACCGTCCCCTGCTGCTGCGACAGAAGATCCTCCCAAAGAAGCAGTCTGATCGGGGGATCCACGCTCATACGGAGTAGCTCGGGATACCAAATTCGTCAAGCCCAGTCCGGAGCTACAACAATGACTTGGGCCCGGTCGCGCTTGATCTTCTTCAGCACTCTGGGTAGAAGTGGTATAGGTGGAAAGGCGTACAATAGACCGCAACGCCACTCGTGACGAAAAGCGTTGCCAAGCGAGTGCCGTCTTGGAAATTCCAATGCACAGAACTGCTGACATTGCGCGTTCTCTTCGGTGGCAAATAGATCTAACCAAGGCTCTCCGTACTGTTGAAAGATACCTTGTGCCACCTCCGAGTGAAGACGCTATTCGTGATTCATCATGTACCTGCGGCTGAGTTCGTCCACCCTGGTGTTCAAAAACTCGCTAAGTGTTGAACCACCAAGGAAATGCCTTGATGTTCCAGCCATGTCCAGAGACGCAGAGCCTGCTGACATAGGGTCCACGACCCCACCCCGCCTTGCTTGTTGCAGTACCACATGGCGGTGGTGTTGTCTGTGAACACCTGCACTACTCTCTCCTTGAGACAGGGAAGGAATGCCTTCAGTGCAAGTAGGATCGCCCGGAGATTCAGAAGGTTGATATGGAGCCTGGACTCCGCTGGAGACCAGAGGCCTCTGATCTCCGCCTCTCCCATGTGGCCACCCCATCCCAGAAGAGACGCATCCGTCACCACTGTGTGCTCCGGTTGAAGAAGGGAGAGGGATCGGACGCTGACCCAATGCTGGTTTGTGAGCCACCACTGCAATTGTCGTGCAGTGCCCTCCGAGATCTGGACGTAGACTGACAGGTTCCCCTGATGTTGGGCCCACTGGAACTTCAAGTCCCACTGCAGAGCCCGCATATGCCATCTGGCATGATTGATCAGCAGGATTCAGGAGGCCATGAGGCCCAGCAGCCTCTAGGTCATCTTGACCGAAACCCAGGTCAAGGGCTGAAAGATTGGAATCATAGCCCGAATGTCCCGGACTCGCTGCTCGGGAGGATAGACCCGAAACTGCGCAGTGTCCAGAACCGCTCCGATGAAGAGCATTTGAGAGGGGATCAGAGGTGACTTTGATGGAGAACCCCAGCAAATGCAGGAGGTTAGCCGTAGTCTGGAGGTGGGAGACGACTGCCTGGGTCGAGCCCGCCTTCAACAACCAGTCGTCAAGATAGGGGAAGACTGAAACCCCTGAGCTGCGCAGATGAGCTGCAAACACCGCCATCACTTTCGTGAACACCCACGGAGAGCTGGTAAGGCCAAAAGGTAGCACGGTGAACTGAAAGTGCTCGTTGTAGGAGAGTAGGGTCTGCTTTCTATGTTCACCCCCACTTTTTGCTTTTGCTTTACTGGTTTTCGACTTAGATGTGGCTGTGGGCCTGCTAATCAGACCCACAGACCTGCTGTTCTCTCTCTAAATTGATACTATGTACTTTAGGTGCATAACCCATTTGGATAGGATCACCTTATTGGCCCCTGTACAGTGTACCTTAGGTACCCAGGGCATAGGTGTACCCTAGGCCTACCAGGGGCTGCAGCATGTGTTATGCCACCCCTGGCCTGGCCTTCCATTATGACAACTGGCTGATCACTCAGCTGGGGCAAGGTCGTGTAATCACCCCTTGCTTAGGTGTAGTATTCCTATACCTATCTTACATATAGACACATGTGTACCTATCAGCCACTCCTATGGCAGGCCTTAACAATCCTGGAGGCAGAGTGCTTGGTAACATGTGAGATGGTGCTCTAGCATGAGCTGAGCCTGTCTGCAGCTTTCGGAACCATGTCCTTATAGCTGTTCTATGATATAGCCTACCATATACTCTTAAAGTACCTTATAATCTTAGACGGTTATAGTAACTATGGTTCGGCTTTATCAAAACATGTCGTGTAAGGTGTCTAACGCTTTGGAGTAATACCCCCATCCCATTTCTGGGGATGAGGATATTATCCCTCCCTTCTACAGGGAGAAGACATGTTGTAACCTACTTACCCGGTTAAAGTTAACCAGAGCCCCAGCATCACAAAATGGATGCTGCTGCCACGACACAAGTCTGACCTCCTGCTGCTGGGAGTGCTCCCGGCAAGGGAGGCTTGGACAATAGGTTTCCTGCCTTGGGAGGTGCGAGCACCACCCCAGACAGGCCTTAGTGTATTGGGGCAGGGAGGGATGAAAGAAACGAGACACTGCCTGGGGCACACAAGGTGTCCCATGCATAGTCCAGTTCAAACCGGTGCTGGGGCGCCCCAGTCCTGGCGCGAAATTGGACAAAGGGAAGGGGGTGTAACCACCCCCCTCCCAGGTCCCACCCATAAGGCGTGACCTAGCAGGCAACCCAGCCCCCCAGATTAGTATAAGAGTGGTAGCTGGGCCCCAGGAGATTAGATTATCCTGAACCTGCAACTTGAACAGAAACTCTGGACCTTCGACATTCGACGAAAGAAGAAGACTGAAGAATCTCCCTTGTGGCCAAAGAGTGGCTACCCTGTGCAAACAGGCACCATCAAGAGACTACCCTTTGCTTTGCTGAAGTTCTACGAGGGACCGACTGCAGAGCCCGACCAGAGCCTTGACTTCCAGACTTCTCCGACCCTGATCCACATCCACAGCCGAGCTGAGATCCGTGGAGGCGACGAGAGACGTGGGACCGGCTACCTGGGAAAAGTGGCTAGTATCTTCAAGCGCAGCTTCTGAGGCACCCTCGAAGTTGTGCACCAGGGATTGAGAAGCCCCAACCCCAAGCACCATCTGCACCGAAGATCAGCCCCCCACACTCCACGAGTCCTGCGTGGGGCCCTTCTGCATTTTCCTGCTTGCCGCGTCTGTCCGGTTGCTTGCCCGTTGGCTAGCGGCCTCTGTGACGACACACCTTGAAATCTTCACTGCTGGTTTGGCTCCTCCAGACTGGCTCCCGCTTCTTTGCAAAAGAAAAGCACCCCAGACCATCCTGGTTTGCATCAGAAGCAAGTCCTCCGTTCTTCGTGGGTTCCGCTTGCCAAGGCTTGGTGAGTCCTAGTTCGACTTAGACGCCGCCGACAGCAAGAGCCTTCGTGGGACAGCTCACCTCCTGGTCCTGGTCGTCCTCGACGTCTCCTGGTACCCGTGGCTGCAGCGACAAGCTTCACCCTTCACCTGCAACCTTCACGACATCGCCTGGTTCCTTCCTGGTTCCACGTGGTCACTGGCTAGTGACCTTGACTCTGTCCCTTCTGCTTGCAGGTCTTCTCTCTTCTTGATCCCAGCCTTGGGATCCACCGGACACTCTTCACTGACTGCCTGTCAGCATCTTTCTTCAGGCATCCATAGGAGTCGACGACGAAAACCGACGCAACTTCACCCCTATGCACCCGCAGCCTGTGGGCTAGGTAACTTGGGTACTCCGGTGCTCATCAGGATAGTGACTATCCTAGTGTCTAGTTTTCCAGTCTCGACTTCCTAGCTACTCCGGAAGTGTCCTAAATCTATCGTTTTCTAAACTGTACTATTGCTATCGACTTTTACGCATTACGCGTGAGTGTTTCCACTCTGCACCTGAATCCCGTGGGCCTCCCACTTCCTAACCATTGATAGTATAGTGTAGCCCCAGCGAATCCCTAGGCCTAGGCCTATTCTATTTCCGTGACAGTGGTCCTTATACCACTTACTTAGTATATGGTTTGCGTGGCCCCTAGGGCCTAACTGTATTACTTACCTGTGTGACTTAATGTATGCTTGAATAAGACTGTTGTACTTACCTCGAATCTCATAAAGAGTGCTGAGGGTTTGACTAGAATAAATACACTTTATTTTATATATATATCTGTTGTGGTGTCCTTTCATTTGGTATTCAAGGGATTATATATGGTATCACAGCTGGCTTCACATGCCATTCAGAGTTTAGCCTAAGACTGCTCTTGTCCATGCTACCACTAGGATAACTGGTCTATAAGGTTGACTTTACAACCAATCACCATAAGGGTTGTTTGGACTGATATAAGGTGTACACTAGAACTAGACATCATACATCAGGCCAACTTCTCACACTAGTGGCCTACCGTGAACCGCAGGTAACGCCGGTGGCCCGGCAGGACGGGGATAAGGAAGTAAGCGTCCTGCAAGTACAACGCTACCATCCAGTCTTACGGGTCTAGGGCAGACAAGACCTGAGCAAGTGTGAGCATTTTGAACCTCTCCTTCCGGAGAAAGCGATTGACGTTCTGAAGGTCTAAGATAGGACACAGGCTCTTGTCCTTCTATGGAACCAAGAAGTAGTGGGAGTAACAACCACGACTCACTTCAGGCGTCGGAACGTGCTGGGGAAGTGTCAAGTGATCCCCCGACATGCGGTGGTACTGAGGCGGCATGGCTGGAGGGGTAGTCTCGAAGGGAAGGGAGTAGCCCCTTCGGACTCTCTGCATAACCCACCTGTCCGAAGTGATGGTGCGCCAGTGGTGGAGGTGATGGCGAATCCTGCTGCCCACTGGCGTATAATGGGCCTTAAATACTGGACTAGGAAGGTTTGGTGGCAGGGGAGGTGGTGGACTGACCTGCCCGCTCAGCGGGTCCCCCGTCCGCAGCTGCGCTGAGACTGTTGCGGTGCAGGCCTGTGGCTTTGAAACAAACATGTTTGGGCGCCCCTTCCTTGGACACAAACGGAGCGAAAGCAGAAGGAGTGCGAGTGGCCGAAAGGCCCAAGGACTTGGCCGTAGCCCGCAAGTCCTTAAAGCGCTCAAATGCACTAGCTGCCTTGCCACCAAAAAGGCGAGTGCCATCAAAAGGCATGTCCATCAGAGTGTTCTGGACATCCCCTGAAAAGCCAGTCGTCCTCAGCCAGGCGTGACGGCGTAGAGCCACTGTCGTGGAAATCGCTCTGCCCAGCGAGTTGGCGGTGTCAAGGTCACAACGAATCGTGAACTTTGCTGCATCGCTCCCCTCAACAATAGCTTGGGAGAGCACCGTCCGGGCCTCCTTAGGACACTGAGGCAGCACCTGCACCACCGTATCCCACACACAGTGGGAATAACGGCCTAAGAGGCATTTGGTCTTCACAGACCGCAACCCTGAACTGGCGGAAGAGAATATCTTCTTCCCAAACTTCTCCAGTTTTTTGGAATGTGCGGAAGGGAATGCGCTCGGGGATGCAGAGGCTTGGATAACCAAGCTCTCAGGGGTAGGGTGCTGGGAGAGGAAAATGGGGTCGCCCGGGGCCAGGTGATGGAGTCGGGCCACGTTCCTATCCACAGGAGTCCCTGTGTTGGGCCTGGACCAGGCGCCCAAAAGAACGTCCCAACGTTCATCATTAAAGAGCAGCAGCGGCTCCGCAGAGAAAGCTGCCGGCCGAAGCACTTCTGTCAGGAGGTTAGTCCTGACGGCAACTGTAGGGAGCTCGAGGTTGAGAGCCTCTGCTACCCTACGCAACACCCCTAAATAAGTACCACCCTCCTTCGTAGCCACGGTAGAAGGAGACAGTGTGCCAGGTTCTGGAGTGAAATCCAGATCACCGGTGTCCTCCAAAACCTCTGCCCAGTCCAGGTCTAACTCGCATTGGGCTGCAAGAGGGTCTGAAGACCCCTCCCAGTAATCCCCATCCTCCGTGGTGGAGATGAAGGAGGGGGATGGAGAAAGGGATTGGAATTCCCCATTGGCGTCGAAATCGGCGTTGATCGACACCGGTTCGGCACCATTCTCCATGTCGGCGTGGAAGCCGGGGATGACATCGGCCGGCAGCGGTGACGTAGACGTCGGTGGAGTTCGTACGAGGTCAACCGACATCGGCTTGGATCCATGGGGGTCTCGCAGCGCCGAGGCAGGAGCCGGCGATGACGTCGGGGCCAGACCCATCGACGGAGAAGGGTGAGGACTCCCAGTTGGACCCGCGGGGCCCGAAGGCATGCCGGCAGGGCCCAACGGGCCAAAGAGGCGGGCCATGGCTGACAGAAATTCCTGCAGCTGGGCCGGAGTCGCCGACAGACCCGGGAAAGGCGGGTAGGCCATCGGCAACTGCATAGGCTCTGCCGGAGCAGCAGGGGTGGCACCACCTGCACCCTCAGCTGACAGGCTAGGGGAAGGCGAACAGCGACGGCACTTCTTCGACTTCTTGTGCTTCGTCTTACCTGACCCCGGGTGCGAAGACTTCGTCGAACGATGGTGGTGGCTCCTCGACCTCCCATGGGACCGGAACCATGAACGGCGCAGAGCCAACTCCCGGGCCTCAAGCAACTTTCGGGACCACTCCCGTAAAGTTTTCAGGGCCATGGCCCGGCAGTCGGGGCACGACGTGGGGTCATGGTCACCCCCAGGCAGTAGAGGCACTCGAAGTGCGGGTCTGTCACCGACATCATGCGGGAACAAACCTCACAAGACTTGAAACCAGGCATCCCTAAACACCAGAAGTTAAAGACTTTAAAAAAAGACCGAGACAAAAGTCCCCAAAAACTCAGTCAAAAATTGACGGGGGGTACCTGTAACGCCCTGAACGTCTCAGGATCGTTTAACAGACACGACAATGAGGACGCAACCACTTGTGAAGGGTTAGTTCTTTTAATGAAGGCAAATAAAATACAAAGAACAAACAAAAGTTATAGTCACTGGAATCCTCCAGGCTAAGTACGTTACCAGCCCACAGCACGGATGGTCCTAACCGTCCTCTGCATATACGCCGATCCCGGCGTATGCCAACAGAGGGCAGAAATGAAATGGCCGACAATGCCAATCGGTAGGCTGTGAGGGGCACGAAGAGTGTTGGGGAGAATCGAGGAGTCAGGGAAACACCCAGCCGGGGTCTCTACCTGGAGGGAGCAGCCGCTCAACCTCTTCCTCAGACTGCACCGGGACGCGGAGTCACCTCCTGGTGATGCGTCACCGATACCCCAATCACAAGCAAGAAGACTGAACCGAGAGCAGCCGCTCGATCGATCCTGTGGACTTCCGAGTCTGTAACGCGGCAAACACCTCCTGGTGTGCTTTACAGCTGGCAGTCCCTGTGTCTCTGGTCGGGCTGGGAGTTACGACTCCAACCAGCAAAAGCGCCACTGCGCTTGGACTCAGCCGAGTCAAAAAGCGAAGCTCAATGCTTGACCGGTAGAGCTTCCGGGTCCTTCACAGGTGACGATGGGGCAAGACACGGCCCAGGGAGTAACGACTCGACCTACCTCCGTTCTTGCCTTACTGGAGCACCACTCCGGAACACTGCTCTTCACGAAGCAGGTACGTCGGTGTAAACACAATATCCGACAGCCTTGTACCTCCCGGTTCCTCCCTTTATAGGGCGTGTTTTCCTTGAGTTATGTAACAGCTCTCCTGTTTACATAAGGGCGTGTTTCCCTTGAGTTATGTAACAGCTCTCCTGTTTACATAAGGGCGTGTTTCCCTTGAGTTATGTAACAGCTCTCCTGTTTACATAAGGGCGTGTTTCCCTTGTATGACAGGAATTCTTGACAGTACATCCTCCCTCTCAGCGGCTCCCCACGGGTCCAGCGCTGGCAGGAAAACGCCGATGGAACAAGGAGACCAAGCGCGGAGCATGAACCCCTTCAGCCGGTTCCCATGAATGCTCCTCCGGGCCATAGCCTTTCCACGCAACCAGGTACCACAGCTTCCCCCTGCGCCATTTGGACGCCCGTATGCCCGACACTTCATACTCCACCTCCGACTCCACGCACACCGGCCTAGGTGTCCCAGACGGCTTGGAGGGTGCTGGTTTGAGCAATGATACATGAAAGACAGGGTGTATCCGCAATGACTGGGGCAAGCACACCTTCACGTTCACGGGACCCATACACTTGGTAATTCGATAGGGGCCCATGTACTTGGGATGGAACACACTGTTCTTTCGAAACCTCATGTTTCTTGTGGATATCCAGACGTAGTCTCCAGTGCGGTACAGTGGCCCGGGCCTTCTCTTCCTATCTGCCGCAGCCTTGTATCTTCTCTTGGCCTCTATTAGGACAGCCCTTGAGCGCATCAACGTGTCTTTTATGTGTGCCACCCTGTCCGCTGTGGCGGGAATCCTGTCCTCTCTGAACGGATGTAGAAATGGCAAGAACCTGGGATGTTGGCCATAGTTGCTATAGAACGGAGATGACTGTGTGGAGCTGTGAGTGGCGTTGTTATAGGCTATCTCTGCAACCCATAGCAAGTCGACCCATTCTTCCCTGCCCTGGTCCACAAAACATCGCAGATACTGTTTGAGCGTTTGGTTCAGGCGCTCGGTTTGGCCGTCCGTTTGAGGGTGGTAGCTGGTGGACAGGGCGGTCTTAACATGCAGCGCAGTGCACTAAGTCTTCCAGAATTGCGCAGTAAACTGCGACCCCCGGTCCGACACGATCACCCCAGGTAATCCATGCAGTCGTACCACATTCTTTAGGAGTAGTGACGCCAATTCCCCGGCCGTAGGGACTCTCTTGCAGGGGATGAAGTGCCCCATTTTCGTCAAGTAATCCACCACCACCAGTATTGCCGTCATCCCCTGGTCTACCGGTAGGCCCACCACGAAGTCCAGTGATATGCTATCCCATGGTCTATCCGGGGTCGGAAGTGGATGTAAGAGCCCTTGGGTTCGGCCATGGTCGGCCTTCATGGTAGCACACGTAGGACACTCCTGTCCCCACCTCCTGACATCCGCTCTCATGGTTGGCCACCAGAAATGCCGTCCCATGCTAGCCACCGTTTTTTCAAAGCCCAAATGACCTGCGCATGGAGAGTCATGGCACCAGATGAATGCTTGTTTCCTTAGCCTAGGCGTGGGTATCAATAGGCACCTGCCCTTCAGGGGTATCCCGTCCTTCAGCTGCCATTCTCTGTGACTGAGGAGCCACCTCCGCCATGCGAATGACCTGATCCCTCTCTTTATTCCCCTCAGGAAAGTATCCGGTTGGATAACCCCCAATACCATCCTCGGGGAAATGATGGAACGCTCGGTTGCAGGCAATGGTTCCTTAACTGCAGATTGACGGGACAGGGCGTCCGCCTTCCGGTTTTCCGTCCCCGGCCGATATGTGATGCGGAAGTTGAACCCCGCAAAGAAGATCATCCACCGCAGCTGCCTGGGAGAAAGGTGTCTAGTGGCCGTCATGAACTGTAGGTTCCGATGGTCCGTGTACACCGATACCACATGTCTTGCCCCCATCAACCAATGCCTCCATTCGGTGAAGGCGTCCTTGATTGCGAGAAGCTCCTTCTCCGCAATATGGTAGTTGCGTTCGGCGTCGTTGAGTTTGCGGGACATGTACGCAACGGGATGAAGCACCCCTGTGTCGTGGTTGCGTTGGGACAAGATAGCCCCCAGCGCCACATCCGACGCGTCCGCTTCCACCATGTAGGGGAGATCCGGATCGGGGTGAGCCAACACCGGCGCCTTACCAAAGGCGCTTTTCAGGGCCTCAAAGGCTTTGTTCGCTTCAGGGGACCAGACAAACTCCTTGGACTTCCTCAGTAGCTGTGTGATTGGGGCCACCACTCCTGAAAATCCATCTATAAACCGCCTGTAAAAGTTGGCGAAGCCAATGAAACTTTGGACGTCCTTCACGCTTTGGGGCACCGGCCATTCTTTCACCGCCTTGATCTTTCGTTCTGCCATCTCCTGTCCCTCTGGACTCAGCATCACTCCGAGGAATTCCACGGATGTGACGTGGAAGTCACACTTGCTGAGTTTACAAAACAGCATGTTTTCCCTCAGCTTTTGGAGCACAGCTTTGACGTGGTGTACGTGCTCCTCCACACTGGACGAATAGATGAGGATGTCGTCGATATATACGACCACGTAGATATCCAACTCCTCTCTGAATACCTCATTCAAAAAGTACTGAAAGGCTGCCGGGGCGTTGCACAGACCGAACGGCATGACGAGGTACTCAAAAAGGCCGAACCTGGTCTTAAAGGCGGTCTTCCACTCGTCTCCGTCCCTCATGCGCACCAGATGGTATGCCCCTTTCAAATCCAACTTGGTGTAGATACGAGCTTTCTTGACCTGTTCCAGAAGTACACTGATGAGAGGCAAGGGGTACCGATTTTTTATGGTTATCGCATTCAATGCCCTAAAGTCCACACAGGCTCTCAGCTCCCCATTAGCCTTCGGGATGAAGAAGAGTGGCGAGGCGGCCGGAGACTTGGACGGTCGGATATTTTGAAACGCCCTGAACGTCTCAGGATCGTTTAACAGACACGACAATGAGGACGCAACCACTTGTGAAGGGTTAGTTCTTTTAATGAAGGCAAATAAAATACAAAGAACAAACAAAAGTTATAGTCACTGGAATCCTCCAGGCTAAGTACGTTACCAGCCCACAGCACGGATGGTCCTAACCGTCCTCTGCATATACGCCGATCCCGGCGTATGCCAACAGAGGGCAGAAATGAAATGGCCGACAATGCCAATCGGTAGGCTGTGAGGGGCACGAAGAGTGTTGGGGAGAATCGAGAAGTCAGGGAAACACCCAGCCGGGGTCTCTACCTGAAGGGAGCAGCCGCTCAACCTCTTCCTCAGACTGCACCGGGACGCGGAGTCACCTCCTGGTGATGCGTCACCGATACCCCAATCACAAGCAAGAAGACTGAACCGAGAGCAGCCGCTCGATCGATCGATCCTGTGGACTTCCGAGTCTGTAACGCGGCAAACACCTCCTGGTGTGCTTTACAGCTGGCAGTCCCTGTGTCTCTGGTCGGGCTGGGAGTTACGACTCCAACCAGCAAAAGCGCCACTGCGCTTGGACTCAGCCGAGTCAAAAAGCGAAGCTCAATGCTTGACCGGTAGAGCTTCCGGGTCCTTCACAGGTGACGATGGGGCAAGACACGGCCCAGGGAGTAACGACTCGACCTACCTCCGTTCTTGCCTTACTGGAGCACCACTCCGGAACACTGCTCTTCACGAAGCAGGTACGTCGGTGTAAACACAATATCCGACAGCCTTGTACCTCCCGGTTCCTCCCTTTATAGGGCGTGTTTTCCTTGAGTTATGTAACAGCTCTCCTGTTTACATAAGGGCGTGTTTCCCTTGAGTTATGTAACAGCTCTCCTGTTTACATAAGGGCGTGTTTCCCTTGAGTTATGTAACAGCTCTCCTGTTTACATAAGGGCGTGTTTCCCTTGTATGACAGGAATTCTTGACAGTACCGCTCTCTGCGGATCTGCGCTTGCTGGTGTGGAAAAAGAAAGAACTGACGCCAACGCGTGAGGGCGGCGTCTAAGTTTCGGCCGCGACATCATCCCGGTGATCACGACGCCTACGACGGACGGGGAGCAGCACGACGTCACCTTCCGACACGCAGGGGTACTGCTCAAGAAAACGTTCCGGATCCAGTCTGACGCCTGGGGGTAATTCTAAGGTAAGGAATCTATTACAACGTGTCTCTTTCAGATACAGACTTTTAGTCAATGTGAGCAAGACTAAGATAATAGTATTTGGCAAATACCCTCATAAAAAGCAAGCTTCTTGGCACCTGGGAGACCATCAAATAGGGACAACAGCAGCCTATAATTATTTTGGGGTTTGACTAACTGAGAAGGCCACCTCGGCGACACATATAAAACATCTAAATGCTAAAACCACCTGCGTAATCCTCTCACTGAGGCACTTAAGGCAACGTCTGTGAAGACTAACAGCAGAGCCAATGCTGACTGTCCTCAAGGCAAAACTAATTCTGACCATCAACTACAGCCACCTGGGGTGGTGTGGCCGAGCCAGCCAAGATGGCGGACTCCTCTCTCGGAGGCTCCCGCTCCGCGGCCCATGAACGCGACAGTGCTACCTGCCCCGGGCTTCCACCGACCCTGGCAATAGTCGGACCGAGCCCAGACAAGGCGGCTGCACCTCCGACAGGCATCGAGTCCCCGGGATTGCGGCTGTGGCGGGGCCGGGGGCTCCACACAGGCACTGGCCGACCACGAACAAGATGGCGGATGGGTGATCGGCTCGAGAGGATCAGCGGCGAGGCAGGGGGACTGCGGCGACTCCGGCGACACGATCGACCCCGCTGGTGATCGCGGCCACCCGCACCAGAGTCCCGTGGCTGCGGGGTCAGGGTTGGACCCGGGGAGGCGACCCGAACGATTCAACGGCTGTGGTGACAGAGAGGCGGGAGAGCGCCGATCCCTTCCCCCCCCCCTTGGCTGAGCGGCGGACAGAGGATGCAGGGCTGGACTCAGGCGGGGGTGCAAGCAGCTCCACGGAGTGAACTACGCGGCAGGTGAGCCCCGAACTGGGCGATAGCTACGTGGCAATACCGAGGGATCCCCGCCCCACATACAGTCCGGGGGCGCCAGACGGCGGATCATCCGACGGGGACGGGGAGAGCAGCCCGCTACCCTCGGGAGCGGCCCGGGACGAGGGGCCCCGACCACAGTCCCAGCGGGCGCCAGCGGTCACTCAGCAGAGGGTGTGCGGAGCTCTGACCCGGGTCACCAGTGGCGGAACGAGGTGGGCCCCGGACCGCGCACAGCCGCACAGCTTGCTCGGCGGCGGGGAGACATGGAGCGCACCACAGAGGAAGCCCGGCCGTGCGTACCCCATCGGGCCCCATGTCATGGCTGGAGTTGGGGCTCTGCAGACCAGAACTGGTGCTACAGAGAGACTTAAAGCCTACAGGGCTAAAAGACTTAAAGACTACAGGGTCCTAAAAGCCCCTGTATACACCCTTAAACATCAATTGGAAACAATCTTAAGGGAAGTGGTTGCCCCAGGCACACCAAGCTGGGCCAAGCAACAGGGACCCTGAAAATCAAAGCAGAGAACCTGCCCCTACCAAAGATCCAGCAACCTGCCAGGTCAAACGCTGTGAAGCAACAGCTTTGGCCCTTTTCTGACGAAAAGGATCAGGCCTTAATTCGCTATGACACCAACACAACGGCACTGGACATGTGTTACATCATGGGGAATGCCCAACAGTACCTACGAGAAGCACTTTCAGGCCCGAAGGGAAATTCTGTTCATGCAGCTCATCGCCCTCAAGATCTCAGACTTTAACCCAACATGGATCCGAAAGGATGGAGCAGTCTCTTGTCGGTTCTGTAACTACCAAAATAAATCTTGGCTTAATCTACAATTCTGTTTCCCCAAATTGGCCAGCGAATGTCATCAGCTGCTCTGCTCCATTTTCAGGGTCAGGTGCACAAGGTCCTGCAAGGAGGCCTCGGACTGGTGTTTATCTGAAACAAAAACCTGTTTTTTCGCAAGAGTGGTGAAATTCACATACTCAGACAGGCAATCGATACCCTGCCACAGCTCCCAGAACTTAGGGCAAGCAATAAACTCAAACAAAATAATTGCCTGGGTCCTCTGCAGCCCGATCTTGAAACCAAACAGATGGATTCCAACAATAAAGAGCCTCCTTAAAGGGCTGCAGCTAGGTCCAGCAGTGGAACAGCTCACATCCTCAGAGCTGCGCCCATAGGGTCATCACAAGAGGCAGTTGTGTCATCATAACAGCAACATGACACGGGGAAGTAGCACCTTACCTTTGACCTCTATATGAAAATATTTCATGGCCCGGCCGAAGATCACGAATCAGAGCTAAGCGCCCACACATTAGAAAGGCGCCCAACAAATTCTGCCCAAGTCTCCTGCGCTTAACCAAAAGCGCTTTGAACTCAGACTTTCTAACGGACTTTAAGGAAATGTTTATGCACTACAGAAGAAGAAAAAAACACTCGACGGCAAAGAAGGAATTTACTAAACAAAAGGGGTGATAGTATGAACTGCGGGTTTAAGTAAATAAGTGGCTGGAGGGTTCAAGGGAGGGGGCAGGGTACAGATTTCAAGTTCATTTTAAGGTAAAGATTTTAAATAATTGAACGGTTAATAAACCTACTCACTCACAAAATGCTGTGATCCCTTATCAGTAATCTTTATTACATTGCATGTAGTCATAACCTTCCTTGGCCCAGTCCTGAAAGCCCTCCCTCCTTCCCTAAGAGCAGTTGACAAGGTTTTTCTTTGGTTTTATTTACAAGTTACATTGCCTCTGCACCCGTGCTGTATTATGGATGTGAGTGCAAAGGAAAAGAAACCGTCAGGAAGCGCACTGAGTGAGTCACAAAAAGTTGGTGCACTGTAAGTGCATTCACTGAGGGCAGACCTTTAGGGGGAAGAAAAGGGGCTCAGACACCAACTCACGAGATTTCCCTTGAGGCGGATGTAGTCACCCTGCACCTGTCTGTAAGGAGATCTCTTTCCCCTCACTAAAGTGCAGGAGGGTGCCACTTGTACAGTGAAACAAGAAGCGGCTGATTAAAGCAACTGCTCTGAGTGAAAGTTATTTGTTTGATTCAATACAAATCTTACAATATACACAGAAATCAGAAAACTCATGCTAACATCTTAAAAATTCTTACTGCATACATCAGGATCATACAAATCATACAAAAAGAGTTTTAAGGTCAATTGACAAAGTGGCAGATCCATCTAGAGGAAATCAGACAGGAAAAAGAAGAAATTCATCGGAGGACTACTAGAGCAAATGGCAGTCCAAATTTTGCTGCCTCCACCATAGAAATCAAGAGGGCTTGTATTACTTCCATAAATAAGTTCCTAAGGTGCCTGACAAATCTGGGTCGAGCTCACCATAATCAAAAAGTTGATAGTAAGAGAACAATGCACAGTTTTGCTAGCCCCTCAGTGAGCTAAAAGGGTCTTGAATGACTACTCCCGTTAAATTACTATGGTGCATGTGCAAAGTTATCGGAGTCATTTCGAGAAATTTGATGCAATAAAAACTATGGCCAGCTTTACTGGCCCCTCTGAAAATTGAAAGAGGGTTGGATCATTTACACTGCTGAATTCCCAAAGTGCATGTGCATAGTGAGTTAAGTAATTTCATTCTCAAGCAACCTTTATATTGGGAGATGTTTAAATAACTGCTCTATATTTCATTGAATGAGCGGCTCCCAGGGCAGCCCCAAGTTCGCGGCTGCCTTGAGGGCAACGTATTCATTGTAATTGGGTGCACTGTTCATGTTTGCGACCGGACACTGGTTTTAAGAAGCATAGCGCAAAAATGAACAGTATGCCTAATACATAATACGGCCCCAGAAGTTTTTAACTAAGAAAGCTAGACAGCCGTCACTCTTATCCAAACACTGCATTTATAAAACTATAAAGTAAGTGCTTAATTTGTAAACGAATAAGTGCTGGGCCCAATGTTTGGCTCAGAGGTTTGCTAATCAATGTTGGTGTGCTGAATTGAATACCAAGACCGTGTAGTCTTGATTACACCTCATGGCTCTTTAATCCACCACTAGAAACTCCCTGTGCATTTATCCCACTCTTGCGGCTTCCTTTCTCCTTTTGTCACAGTTTCCTCTCTTTCTCTTGCCCCTTCCCGCCTACCTGTGTGGTTTTATTTCTCTGGGTGAAAGTCTGAGGTGGAACAAAGTGCCAGTAGGACCCACTGCAACCACTGGCTCAAATTAAGCACGGAGTGTAGTAATGGGGGGTAATAGCATTAAAACCCTCCAGTGGAAAATTAGTAAACCAAGCTCCTGTGATAGTGACAAGGTCAAGAATATGATCAGTAATAAAATTATTTTATAGCTTGGGCGTCCTTTACCATGGAGTGAGAATTAACCAAGTCTGTGAAATTAGTTTCAATACAGAAGGACACGGTCATTTTTAGGTCTCGCAGATCTGCGTTGCAGCGTGCATTCACTGCTTGCTCTGCGAGGCTTTTTGTAATCGAGGAGATTTCAGAAGTGGAGTTGAAGCCTGGCCATCATGCTCATTGACTGCCGCCATAATTAATGCTGAGCGCGTCGTCTCAGATTGAAAATGAGGCTTCTCTGTTACCGCCCAGTCTCCTTTTTAGACAGCCCATCCGGACTGGATTGTTTGCTTGCGGCTTTACACTGTCCTCAATATGTAGGTGGTAAGCACTATTTTGTTTCAGTTGCACACTGCTCAGCATAGGCGCTGCTTCCCAAATCTGTGGCCAGACAGGCACACTGGCCGGAGGTGCGTTCGTTGTTGTTCCATTAGCCAAATTACAGTTTGTTAACCACATCGGTGGCCAAACACGCAAGCTGGCTGGTTATTTGTTGTTGCTTACATACTGATAATGGCCACTCGGGGCTTCTCCCTGCTTCAGCAAACCTCGCCCACAGCCTCGAAGCACGCGTGTACCAGTTCACCTCGCATAAGCGTAAAAGCTTTTGGTGCACTAAAGCAAATAATATACACGTCACAAACATATAATGTAGAATCTTTTATTTTGTAATCAGGGCACGCTTTAATTATAACGGCCGCTTTTTCAACAGTGCCCTTAAATCCCCCCCCCGCACCCCTCCCCTCCAGTCGTTGTAATTTACAATGCGAATGTAGCGCTTCACAGGCCCCTGCTGTCGGGTTGAGCTTGCGCTATATAAAACCGCATAAAGGGGCCAAACAAAAACACAGACGTTATCCAAAGGTACGTGGAGACGTATCACCGGGGGGGGGGGTGTCTACTTCTATTAAAAAAGCGGAATGTTTTCAATAGAGCCCAAGGGACAGATTAGCCTTACCATTAAATGTGAAGTTATGTGAGTGTGCACGCCGTGTGTCACTCTTCTCAAGGAGCAGTCTTTATTTTGAAACCAGTATGCGTGTTTGTGTCGGTTATTTCACTAATAATATTGTTAGGCAGCGCTTTACAGGCGCCTGCTGGGGGCTTAATTTAAGGCGGGGTGTACCGGTGTGCATGTTAGCACTGAGCATAGGAACACTTTTTTATCAATCACAGACGTATGATTCTTAACTAAAGTTAAGTAAAAAAGATGCTAGCACCAGTATGAGCCAGTTCCGCTTTAACAGCAGCAATGTAACGCAGGTTCGAGTTTTGGCGTTGGCTGAACATCCTGTGATTCTCAGCAAATCACTCAATCTCTCTCATGTCTACCCACAATGAATGTGTCCTTGGGTAATGTAACTGGTGCTTATATAAAGCGCTGTAATACAGTCAGGTTGAGCTCGCGCTAAATAAAACTGCAAAAAGGGGCCAAAACCACAGCCGTCGTCCAAAGGTACGTGGAGACGTATCGCAGGGGTACTGTCTACTACTATTAAAAAAGCTTGAGTGTTTTCACCACAGCCCGAGGGACAGATTAACTAAACCATTAAACGTGAGGTCATGTGAGTCGGAGGACTTTAAAAAAATATATATTTTTTTAAACTTTCAGTATTTGAAGTTAATAATAATACTAGTGGTGTCTTCAGTGATCGGCCCTGTCTCATAACTGTAACTTTTCCCAAGGCGCAGTCCTTGGAACCTGTATGCGTGTTTGGGTTGGTCATTTTACCGATAATATTGTTATGTAGCGCTTCACAGGCCCCCGCTGGGGGCTTTGTTTGAGCCGGGGTCTTCCAGTGTGCACATTGGCACTAAGCATTAGAACACTTTTTATCTAAAGTAAAGTAAAAAGATACTTGCATCAGTATGAGCCAATTCCGCTTCAACAGCAGCAATGTAACGTAGGTTTCAGTCTTGGCGTCTGCTCAATATCCTTTGATTCTGAGAAAATCACTAAATCTGTCGCATGTCTACCCAAAATGAATGTGTCCTTGGATAATATACCAGGTGCTTATATAAAACGCTCAAATACAGTCGAGTTGAGCTCGCGCAATATAAAACTGCGAAAATGGGCCAAAAACACAGCCGTCGTCCAAAGGTACATGGAGACGTATTGAGGGGGTGTTGTTTACTTCTAATAAACAAGCATTTGCAATGCAATAGGTCTCGCAGTTACGCAAGTTTAAGCTATTGGCATTGTAAATAACAATGCCTTTTATTTAAGTTTTTAAAAAGAAAACAAAAATAAAAGGCATTGTTATTTGCAATGTCAATAGCTTAAACTTGCATGACTGCAAGACCTATTGCATTGCAAATGCTTGTTATAGTGTATGCTTTGTTTCTTTCTCCCTGAAAACATTAATACACTTTTTTTGAAATTTAAAGAAAAGGGGTTGAAGCTTCAATTACAAATGTGTACAAACATTAGTAGCTCACACTGCGGAATTTGACATCTTGTGTACAATTATTCATTAACCACCAGTGTGTGCACAGGGACAGGTTTATTGTTCTCTTCTAAACATGCCTAGTTAGATGACAAGTGCCTAGTAGTGCACAAAAGCGCAGAATGCAAGCTGTGCATGTTGGCTCAAAATTCAGCAGCCCGTACGGAAGTCAAACATGATGACACCGTGTTCTGTATCTAAGCTCTGAGATGCAATTTCCATCCCAGAAGGATCACTGAATCATCATTTTATTTTGGGATATTATTCTTCCATAACACTAAAGCACAGAAATTAATCCTATTTAATCTTTCGACCTGAGATGTTAAGTGATTCCGTGTTGAAATATTAATTTTTTTCGTAGTACTGTGAAAAAAAGTACCAATGCATTTTGACTGAAGTGCTTGACCTGGAGACCGGACATCCATCTTTCTGAAGGTAGAATGTGCTCCAAGTCCAGATATCTATCTGTAACCTTCGAAAACAGGCACTGGTAAAGCCAACAGGCCTGGCTGCGGCAAGCCTGCATTTTTAAAATAAATAAATAAACATATGCAATAGAAATTAAAAATGTTAAAATATAAAAGTAATAATGATGCTGTCAAAAAGTGATGTGCATATGCTTGCAAAAAAACAAGTAAAATAATGACACCGGGAAAAAACAGGAAACGAAAGCTGAGATTGTCCACAACCTGACACTGAGTTACAGCTAAAGAAGTCATTAGGTCAGACCTAAAAACTTCCATTGCCCTTTTGAAAAAGTAATACTTGATGGAGAGTTAACTCGTTTCCTTCTCTTTCATTCACTACTTGTCATCTGTTTACTCATTGTACCATCAAGGTATATTCATTAAATAAAATGCATCCGGGAACATGGAATGGCGGGACCCACAAGCGAGAAATCACTCTTTGTAAAAAGATGCAATGTGGATGAAGGTTTGCTATGGCAACCTCGAGTTCTCACAGATGTTCCAGGCTTCTGCATGCACGTGTGCATGGGCCTATCATTTGTTTACTCTGAGAATGTCAACAGATTAAGGATGTCATTGCAGAACTTTTACTTCACTCGCCTGCTCCTCTAGCTTGGGGTGGCTGCGGGCTTGAACAGCATACAATATTCAGGCTGATTCATGAAATGAGGCGCTTCCTCTGATGCTCTATAAGGTGTTCATGAAAGTGCTGAGACCTAACAACACGCATCTCTTCACATCTTGTTGTGTTTCCATGTAAGGGAGCACGTGGCGTGATCTTACCTTTCTCATCTACTGTTGCTGCTTTTAAACGCCTCACACTATGTTAAGGTCCAGCCCTTTTATTTAGATTAACATATTCAAGTGTGGTTTACAGTAAAATATAGCGTGACGCGGCTTAAATGGTTACAGCAGATTTTTAATGTATTCGGGCTCTCTTTTAATTCACACGAGTTCATTTTATAACGTATTTGTCGTGCACTAGACATCGAACCAGAGGAAAATTATGAGGAAGACTTTTATTGACTGCCCTTGGTTCCTAAAATCGTATCTTAAGAACAAAAATACAGTGCGTTCAGAGTTTCACAGAAATCAACTGTAGCCACACTGTACATAGATGAGGTACGTCTCAAGCTCGAAAAACAGATGCCTCTGTAAAGGCAGTCATGTCCTCCAACAAATGAAGAATGTAAAACAAGCAGCAGCTGAAATCGTCTGAGACGAAACGCATGTGCACATCGCCTGTTTGGGCGCAGAAGCCCGCTCACTTGAAGGCAGGGTGAAGTGACGTGCACGCCTCACTTGCAGAACAAGCAGCAGCTGAAATGGACTGAGAGGAAACGCACGTGTACATCCAGCGCCAGGCTGTCCGGGCACCTGCACATCTCCTGTCCCCCTTCGGACGCAAAACCCACAACAGCGCGCAGCACATGCGCTGCATCGCTAAGCGAGACCTAAAATGCTGAGTGTTTTCGCCAGAGCCCAAAGGACAGATTAACCAAACCAGCAGTAGCTATCACATTAGACACAGAGAAGGCCTTTGATAGGGTATCCTGGGCTTTTTTGGAACGATGTATGCAATCTTTCAATTTAGGTGAGGGTTATATACGTATGGTTATGGCCCTTTATGGGAAACCATCAGCCCGTATTGTCGTTAATGGTTCGCTCTCTAAGCCCTTCACATTGCAACAAGGTACTAGACAAGGGTTCCCACTATCTCCATCCTTATTTTTACTAGCATTGGAACACCTTATCCAGGACATCAAATCAAACACGAACATTAAGGGGGGGGATATCAATGGCATCCAAATAAAATTAGCCGCCTATGCAGACGACATACTAATCGTAACAGAACAACCAAAAACATCAATTGCAGCCTTGATGGACACAATAACAAAATATTCCGGCATTTCAGGGTATAAACTAAACAGAGAGAAGTCAGAACTCAAACCATTAAACATCCACTGTACAAGGGATGTCTTGGGAAAGTCGGGGCAGACATGGCAAACAGGCTATATCAAATACTTAGGTATCGAATTCGGTAGCAACCTAATAGATACCCTAAACCAGAATGAGTAAAATATACTAGAAAAGATAAAGATGCTTTTGGACTGTTGGTCACCAACATTCTTTACGTGGTGGGGCAGAATCAAAACAATCAAAATGATGATCACCCCGATGGTTAACTACCTCATTAGTATTCTTCTGCTCCTCCTTACAGATGACTTCCATCGCAAACTAGATATCCTTATCTCCATATTTCTCTGGCGCGGGGAGAAAGCACGGATCAGTATCAAAAAATTAAGACTGGACAAAACTCTAGAAGGGGTAAATCTAGTGGACTTCAGAATATACCAGCTGGCTTTCCTGGCAACACAAGGTTTATATTGGATCTCACCACCTACCGGCTACACCCTGGTCTGGCTAGAGGTGGAGAGAGCCATTACTAACATCTGCTGTGAAAATGGTTCTTGCCAACTGGAATGACACGAGTAAAACATCTCATAAAGGCTGGATAAACTGGATCACCCACCTCAGAGGGGCAGACAACATAGCTTTGCAAAACTCTCCCTGGAAACCTTTGTCCAGGCGGATGTGGAACTCTTTGGACACGTATCTAGACTGTCACAAACCTCCATGAACAATAGGGTATACCATGGACTCCTATCCTGTGCCTTTACTGACGGGCCACCTGAAAAATTGTATTTAATTGCCCCAGAAGACAGCAAATGAGCCCTAGGGAGCTTGAATAACTGTATTTGTAATTGCATTTGAATTGCATCTAACCATTGTTACCTGCACCAGGTTGCTGTATGTTAGGCATATCAATATCGGACCGCTCTGGTGCCAACATATGCATAGAATTTTTAGAAGTAAATGATACAGCTTGACTAACCGTCACTCTCCCGTCCCTTCTCTTCTCTTTTCCCTCCTTTCGCCTGTCTTTTCTCCTTTCTTCTTTTTTATCAATCACTCGGATTAGTCTCATGTTACCCATATAGGCGTAACCACCTCACTTTATGATTGTATACTTATAACTTTGCCTTAGATACCTCAAGCTAACCCTGTTACACGCTTTTTGTCTGCTCTTGTGAAAATCAATAAAGAATTTTTAAATAAAAAAAAATTTAAAAACCATAAAACGTGAGGTCATGTGAAAAACAAAAAAAAACTTTCAGTATTTGAAGTTCATAATAATATTATGAGTGTCTTCAGTGAGCGGCCCTGTGCTACAGTTTGATCTATTGGCATTGTAAATAATAATGCCTTTTATTTCAGTTTACAAACCCTAAAAGCAGTGCGTAAACGTCACTTGCAGGTTTTATAAACGCATAAATAAAAGGCAGTATAGTTTACAATGGCAATAGAACAAACTCTCGCAAATGCGAGAC
The DNA here is from genome assembly GCF_964204655.1 of Triturus cristatus. Classification (NCBI taxonomy): domain Eukaryota; kingdom Metazoa; phylum Chordata; class Amphibia; order Caudata; family Salamandridae; genus Triturus; species Triturus cristatus. Next base: position 1,319,581,112 of record NC_140590.1, read on the forward strand.
CTATTGCACTGTAAGTGCTTGTTTTGTTAAGCAAGGGGAGATTAAGTGATTTTCCCAGAATCACAGGATGTTGAGCGCCGTTGCAGAGACTCGAACCCGGATCCCCAGCATCGAAGTCGACTGCTTACGCCGTTAGGCTACATACTCTCCCCTTGTTTAGACTTGTACCCAAATAGGGGAAGAGGATAAATTGGCCCTGGATTCTCTGTAAAATAGTTGCAGGTTTTTAGATTCTTCAAAGATCCACTATAGAGCGAGTGAAAGGGGGCATACAAATTCAATAAAAAGGCTCGCTCATATGCAGAGGGCTGCGGTGATTTTGCTGACATGTCGACCACTTGGCGTCATCTTAATGAAGACTGGCATTCCTTCGGAGAGCCACTGGCACAGCCACTATGCACACACACCGCAGGTTCCATTAAATATCTACTGTTCTGATAAGGGCCTGAGCAACTGGCATGACACCCAAGAAGGTAGTCACATAGTGGCACAATAAGGAAAAGAAAATGTAGCAGTAGTAGTGATCTTGGAAGCTCCTCTCGAATCATCCAACAAATTGAGTAGGAACAGGAGCAGGAAAAGACAAGTAAAAAATAAATCCACACAAAATGTAAATGCTAATGCCCCCAATAAAGTCTGAAAAAGTGTCCATAACTACAATAAACTGTGCAAAAAACGCTACATTAAAACCAACACCCAGACACACAGTAAAATTGTTCTGTAAAAACTAAAATCAGCTCTTCTAAATAAATTTTTTTTTAAAAAAATGCCTCCACAAAACAGACAGCACTGTGTCACTTACAGAATTAAAGGGTTTTGGTTTTAGGTCTCATATGCGGGGGAGGTTCCATTAAATACCTGGTCTGCTGAGCTGGCTCTTAGCAATAAACGGATGGCAGACAAATATTGGCACAATAGGGAAAAGAAATATGGCAGTACCACAGGTAAGAGAACCTTCCCTCGAACCAGTCTGCAAAATGAGCAGAAGTAGCATGAGAAACAGTGCTTTAAATGGGCAGGTACTATTAAGTACTCAGTACCTGCAATTCTTTAATAAGGAAGGGATAGTACCGGCCCTACAGCACTGCACCAAATCTTTCAATGGGAGAGTACTGGCACTTTAACAGCAAACAGGCACTTTGTGACGAGGAGTACCTGAGCGCCTATATTTCCATTTCAAGGACTGATGTGAACAATGTTCACAACCCATTGGTCTGAAATGTCTTGGAACCTAATTTTGTGGAAAAAGGAAGACAGCCTCTAACAGGGTTAATTATCAGTCAGTCACACTGTAGTCCTGGTACTATGTGTAGTATAGTAAAACAGGACTATTAAAGAGGGTATAACCCTCCTATGGGGAGGAGTTGGGGGGAAAAAAGCGGAATTTGTGCTTTTAGGTGCCTTCCCTTAGACAAGGACAGGGGCTAGGAAGGACGAAGTTGTAATAAGGATTTTTTAAGCTAATTTTGCTTGAACTTTGGCACAGTTTAGATAAGGAAGCTGCAGAATAGTATGCATGAGAAGGCAGGCTCTAACTGCGCACACGTGATCTGGAACAACATCTCCATGGAAATCAGAATTGTTGAGGTCCTCCTACTATTTAGAAACAAATTAATGCCATATCTTTAAAGAGCACTACTACCTTACACTATATGAAAGTCATTTTTACCTTCCTCACTGTTGAATCGTTGTCTTGACTTTGCTAACTGTTCAGTGCTGCTTTGCTTCCATGTAGGTTTGTGCTTCACTAGTAAGTGCTTACAGAGACATGCATCTTACAAAGCAATGCCATCCATGTCTTCAAACAGAGTCCGGTTTGCTTACATGTATCTCTTTAACTGTTAATTGCTCTATTTACTACCAGCACAATTCAGTAGCTCTGGGTGGCATCTAACACTATACAGAACACAAATAAAAAATATTTACTTTGCAGCAGAGATCCAGGAATACCTTACCTCTCTGCTAGTTTTCTGACCAGTCTTCATGTAGAAAACGAAAACTGTATCGAAAGGACGACAAGGCAGCAGATCCAGGTATCCAATGTCATCAAAAAAGCCTGCGATATATGAATCAAGTGCAATAAGATGAGGAGGTAGACGACTATTTGCAGGTTCCTGTCAAGCATATAAAAATAAGACAAAAAAAAAGGATAAAATTACTTTGTACAAGTATTTGTTAGTTACAATAGTATTATATAATTTCACATTTGTAAACCGCAAACCTGTCACCCCTAAGGGTATCCAGGCATGTTTTTTTTTACAAATTTTTAATCACTACGAAACAATATAGGGTGAGGCCATACCACTGCTACCATACAAATTATAAACTCATATGGCAGGTTCCATAGCAAAATATAAAAGCACTTAAAATAATCCAGTTGAGGTAGCTCTGCAGTCTTAACTCCTACCCCCAGGCTCAGTAACCCTCATGAATGGCATCACAGATGACCTTTCAATAAACAACAATTGTTGACATTATAGCACCAATTACATTTATCATGATATTACTCAAGGACACTGCAGTGTGCAGCATTCAGAAGGCGGATAAGGCCTAGGACTTGTCTTGAGCCATGCCCTACACCAAAGCAGAAAGAGTGCAGAGGCCAGAGACTGCTTCAGATGTGCCCTGTGAGCTCTTAGTAGAAAGTCTGGCCTCTAAGTCTGCCCTACACTGAGGAACAAGGGGTACCTGCTTCATCCATCCCAAGGAGGCTCTGGGCGCAGGGCCTACCCAGTGACAACATTGCAACCTCAAGAGCTATGGGGCTCTAAGTTTACACTCAACCTTCAAGAATTGTACAGTGGATAATGTGTGCAGGGCATAAACTTGTGCCAGGCCATGCATCGACTACTAAATTGTCATGCCTCCGACTTTCGGTACAGGATCTCCTCTCTACACATCTTCCCGCAGGGACCACTGGAAATACCAATCAGAAGTGCCCACAGGGTCCTCGAGTGCAGCCCACCAGGCAAGGCTAAAGACAGCACAGAGTACACTCTTTGCTGGGCCTGACTATAAATAAGTATCCTTTAACCTAGAGCCTCATGGTTGGTCTTTCACGATGCACGCTGCCCTGAAACCATTGGGCTGCACATAGTGGCTTCAGTCAGACAACCGATTATGGCAATGGTTATGTGATGCAACTAGTGATGGTATCCCAACAGGATGAAATCCTGAATGCAGTACGCACTGTGCCAATTATAGAACCGACTGTTCTATGTATTATATTCAAACATTTTTTGCTAGCATTCCCTCTAAGAAAACAAATAACCAAATTTCTCCTGTTTATGGATTATTGTTCATCATTAATTCATGAGACATTTTACATGTGAATGTTTTTACAATACATATTTCCATAATACGAATATCAAATTAATGAATTTTCATTTATTAATGTTCTAATTGACACAAACAAAATGTATGCTGGAAAAATGTCCAAAAAACATGGCATTTGACAATTGACACTACTGTTGATGCAAAGCCCAATGCATTTCGGGACTCCTGGGTCCCTTCTTCAGGGGTGAAATCTGTAAACAAAGAATGCCATTTACAATCATGTAACCTGATATACTGCTGTATTAGTAGTGGAGAGACCCAATAATCAACAGCGGAAAAAGTGCCACATCTTTATGGTGTTGTAGAAAAATAAGAAGACCCTTTTCATCTATGAACCCAAAAGGATTGATGGATTTATAATAAAAGAGGATTGAAAAAAAACTACTCACTTAGGTGTGTATGTAAAAACAACAAATCCAACAAAATGTAGTGGGGTTAACATACGCAACAAGGATCCGGTGCCGTGCCTCGATGTGAGTGAGAAAATTATTGGGTGCGTACAATAAAGGGGACCCTATATAAAAGATATGCCAAAGGAAAAGAAGTGCAACTTGAAGTCGGTGGACCGGTTGGTACTCCTACCTGTAGTGTTCGACTATGCTTGCTCCGTTGTGTACCTAATGCCTGTGGATAACCATGATGTACTTGTTAATTATCGTGAGTCATGGTTATATTTGCGAAAGCGCACTAAAAGACAAGGTATCTCTTACCAAAAAATCAACCAACAGGCTTGTGACGGAAATGCTTAAAATCTCCATTATACACATGAATCAGTTGAAGCACGTTTAACTGTGGACGAAAAAAGGATTATGTCCGTTGGTCCAACAAATATAAAGAAAATCTAATGAAAAGCGCTGAGATGCGTGTTTCTTACCGTCGCTAGAGGCAAGATAAGCATGTAACGTGTGCTCTTGTAATTTCAAGGTTTCTTGCCGATATATTGATGTGCATGAAACTGTCAATGACTAGAAAATAATTGTTAATTGACCCGGAGACAGATTCCACTGATGCGCTAAACACTTTTGTAGAGGACGCATGTGTAACCTTGCATGATGCACTATTGCAATGCATGATGCCATCATCCCTAACAGTTGCATGAAAGTCCTGACGGCAAAGTATTGATCGGTCTGAAACTGTAGTAGCAGAATTTGAATATTTCGAATTCTGGCTGCATTGGGAGAGGCTAGAGCTGTGCAGGTGTTTTTGAAGGCTGAAGATGAGACTTCTGTACGTACACTGACCGTAAAACTCAATTGGTGGAGTAGGTCTAATGTAGTCTGAGTGTATTGTAATCACTTTTGGTGTGTGCTGGCTTTGAAGAGTCAGTCGTCTAGGTACGGGAAGACATGAGTCTTCTGAGATGTGCTGACACTCCTGCTAGAAATTTGTGAACACTCTGGGAGCAGCGGTTACTCCAAACGGGAGTACTTTGAATTGATAGTGTTTTCCTGCTATCACAAATCTGAGATATTTGTGATGTGCTGGGTGAACCGGTATGTGTCTTTTTAATCCAGTGTGGACATAAAATCACCTTTCTGTAGTAGTGGAAGCACTTTTTGAAGCGTGACCATGTGGAAGTGTTCTGACAGTATGTACAGATGTAACGTCCTTACATCCAAAATCGGTCTTAAGCAGCCATCCTTTTTGGGAATCGGAAAATATGAGTATACCCCTGAACCTTGATACTGTAACAGAACTGGTTCTATGGCTCCTTTTGTTAAAATAGCTTGTACCTCTTGTTTGAGGAGCTGCAGGTGCTCTGACAAGAGTGAGAGTGCAAGGTGGAATATTGGGAGATTGCTAGTAAGCTCCAGGCAATAACCATATCAGATAATGTCTAGCACCCGTTTGTCTGAGGTTATGGATTGCCAAATGGGGAGAAATTGTTGAAGTCTTCCCCCCCCCCCCCCCCCCCCCCCGACAGTTGTTCAATAATCGGGGGGAAGTGTAGGCAAGTCAATGTTTATTGGGTGAAGGGGAGTTACGTATTGGCGTGCTCTCACACCTACCTTTAAAATTGTTTCCTGTATCCTCTTCTGTAGAAGTCTCTAGAGGGACAGGGTTGCGTGTTGGATTTATATGAGGAAGCGTTCGGGTCTGAGGGTATAGTTTTGGACCCTCCCTTATAAAATGAGGGGCAAGAGCCTCTGCTTGATGGAGACTGAAGCGCCCCCATGGATTTTGCCACGTCTGTGTCTTTTTTCATCTTTTTTAAAGCCTCATCAACTTGAGGTCCAAAAAGATGTTGCTTGTCAAAGGGGGTATTTAAAATAGACTGCTGGACTTCTGGTTTAAAACCTTAAATCCTAAGCCAGACATGTTGACGTAAGAGAATACCTTCTCTAGCTGCAGTGTCACCACCATCAAGAGCACATCTGCTAGAAGAATTAGATATAAGTTTTACTTCTTGGACTAGCTCTTGTGCCTTTTTCTTGTGTTCTTCTGGGAGGTTTTAAAGTAAGCCTTCCATCTCGTCGCAGTGTGCCCTGTCATACCTAGCTAGTAGGCCTTGCGTGTTGGCAATGCACCAGTGGTTAGCGGCTTGAGCAGCCACTCTTACCAGAAATATCAATTAATTTAGACTTTTTATAAGGTAGAGGTGCATCCCCAGAAGTCTGAGTTCGCTCTCTTACGAGCATTAGAAACTACCAGCGAGCCTAAAGGGAGCTGTCCTTTAATGAACACAGGATCAGAACACAGGATCAGAGGTTGATGGTTTGTATTTCTTATCAACCCTGCGTGTTAAAATACAGGCACAAACAGGGTCCTTAAAAATCTCATCTGCATATCTTGTCATGCCTTTTAACATAGGGAAACTCTGACTAGTTCTAGGTGAAGACCCTAGTTTTTCAAATAAATCGTCGTCATCCAAAGCTTCTTTGTGAGGTGTAACTCCATGATATGCTGTTGCCCTGAAAATCAGCTCTAAATAAGAAACATTATAATCTGAAGGTGGCGGCTTAGCAGGGTATAGAGCTGGATCATTATCCATGGGTGGATAAATATTATAATCATCCCATTGGTCTGTTGGCAAAGGGACATTGTCGTCATCATCTTCTAAATCAGGCTGTGTATGAGGAGATTCGTCTGGTGTTATGTGTAGTTGTTCTAAGCCTGGCAGTTGTGGTAAAGGTGAAGATGGTGGAAGGGATGGCGAAGTAGGATGGATTGGACTTGTAGCAATTTCTTTCTTTTTAAGAGGAATCTTCTATCCAGTATCCTTTGAACTGACTTTCCCTTTGGAAGGAGTTTTAGCTAAAATGTGTCCCGATCTGGATTAAAATATAGCTTTTTCTGTTTCGGATCTAATCTGTTCTTTATAACATTTAAAAAGATTGGTTCCGGGGGGGTCTGGAAGTACCTCTTTTGAATTCGGTGCCTAACTGGATTTGTCCTTTATGTCCTTCGAAACAGACTATTTCGGCTCCGACCAGACTTGTCTATATGAGCGGAATGTTTTGTATCTTTAGACGGTCTGTATCAACCCGATCCCGAGCTGGAAAGCTTGACTATTTGTTTCGGTGCTGGGCCCGAAGGGTGGGGCCTTGGAAACATTATCTCTGTGCCAAACAAGGCCCGAAGGCAGAGGTGGTAGCGTAGCCTTATGTTTAGTGGAAGATAGTTTATGGGGTATGGGGGTTTTGCACTCACGACACCCTGTCCCACTGGAATGTCTTCGGACTGTAATTCGATCTCTATGTCGGAATCTGATTCTGCGATCTAGAAGGCCTCCTCTTCTTCTGGCTTCGTGTTCGGATTCTTCTCCTAAAATATCCGGAGTATGTTGAGTGCTTTGGCGCTGCATTTCTCGTCATTGAGCCAGACGATCTTGAAGAGTCTTTCAATAGGAATGACCGACAGGCCTCACAATTTTCTTCCTTGTGCTCTGGTGAGAGGCAGAAGTTGCAGACTTGGTGGAGATCGGTGCGAGGGTACTTGGAGTGGCACTGAGGACAGAACTGAAATGGAGTCCGTTCCATCGGCAGTGCCTGGACCGACCCGGCTAAGTCTGAAGGCCGCCCACAATGTTTTCGACCGAAGAGAAGACTTTCCTGATAGAATGGATACATGGAGAGAGGGAAATGCATACAATAACAATACACCATTGAGGGTACAGTGGATGGTGCACCGAGGGGAACCCGAAGGACGGTTTCAAACCGAGCGCAGCAGTACACGTCCGAACCCGATGGCGGAAACAAAACTATCCAACAATGGCGTCGATACCTATGCGCACTATCGTCGAAGAAAACAACTTGCAAACATCCGGACCCAACACTAGATGGCAGGAGTATGCACAGATGCCTCGAACACAGATTTTTAACAAACACCTGTGAAATTTGGAAGATATTTCAGAAGTCCATCTCAAATATGTGTGTTCATCATCAAAATGAAATCCCAAAAAACACTCTATAGAGCTTTACCCTTGCAATGGCCATTAGGATTATGCAGCAATTGATGATGATACATAGGGCATGGATACCTAAATTGTACAGCAGGAAAAGTAAATGGTGTGACATTAGATTAGTTTGTTCAAATGTGCCAAAATATCAGTAAATTATGTAGCAAGGGTATTAAATCCATAGCACTGCAGAATTACATTGTCCCTGGCCACTGTCAATTGTTTAACAACAAATTATCCATGAAAGGTAAACAAACATTATTGTTCCAATTCCAATAAATGCTCATTGTTAGCTGAGCCTTGAAAAGAACAGCTCCTACAATATCTTCGACCAACAGAAAGAACATGGTTTTTAACAACCCAAAGATTGCTGTATTTCAAAAAGTCTACATTTGCCTCAGATTCAGCATCCAACTGTAGAACAGTGGAAACTACACATTCAGTCTGTTCATGAACAGATCCACACTAAAAAGACAGCACCTATCTTCTATTTTGCTGAACACCCCCCTGTTCAAAAATGTAACTACCTTCACTCCATAAATTCATTGATTCCCAATCAGCCACAGAATTCTTAAAACTGGAGATGTGCTCTGCATGAAGCATTATATCTATGTCTAGATAAAAATGCCCAAATGTCCATGGCCAACTAAGTTAGATCTTTTGAATGAGAACCCGCCCCCCCCAACCAAGCTTGTTCACATAATTCATCGTTGAAATGTTGTCAATCTGTAATGTTATATAGCATCTCACCCGCTCCCCTGCCATACTCATCACAGCAAATTACCCTGCCAGCAACTACTGACAATTTCTGTGCATTCTGCTAGTCATATTGGACCATTTTGCTCCTGTGGTCACCTCTCCACACCGTGTAGCCCAGCCCTCCATGATGCCATCTGATTCTATGACCAATTATGGCACCTCCCCAAATATTGCACGGCCAATCCATGCTTCCACGTTGCTTAACCACCATTCCAGCTCCTCCTGTGCGTCCCGATTCAAAACAATCTTCTGAGAATGTTTCAGACTCGTCCTCAAATGGTACCTTATCAACCTCTGCAACTGAATAAACAATGCTTCCTCCTGAGTAATTACCCGTCTGATCTTGCTACAAATCTTTTTCAACTTCTTCTGTAATTTCAAGACACACTCCGTCTGTATCTGAACACTTTAAATCTGCATCACTTGTTGTGGAGCCAAAGTAGATTTTGCCCCACTTACCACGATTTACCACCAAATCCTCCAGAAGATGCACTACCAATTGCTATTGTGCTTGTTCCTGTCCTGGGCCATATTTAATGTAGTCTAAATACATAATTGGATGGACATCCATTGTTCTTAACCATGCTACTATTGGAATTCTGACTTTCTGAAACACAATGGTGCAAGGTCAGTCCAAAAAGTAGGTATGTAAATATGGAACATTAAAATAACCCCAGTCTTCGACACACAGACAGTTAAACAAGCTTCCTTCATACCAAAATGACTCCATCAATCTCTCTTACTAAACTAAAAAGTTACTTACCTTTGGTAATGCCTTATCTGGTAGAGACTATCTAGCCGCAGATTCTTCACCTTAAAATTATTCCCTGGCATCAGACTGGATCCGGAAATCTTTCATGAGCAGTATCCATGTGCACCAGTAGGTGGCGTCCTTCGGCTCCGCGTGGTGTTGCCATCTACACCGGAAGTGGCATGTGCAATGCTCATATAACCGCCCCTTCAGCATGTTGACCTCCGTTTCTTTATTGAGACTTTCCAAGCCAGGAGCGTGGAGCCACGAATATCTTTGACCACTAGTGTGGAAAATTAAGGCCCTGAAAGGGGGACAGCCCTGACTCTAGAAATCCGTTCACAGAGCCGGGAGGATGGGTGAGTCAGTAAGGTAATCTGCGGCTAGAGAGTCTTTACTAGATAAGGCATTACCGAAGAGAAGTAACTTGTTCATCTGATAGAGACTTCTAGCAGGAGATACCTTACCTTAGAATAGATACCCCAAGCAATGTCTCCCAGAGGTGGGTCTGTAAAACTGTTTCACATTGGAAAGCCCCGCAGGACCAAAAGAGCAAAGTGCCCATGCTGATGGACCTGGCTTTCCAAGCAGTACTGCTTCGTGAATGTTTATAGAGAAGCTCATGTTGCTGTCTGGCAGATATCTAGGACTGGAAATCCGAGTGCTAACACAGTGGTAGCAGCCATAGCTGCTGGAATGAGCATGCAAAGCCTCAGGAGGTTGCTTCTTGGCCAATGAGTAGCAGATCTTAATGCAGAGCAAGATCCATTCGGAGATGATCCGTTTCTAAATGCCCTTTACCTTCTTCGCTCAAACACACCGCATGAAGAGTAGGTCGCCCACTCAGAACTCTTTTTTGCGGTCAAGGTAGAACGACAACGCTCTTTTTGGGTCCAGTCAGTGAAGTCGCTCACCTTCTGTAGATGGATGTGGCAGTGCATAAACGGTAGGCAGGGTGATGGACTGACGTACATGAAAAGGAGTGACAACCTTCAGCATAAAGGAACATCAGATTGTTTGGGTAGATATTCAGATAAGGAGGCTTGGATGACAAAGCCTGAAGCTCACTGACTGCCAGGCAAATGTTAAGATGGCATCTTGATGGCAAGGAGCCTGAGAGGACAGTAGTGCAGTGGCTCAAGGGGAGCGCACATCAGAAACGTAAGGACAAGATTGAGGTCCCACTGAGGCATGATGAAGAGCAAAGGTGGGAGCATATGTTGCAAACCTTTCAAAAATCTATTTACAAAAGGGGATTTGGACAGGGGTGGCTGATCTGGCAAATGCAGAAAGATAGCCGTTTAAGGTGCTAAAAGCAGAGGCCTGGTGGGCAAGAGACAGTATAAAGAGAAGGACAGAGGGGAGCAGAATACCGCTCTGCCTAGTGAGTCAGTTGTGTCCAGACCACAACAGATCCTGAACTTTGCTGAGTCTCTACGTCTGTAACTGCTTGAAAGGGGATAGCCTGTGCCTCCTCTGGGATGATAATGGGGCTAGCACTGCCAGTGGGCGACGGAAGCATCAGCATCAGGACTGGCATTGGGGAAGGTAGAAGTGGTACGACTGGTCCACGGGAGCCCACTGCACCCGGAGCCGCCGGTGTGGAACCAGATGGGGTGTCCGAACCCACAGGGTCTGAAGGGTCCTCGACTGGGCCAGGCCACTCAAATATGAGAAGCAGGACATCATAAAACTCTTTGGGCAGGGGTCGCTCTGGCTCCCGGATATTGGGGGAGGCGCAGAGCTGACCCAGGCACAGGCTCCGAAGAACCAGGATGCTCTTTCGTCGCGCAAGCCAACGAACGAGGAGAAGTCGAAGATCACTTCAACAACTTCTTGTGCTTATTACCTGAACGTGCAGAAAATCTCAAATGAGAGGAAGAGGACTTAGGACTCCGTTAAGGATCGCAGGTCTTTCCTCTCGACCGGGACCTCAACTTCTGCAGAGTTTCATCTCAGGCCGCTAGGAGCCTCAAGGACAGCTCCCTCAAAGCCTTCGGCAGCACATCCCGGCAATCGGAGCACGACTTGGTGTTGTGGCCATGCTCAAGGCACCACAGAGAGACAAGGTGCAGATCTGTCATTGACATCACCCGATGACAAGCTCCACAGGGCTTAAAACCTGCCTAAGTGATGAAATCCTCGACACACCAGGAGGAAACCTCAAAATACAGTCGAAAAAAGTAACAAAATTCCTGTTAAAAAAAAACAAAAAAAACCAGAGGAGCAGCTCTTCTCCAGACCAGCGCTAGCTGGCGTGTAAAGAAAAGAACTGACATCAGCTTGCCTGTGTGGTGCCTATATAGGTACCACAAAGTCACTCCAGTGACGGACGCTGAGCCGATTACCACCACCTACCGGCACACAGAGGTACTACTTGAAAGATCTCCCAGGTCCAGTCTTGGCACCTGGAAAAATCAAAAGGTAATCACTCTGCGGCTAGAAGTCTCTATCAGATACATCGGTATCATAGCCTGAATATCCTGGACTCACTGTTCGGGAGGATAGGCTCAAAACCACAGTGTCCAGAACCGCTGCGATGAAAGGAAGCATCTGAGAAGGAGTCCGGTTTGATTTCAGCATGTTGATAGTGAGCCCCAGCGAGTTCAGGAGGTCGGCTGTAGTCTGAAGGTGGGAAACAGCCTGGGGCGAGCCTGCCCTTCGAAAGCCAGTCGTCGAGATGGGGAGGGGGGGGGGGGGGGCGGGGGGGGTCGATTGGGACGGAGAAGACTGGTACACCTGATCTCCACAGATTAACAGCAACCAACGCCATCATCTTTGTGAACACCCGAGAGGCAGTGGCAAGGTCAAAAGGGAGCACGGTGAACAGAAAGTGCTTGTGCCCTACCATGTACCAGAGGTAACGCCTGCGCAGGCAGGACGGGAATGTGGAAGTTTGAGTCCTGTAAGTCGAACGCCACCATCCAGTCTCCCAGCTCCAGGGCAGATAAGACATGAGCGAGCATGCATTTTGAATTTCTCTTTTTTAAGGAAGAAACTGAGAGGTTGCCGGTCTACAATAGGACAATGATATCCGTCATCTCGGAGCACCAGAAAGTAGCGAGATTAACAACCACAACCTACTTCTGGTGTTGGCACCCTCTCTATGACTTCCTTGGCCAGAAGAGCCGCCACTTTGTGGCAGGGCAATGAGAGACGGTTCTCCATCAGCCTGTCTCAAGTGGGTGGCATGGGTGGAGGCGAAATCAGGAAGGGGAGCAGCCCCTTCGGACAATAAGGAGAACCCAGCGGTCTAATGTTATCAACATCCAGTGAGGCAGGTGAAGGTGTATCCTGCCTGCCAATGGGTGCCCATGATGGTAGGAGGGATAATTAAAGGGGTTTGGAGGCTGTGGCTTCCGGGGAGTGGTGGACAGTCCTGACCTCTACCTGCCCTACCCACAGGGTATGTGGGTACCGCATCCTTGGCCACGCAGAGACTGGGAAGCTTGCTGGCCATGATGGCAGCGCAGGTAAAGACGTGGCTGGAAGCCCCTTCCGTGGCCATGAAAGGAGCAAAAGGAGGACTGGGGTTGGCGAGGGGCCATGAAAAAGTCCAAGGACCTGGCCGTATTACTGCTATCCTTGCAGCGCTAAGTCGGCCTTGTCTGTGAAGAGATGGGAGCCATCAAAGGACGTGTCCATAAGCGATTATTGGACATTCCCGGAAAAGACAGTCATCCTCAGCCAGGAATGGTGCCGCAAGGCACTGATGAAGAAACTGCTCTACCAAGCGAGGCGGTCGTGTGCACTCCACATCCGATTGTGAACTTCGCTGCATCTCTACCTACTGTGATAGCTTGAGAGACCATGGGCAGCACCTGTTAAACTGAATCCCATAGCGCATGGGAGAAACAGCCCAAAAGGCACATGTTTTTCTCGGACCGCAGTGCCAGGCTAGTGGAATAAAACAATTTCTTGCCTAAGGTGTCTAGTATCTTGGATGCCCTATCTGGAGGGGTGGTAGGGAATGCACCAGGATTTACCATGCTACTATTCAAGCTAAATTCTGAGACATGTTCATTACTCTTGTTGAAAGAGCCCGTAATCTATGAAACTTATCCTGACATTCTTTTAACTCTCCAAGCCCTTACCCGGTCATGGGCTGATTCGTTCATAAAAAGGAACATCTTAGTATCCAATTCAAAAGCCACAGAAACCTTGCAAGCTAAAGTTGGTCTAGAACACTCAGACCTCATTCTTGTACACACTTCCTGAAGCATTTCTCGCCTGAACCAATACTCTACATATTGAGCTACATGATGTGCTAGTGACTACTGAGGTGAGAGGTAAAGTTGAATTAACAAAGAGTCAAAGACAAATCTCTCCTAGAGGATCAAGAACATCTTTTGCTTCTTCACAGTTGTAGACCTTCTCCAGCCTTTGCCTTTTAGGTCTTCTTTCCTCAACCTCAGACTTTGAAGCACAAGTTAATACTTGTGTAATGATATATCTGTAAGAGACATTAGTTAGTGATAGATTCCTTACCTTCGAATATCCCCAGGTGTCAGACTGGATCCGGAAAAGTTTTTCGTCAGCAGTACCCATGCACGTCAGTAGGTGGCATCGTGCGGTCCGCGTCCGTCGCTGACCTCGTAAGCGCCAAGATGACGTCACAGAGACTACTTAGGCGCCACCCATGCGCGCGGACGTCCGTTCTCTACACAACTTTCCACACCAGGAACACAGAGCCATGCAAGAAACTGACCACTGATGCCATGAAACTAGGGCCCTGAAAGGGATGACCTTAACCCTAGAATCAGTACGCAGAACGGGGAGGGTGGGTGGGGTGGTAAGGAATCTATCACTAACTAATGTCTCTTACAGATATATCTGAAAGAGACACGTTAGTGATAGATTCCTTGCCTTAGAATAGATACCCCAGCAATACCAACCCCGGTGGTGGGTCTGCGAACAAGATTACACCAGAAAGTCACAGAGAACAGATAGGCCAAAGAAGCAGTCTCTTCGGACTTGTCCTTCAAGGCAGTAATGTTTGATAAACATGTGCAGCGAAGCCCACGTACCTGCCTGTCAAATGTCCTGCAAGGGAACGCCGCATCCCAAGGCAGTAGTGGCTGCTGTTGCCCTGGTAGAATGGGCATGCAGCCCCACAGGAGGCTCCTTCTTGGCCAATGATTACCATGCTTTTATGCACAGAACAACGCACAGAGAGATGGTCCATTTGTGCACCGCCTGACCTTTTTTGGTGCCCACGTAGCCAACAAAGAGAAGGTCATCCACTCGGAACTGTTGTGTGCGCTTCAGATAGAGCGAGAGAGCACGTTTGGGGTCGAGATGGTGGATCCGCTCTTCCTCTTTTGAAGGATGTGTATGCGGAAAGAAGGTGGGCAAAGTGATGGTCTGCCCGATGTGGAAGGGCGTGACAACCTTTGGCAAGAAAGAAGGACGGGTCCTTAAAACCACCTTGTCCGGTTGAACAGAAAGGTAAGGAGGTTTGGAAGAAGGAGCCTGGAGCTCCTTCACTCTTCTGGCAGAGGTGATAGCTACCAGGAAAGCCGTCTTAAGAGTGAGAAGACGCAAAGAACAGGTATAAAGGGGCTCGAAGGGAGCGCACATTAGATAGGTCAAAACAAGGTTTAAGTCCCATTGAGGCATGATGAACGGCACAGGAGGAAATGTGTGCGTAATGCCTTTCAAGAAACGGTTAACAACCGGGTACTTAAAAAGAGAAGGCTGATCTGGAAGCCGTAGGAAAGCGGAGATGGCCGAAAGATAAACTTTGATAGTGCCCAGAGCAGAGCCCTGCTGAGCCAAAGAAAGAAGGAACAGAAGGACCTCAGAAAGAGGGGATCCACAGCCTTTGCTGTGCACCATGCCACAAATTTGTTCCACCTGCAGGCGTGTACCGTTTTAGTGGAGGGACGCCTGGCTGCCAGAAAGACATCACAGACTTCGGGAGGAAGATCGAAGGCTGTCAACTGTCACCGCTCAATCTCCACGCATGGAGGTGGAGGCTCGACAGGTTCGGGTGGAGGACCGTCCCCTGCTGCTGCGACAGAAGATCATCCGGAAGAGGCAGTCGGATCGGGGGATCGATCGCCATGCTGAGTAGCTCGGGATACCAGTATCTTAGTGCCCAATCCTGAGCCACAAGGATGACTTGGGCCCGGTCGCGCTGAATCTTCTTCAGCACTCTGGGCAGAAGTGGCATAGGCGGAAAGGTATACAATAGACCGCAACTCCACTCACGACGAAAAGCGTTGCTGAGCGAGTGCCGCCTTGCAAATTCCAACGCGCAGAACTGATGACATTGCACGTTCTCTTCGGTGGCGAATAGATCTAACCAAGGCTCTCCCCACTGCAGAAAGAGACCTTGCACCACGTCCGAGTTCAGACGCCATTCGTGATCCATCAAGCACCGGCGGATGAGTTTGTGCGCCCTGGCGTTCAGAGAACCTGCCAGGTGTTGAACCACCAAGGTAATGCTTTGATGTTCCAGCCATGTCCAGAGGCGCAGAGCCTCCTGACATAGGGTCCAGGACCCCACCCCGCCCTGTTTGTTGCAATACCACATGGCGGTGGTGTTGTCCGTGAACACCTGCACCACTCTTCCCCGGACAAAGGGAAGGAATGCCTTCAGTGCAAGTCAGATCACCTGAAGCTCCAAAAGGCTGATATGGAGCCAGGACTCCGCCGGAGACCAGAGTCCTCTGTGATCTCCGTCTCTCTTAAGTGGCCTCCCCAACCCAGGAGGGACGCATCCGTCACCACTGTGTGCTCCGGTTGGGGAAGGGAGAGGGATCTGCCATTGACCCAATCGCGATTCGTGAGCCACCACTGCAATTGTTGAGATCTGGACATGATCGGACAGGTTGTCCTGATGCTGCGCCCACTGGAACTTCAGGCCCTACTGAAGAGCCTGCATATGCCATCTGGCATGTTGCACAAGCAGAATGCAGGAGGCCATCAGGCCCAGGAGCCAGAGGGTCATCCTGACTGAAACCCGGGATAGAGGCTGAAAGATCGGAATCATAGCCTGAACATCCCGGACTTGCTGCTTGGGAGGATAAACCCAAAAGCGCGTCATATCCAGAACCGCTCTGATGAAGGGGAGCTTCTGAGAGGGACTCAGGTGTGACTTCTGCATGTTGATGGAGAACCCCAGCAAATGCAGGAGGTCGGCCGTAGTCTGGAGGTGGGAGACGACTGCCTGGGGCGAGCCCGCCTTCAACACCCGAGGTGCACTGGTAAGGCCAAAGGGGACCACGGCAAACCGAAAATGCCCCGGGCCTACCGGCAGGACGGGGATGTGAAGATATGGGTCTTGCAAGCCCAACGCTACCAACCAGTCTCCAGGGTCGAGGGCAGCCAAGACCTGAGCCGGTCAGCATTTTGAACGTCTCCTTCCGGAGGACGCGGTTGACGTTCCGGAGGTCCAAGATGGGACGCAGACCCCCTTTGTCCTTCGTGTGGATCAGAAAGTAGTGGGAATAACAACCACTCCCTACTTCCTGCCCAGGGATGCACTCAATGGCCCCCTTGGCCAAGAGGGTCGTAACTTCCTGCTGGAGAGTCGTCAAGTGTTCCCCCGACATGCCGTGGTACTGAGATGGCATGGCTGGAGGGGTGGACTGGACGGGAAGGGAGTAACCCTTGCGGATGATCTGCAACACCTTGTCCGATGTGATAGCGTGCCAGTGGGGGAGGTGATGGCCGAGCCTGCCACCCACTGGCATGGGGTGCTCCACAAAGCTCGAATTAGGAAGGTTTGGAGGCAGAAGCAGCGGGGGCGGATGTGGACTGACCCCCCCGCTGATTCCCAGACCCGCCCCTGCGGAAGCCGCATCCGCGGCCGCGCCAAGGCTGTTTCTGCACAGGCTTGCTGAAGGAACGTGCCTGGGCGCCCCTGCCATGGCCACGAAAGGAACGAAAACCAGGAGTGGCTGGGCTTTTCGTGGAAAGACCTAAGGACTTGGTCGTAGCCCCCGAGTCCTAAAAACGCTCCAGCGCACTCTCGGCCTGATCGCCAAACAGACGGGTGCCATCAAAGGGCATGTCCATGAGTGAGCTTTGCACATCGAAGAACAAGTTACTTACCTTCGGTAACGATGTATCTGTAAGAAACATTAGTTAGTTAGATTCCTCACCTTAGAATATCCCCAGGCGTCAGACTGGATCCGGAAGATTTTTCGTCAGCAATACCCCTTGCGCGTCGCTAGGCGTCGTCTGCGGCTCCGCGTCCGTCGTCGGCGTCGTGCGCCGGGATGACGTCGTCGGAGTACTTAGACGCCGCCCTCGCGCGCTGACGTCAGTTCTTGTACATAGCCTTCCGCGCCAGGAACGCAGAGCCATGCAAAGACCGACACTGGTGCCAAAAATAAAATCTAGGGGCCTGAAAAGGATAACCTTAACCCTAGATGTCAGTTCGCAGAACGGGGAGGATGGGAGGGTCGGTGAGGAATCTAACTAACTAATGTTTCTTACAGATACATCGTTACCGAAGGTAAGTAACTTGTTCATCTGAAAGAAACACGTTAGTTAGATTCCTCACCTTAGAATAGATACCCAAGCAATACCATCCCCGGTGGTGGGTCTGCGAACCAAGATCACACCAGAAAGTCCTGGAGGACAGAACGGCCAAAGAAGCCATCCCTCCGGACTTGGCTGTCAAGGCAATAATGCCTGGCAAACGTGTGTAGCGAAGCCCACGTCGCCGCCTGACAGATGTCCTGCAAAGGGACCCCCCGTCCCAAGGCAGTAGTAGCCGCCGTGGCCCGAGTAGAATGGGCGCGCAGCCCAACAGGAGGGTCTTTTTTAGCCAAGGAATAGCAAATTTTTATACACAAAACGACCCACCGAGAGATGGTCCGTTTGTGCACAGCTTTCCCCTTCTTAGCGCCCACGTACCCAACAAAAAGCTGGTCGTCCACCCGGAACTGTTTTGTGCGGTCCAGATAAAAGGAGAGCGCACGTTTTGGGTCCAGACGGTGGAGCCTCTCTTCCTCTTTGGAAGGATGCGGAGGCGGAAAGAAGGTGGGCAAGGTGACAGACTGCCCAAGGTGAAAAGGAGTCACCACTTTAGGAAGAAAGGAGGGACGAGGCCGAAGGACAACCTTGTCCGGATGAACAGATAGAAAAGGAGGCTTTGAAGATAAAGCTTGGAGCTCACTCACCCGTCTAGCCGAGGTGATGGCTACCAGAAAAGCAGTCTTTAGAGTTAGAAGACGAAGAGGGCAATTGTGAAGAGGCTCGAAGGGAGCGCACATCAGGAATGTCAATACCAGATTCAAGTCCCACTGAGGCATTACAAAAGGGACAGGAGGGAACGTGTGTGTAATGCCTTTGAGAAAGCGTGTAACCACAGGGGACTTGAAAAGAGAAGGCTGATCAGGAAGCCGCAAGAAGGCGGAGATGGCAGCAAGATAACCTTTCAGGGTGCCCAGGGCAGAGCCCTGCTGGGCCAGGGAAAGAAGGAAGAGGAGAACCTCAGAAAGAGGGGCGGAAAGGGGATCCACAGCCTTTGCTGTGCACCATGCCACAAATTTGTTCCACCGGCAGGCGTATACCGACCTTGTGGAGGGACGCCTGGCTGCCAGAATGATATCACAGACTTCAGGAGGCAAGTCAAATGGCATCAACTGCCGCCGCTCAATCTCCACGCATGGAGGTGGAGGCTGGACAGGTTCGGGTGGAGGACCGTCCCCTGCTGCTGCGACAGAAGATCCTCCCGAAGGGGCAGACGTATCGGGGGATCGGTCAACAGACTGAGTAGCTCGGGATACCAGTATCTTCGTGCCGAATCCGGAGCCACCAAGATGACTTGGGCCCGGTCGTGCCTGATCTTCTTCAGCACTCTGGGCAGAAGTGGTATAGGCGGAAAGGCGTACAACAGACCGCAACTCCACTCGTGATGAAAAGCGTCGCCGAGCGAGTGCCGCCTCGGAAATTCCAACGCGCAGAACTGCTGACATTGCGCGTTCTCTTCGGTGGCGAATAGATCTAACCAAGGCTCTCCCCACTGCTGAAAGAGGCCTTGCGCCACTTCGGAGTTCAGACGCCATTCGTGATCCATCATGCACCGGCGGCTGAGTTCGTCTGCTCTGGCGTTCAGAGAGCCCGCCAGATGTTGAACCACCAGGGTGACGCCCTGGTGTTCCAGCCATGTCCAGAGGCGCAGAGCCTCCTGACAAAGGGTCCACGACCCCACCCCGCCCTGTTTGTTGCAGTACCACATGGCGGTGGTGTTGTCCGTGAACACCTGCACGACACTTCCCCTGACAGAGGGAAGGAAGGCTTTCAGTGCAAGCCGGATCGCTCTCAACTCCAACAGGTTGATGTGGAGACGAGACTCCGCCGGAGACCAGAGGCCTCCGATCTCCGCCTCTCCCATATGGCCACCCCATCCCAGGAGGGACGCATCCGTCACTACGACATGCTCTGGTTGGGGAAGGGAGAGGCTCTTGCCCTTGACCCACTCGCGGTCCGTGAGCCACCACTGCAACTGCTGTGCAGTGCCCTCCGAGATCAAGACATGGTCGGACAGGTTGCCGTGATGCTGGGCCCACTGAAACTTCAGGTCCCACTGCAGAGCCCGCATGCGCCGCCTGGCGTGATGCACTAGTAGGATGCAGGAGGCCATCAGCCCCAGAAGCCGCAACACTAGCCTGACCGAAACCCGGGATAGAGGCCGAAAGATGGGAATCAGGGCCCGTATATCCCGGACCCGCTGTTCCGGTGGATGGACCCGGAACTGCGCCGAATCGAGAACCGCTCCGATGAAGAGGAGCGTCTGAGAGGGACTCAAGTGTGACTTCGGCACGTTGATGGAAAACCCCAGCAAATGCAGGAGATCCGCCGTAGTCTGGAGGTGGGAGACGACTGCCTGGGGCGAGCCCGCCTTCAACAACCAGTCGTCGAGATAGGGGAAGACTGGAACCCCTGATCTGCGCAGATGAGCTGCGACCACCACCATCACTTTCGTGAACACCCGAGGGGCACTGGTGAGGCCGAAGGGGAGCACGGTAAACTGAAAGTGCTCTTGGCCCACCGTGAACCGCAGGTAACGCCGGTGGGCCGGCAGGACGGGGATATGGAAATATGCGTCCTGCAAGTCCAACGCTACCATCCAGTCTCCAGGGTCTAGGGCAGCTAAAACCTGAGCCAACGTTAGCATCTTGAACCTTTCCTTTCGGAGGAAGGCATTGACGTTCCGGAGGTCCAAGATAGGGCGTAGGCCCCCCTTGCCCTTCTTGGGAACCAGAAAGTAGTGGGAATAACAACCACGACCTACTTCTGGACTCGGAACGCGCTCGACGGCCCCCTTGGCCAAGAGAGCCGAAACTTCCTCGCGGAGAAGATGCAAATGATCCCCCGAGATACGGTGGTGCTGCGGTGGCATGGCTGGAGGGGTCGTCTCGAAGGGGAGGGAGTAGCCCCTTCGGACGATTTGCAGCACCCACCTGTCCGATGTTATGGACCGCCAGTGGAGCAGGTGATGGCGAACTCTGCCGCCCACTGGCGTGGTATGGGCCTGAAAGCTTGGACTAGGAGGGCTTTGAGGCGGATGCTGCAGGGGTGGAAGTGGGCTGACCACGTCGGCCTCCATTTCCGCCACGGCGGAAGCCACGTCCGCGACCGCGCGCAGGTTGGTTCTGCGGCTGGTGGCTTTGCGGACGTGAGGAGGCGCCCCTTCCTTGGCCACGAAAGGGGCGAAAAGCGGAGGTGTGCGCCCGCGGAGCCGAGAGGCCCAAGGACTTGGCCGTAGCCCGGGAGTCCTTAAAGCGGTTCAGCGCACTGTCCGCCTTCTCACCAAACAGGCGAGTGCCATCAAAGGGCATGTCCATGAGGGTGGTCTGGACATCCCCGGAAAATGACGTGGACCGCATCCAGGCGTGGCGGCGGAGCGCCACCGTGGTTGAAATCGCCCGACCCAGCGAGTCCGTGGTGTCAAGCCCACATCGTATGGCGTGCCGTGCTGCATCCCTCCCATCGGCCAAAGCC
Organism: Triturus cristatus; assembly: GCF_964204655.1. Classification (NCBI taxonomy): domain Eukaryota; kingdom Metazoa; phylum Chordata; class Amphibia; order Caudata; family Salamandridae; genus Triturus; species Triturus cristatus. Next base: position 1,319,602,321 of record NC_140590.1, read on the forward strand.
TGGGTAAGACGCGTCCGGACCTCCTCCGGACACAGGGGCAGCACGTCCTCCACCGTATCCCACAGGGAATGGGAATAACGGTCCAAGAGACAGGCGGTATTTAAGGACCGCAGGCCCAAACTAAGGGACGAAAACAGTTTCTTGCCAAACTGCTCGAGTCTCTTGGAATCCCGGTCCGGCGGAGCGGTCGGGAAGGAGGATTGGGAGGTAGAGGCCTGGATAACCAGACTCTCGGGGTGGGGTGTTGGGACAGGAAACTGGGGTCGCCCGGAGCAGGGCGGTGGCGCCTGGCAACGTTCCTATCCACAGGAGGAACTGTGGAGGGCTTGGACCAGGTGCCCTGCAGAACGTCAGTGAGGGCCTCGTTGAACGGCAGCAGAGGCTCAGTGGAGCTTGCTGAGGTTTGAAGCACCTCAGTGAGGATGTTAGTCCTCACAGCCACGGCAGGCAACTCGAGCCCAAGGGCCTCGGCCGCCTTGCGCAGCACCACAGAAAATGCTGCACCCTCCTCCGAAGCCACGGTCGGAGGAGAAGTGAATCCAGTGTCTGGCGAGGTGTCCAGCCCACTGGCCTCCCCCAGTTCATCTGCCCAGTCCTGAGAAAGCTGTGACTGAACAGCCAGAGGGTCCTCGAACCCCTCCCAGTCGCCCCCTTCTTCCGATTCCTGATAAACAGGAGGAATGATCGGAACCGGACTGTAGAGATGGTAGGACTCAAGCGGCGTCGGATGCGGCGTCGGTGGACGCCGTGCCGGCGTCGGGTCCGGATGAGGGCTAAACTGGGGTGTCGGCGTCACAGGCGTCGGCGGCGCCGGTGACGGCGTCGGTGGTTCAGGCGTCGGCGCCGGTGGAGGAGTGACTAGGTCAACCGGCGTCGACTGGGGCCCAGGCATGGGCCCCGCGGGGACCTGCGGCGTCGAGACCGGAGTCGTCGACGGCGCCGGGGCCGGAGCCGCCGGCACGCGAGGTCGCCCAGTCGAGTTCGCGGGGCCCGAAGGCGCGCCAGCGGGCGTCGACGGCGGGGCCAGGCTCCTCATGGCCGAGAGGAAGGCACTGATCTCCGCCGGCGCCGCGTCAGCCCCAGGGACCGGAAGGTATGGGGACGGACGCGGCACCTGCGGCTCCGCCGGAGCCGCGGGGGTGGAACCACCCTGACCCTCGGCCGAGTCGCGCGACCGGCGAGGGGAGTCCGAAGAGCGATGTCGCCTCTTGGACTTCTTTGAGCGTTTGGACTTACCCGACGACTTGGAGCCGGACGAGCGATGGCGTCGGCTAGGGCTCCGCGAGCGATCCTTGGACCTCCTCCTGGACCGGGATCGCGCACGACGCGGAGCCGAGTGGCGAAGCTCGAGAAGCTTGCGGGACCGCTCCCGCCTAGCCTTCGAAGTCAGGGCCTGACAGTCGTTGCACGACTCCGCGTCGTGGTCGGGGCCTAAGCAGTAGAGGCACCGGCGGTGGTGATCGGTCACCGACATCAGTCGATGACAATCCTCGCAAGCCTTGAACCCAGGCATCCTACCGGCACCAGATGTCGACAGACAAGGATCAAAAATGATCAAAAAAGATTTAGTCAAAAAAGACTAAAAGGGGTAGCTCTCCCGGATCTGCGCTTACTGGCGCGGAAAAAAGAAGAACGGACGTCAGCGCGCGAGGGCGGCGTCTAAGTACTCCGACGACGTCATCCCGGCGCACGACGCCGACGACGGACGCGGAGCCGCAGACGACGCCTAGCGACGCGCAAGGGGTATTGCTGACGAAAAATCTTCCGGATCCAGTCTGACGCCTGGGGATATTCTAAGGTGAGGAATCTAACTAACGTGTTTCTTTCAGATCGAGAACCCGTTAGATCTCAACCAGGCGTGGCGACGAAGCGCCACAGTCTTAGAAATGGCCCTACCTAGGGAGTCCGTGGTGTCCAAACCACATCGAATGGCGAACTTAGCCGCATCCTTACCCTCGGCAACAGCTTGGGCCTCTTCAGGACACTGAGGCAACACCTGTGCAACAGCATCCCACACCGCGTGGGAATAACGGCCCAAGAGGCAAGCGGTGTTGACCGACCACAGCCCTAAGCTGGCCGAAGAGAACAACCGCTTGCCAAACTGCTCCAGCTTCTTAGAGTCCTTATCCGGCGGAGCCGTGGGAAAGGCACACTGGGACGTCGAAGCTTGGATGACCAGGCTCTTGGGCATAGGATGAGTGGTCAGAAAGACAGGGTCATCCGGTGCCGGGCGAGGATGCCTGGCAACATTCTTATCCACCGGGCCTCTGTGGCTGGCCACGACCAAGTACCCAGTAAGACGTCAGTGAGGGCGTCGTTAAATAGCAGCAGGGGCTCCGACGAAGTGGACGCCGTCTGGAGCACCTCAGTGAGGAGATAAGTCTTTAGGGCCACCGTAGGGAGATCCAGGTGGAGGACCGACTAGCACCATCGTGTAAGAAGTGCCCTCCTCCATGGTAGGCGGAGGAGAGGCAAACCCGGGGTCAGAGGAGAGATCAAGGCTGCCGGCCTCCTCCAACTCGTCCGCCCAGTCCTGCTCGTTGTCACACTTACAAGCAAGAGGTTCCTCGGACCCCTCCCAGTCATCCTCCGCCATATGCGGGACAGACTGCGGCGGTAGGGCAGGGACCGGGGAAGGAACAAACGGCGCTGGACAGGGCCGAACCGGCACCGTGTCCCAATGCAGATCCCAGGTAGGGACAAAAGTATCTGAGAACCTGGGTATGGGCGGAACAAATGGAATCCACTGCGGCGCCGGAGGCGAAGCCGAGGGCAGCGCAGGGGCCAGAGACGGCAGCGCGGGACCTTGTGGCGCCGTGGCCGGAACCAGCAGCGCCGGATCCTTCGGCGCCGGGGCCTGAGTTGCCAGCGGCGCAGACAGGATCCTGACATGGGGCCCAAGGTCGCACTGGCAGGAGCCAGAGGCCGAAACAGGCGGTCCATGGTAGCAAGAAATTCTTGCACCTGTGCGGGAGTCGCTGACGGACCCAGGTAAGGGGGGTAGGCCGCGGGACTCCCGGGCTCCAAAGGAGCCACAGGGGCAGGACCCCTGTACCTCTCGTCCGCATCCAGGGACCGACAGGGGGACGTCGGAGAGTGACAATGCTTCTTCAACTTCTTTTTATGTCATCTCTTACCCGAATCCGAGGGTGAAGACTTGGAGCCCGAGGAGCTATGATGGTGGCCCCACGAGTGGTCCCTGGAGCGGCCCCTGAACCGCGAACAGCACGGAGACGAATGTCGAACCTCAAACAGCTTCGGGCACTGCTCCCTCAAGGCCTTCGGGGCCATGGCCAAACAATCCATACATAAGGAAGTAACAGGGGAACCCTACTCACGACGGAACCAGGGTAATATTTATATATAAGAAAACAATGGTTCCTGCGGATAAATAGAAATAATATTTGAAATACTTATGCACATTCGCAATGAAAAGGACCATCTAATGTCAGAGGACAAGAAAAACCTTCTACACAGTTTGCTCGGTAGAACATATTTTATGAAAAAATAAATAAATAAATAAACAATAGGTACACTTCTTACAGTCAAAAGTAGTACTGTTTGTGCATTGTGTCCCCAAGTGAAGAAATGGAACCAATAAGTGAATATCCAAAGTGAATTATTATGTACACGGTTTCCATCAGTTGTGAAAAACGACCATTCTTATACAGTATTTTTTACAGCTTCAGTACACAATGATACGGGCTGGGTAATGGTCTGTTCTTTTTTACTTGTCGACGGCGTTTCGACCCTTCTATCAATGGGGGGTCTCCTCAGGACTAGCGATGTAGGGACATCTGGATGAAGAGAGTGCTGCCTCTGTGACAGTGAAGTGAAAGGTGAAGGTAAAAACTCACGTGAGGACCCAGCCGGGTTCTCAAAGTGAGGTCAGGCAGGCACTTCAGGATGTTAGATGGCCGGTAAGCTCTTCTTTAAGTTCGCTACAGCCATAGCATTCTGTTTGGTAGCGTGGTGCTGATTACAGTGACGGTGCACTGTAGGGTATGGTTGTTCTTGTCTGGATAAATCAATTTCTTAGGCAGCAGCGTGTGTCAGCTGCAGTGAGGCCTCCCAAGTAGGCTCATTGCACCCAGAGCCTACTTGTACCTGTAGCTGTTGGAAATAGTGTCTTAAGTACTGCTTGACCCACATTGGGTTATTGTCTTGCTGACACATCTACACAATAATGCTTAGTGAATGTGTGCGGTGTAGACCATCTTGCAGCTTTGCAAATGTCAACAATAGGAATGTTTCCCAAAAAAGCCATAGTAGCCCCTAGCTTACGAGTGGAATGTGCCCTAGGGGGTACAGTTAGAATTCTCTTTGCTTTGGCATAGCAGGTTTGAATGCACTTAATGATCCACCTTGCAATACCCGTTTTGGAGATAGGATTGCCTTTGTGTAGTGGCGCAAAAACAACAAAGATGTTTTGTTTTACGAAAAGATGTTGTCCTTTCAGTGTAGTACAAGTGCGCTCTTCTAGCATCTAAGGTGTGTAGAGCTTATTCTGCAACTGAATCAGGTTGAGGAAAGAATACGGGTAATTCTACCGACTGATTTATGTGAAATGCAGATACGACCTTAGGAAAAAATGTAGGACGAAGAACCACTTTGTCTTTGTGTAGTTGGAAAAATGGTTCTTGTATGGTTAATGCCTGTAATTCACTCACTCTCCTCAATTATGTGATTGCAATGAGGAAAGCTGTTTTCCAAGAGAGGAACTGTAGTTCGCATTAGTGCATGGCCTCAAAAAGTGGGCCCTTCAACCTTATAAGGACTATATTAAGATTCCACATTGGAGCTGGAGGAAGTTTTGGTGGTATGAGCCTTTTTAGTCCTTCCATGAAAGATTTGATCACAGGCACTCTAAAGAACGACAAAAGCTGTCTATTTTGTAGATATGCAGCAATTGGCGCTAGGTGTAGTCTGACAGAGGTAAGCCAACGCTGACTGTTGCAAGTGTAACAGATAACATATGATGTTCTGTATGGAAGCGTCAAGAGGGTTGATATTATTCTTACCACAGTAGATAACATATCTTTTCCACTTACCTGTGTAGCAAGCCCTTGTAGTAGGTCTTTTAGCTTCTTTAATGATATTCATACATTCTGGTGGAAGGTTTAGAAGTCAAGAGAGGCTGGACAGCGGAACCGTATAGGCCTCAGCACCTAACTTGCTATCCCTAACTTATATAGATATGATCTGGAACTACCCAGAAACGTGTGTGCACACTGACAAATACCCACTGTCACAGTGTAATTCCAACGCAGGAATATAACAATTTGAATAGAAACAGCACAGGTTAACCACAAAGGAGCTTAAACCGAGAATTTTATAAAATCCATGTCAAAAAATGTTCTTCAAAACTTGTTATTTTATTTCAATGAAGTTTCTTTTATAAAACATGATCAGGATGATTAAGAAACAGCCGACGCATTTCTTCCTTATCAAAAGGACTTCTTCAGGGCGAAATGAGTATTTTCTACTGTTAACATGGGAGAATAAATCGCATGATAAGCCAGATGTAGAGTGAACAGTTGCTTCCGTCCTGAATGTATTTAGTTTAAGATTAAGTTGGAGCCTTAATCTGAAAGAAGAAAGACGAAAGGGTATATGATAACTCCCAATCAAAGCAATCCAAGGTCCCAGGTCAGGGTACTAGATGATATACGACAATGGTTGCACAATTGCAACAGCCGGCCAGAATCAGTCGGAGTATTCCTCATCAGTGGAAGACTGAACGGATTGCCTTGATTGGGAGTTATCATATACCCATTCGTCCTTCTTTCAGATTAAGACTCATTTCGCCCTGAAGAAGTCCTTTAGATAAGTACAAAATGTGTCGGCTGTGTCTTGATCATCCTGATCATGTTTTAAAAAAGAAACTTCATTGAAATACATTTTTTACGTGGAATTTATAAAATTCTCTGTTTAAGCTCCTTTGTGGTGCACCTGTGCTATTCTGGAGGAAGGTTTAAGTACCCAAAATCTATGATTTCAGGAGCCGGATCGCGAGGTTTCGCTGTTTGGGATATGGGTGTCTGATTTCTCCATGGCTCTGTGTGAGGTGACTGGAGGTTAAATGCAGCTTTTGATGCAGAACCAAAGATAGCTCCAACAGGGTTGTGAACCAAGGTTGACGTGACCATGTGGGAGCTACTAGGATTAGTGTGCGAGACGTTTGCCTGAGCTTGTGAACAACTAATGGAATGAGTGGGAGAGGCGGAAAAGCATAGGCAAATATCCCTGATCAGTTCATCCATAGTGCATTGACCCTGGATTGCGGGTATGGGTACCTGGAGGAGAAGCTTCGGCATTTTGCATTTTGGTATGTGTAAACAGGTTTTTTTGTGAGGGACTCTCCAAAGTATGGGAGGAGAACCCGAGGGTGGAGTTCCCATTCGTATATTTGCTGCCTCTGCCTGCTGAGATCTGCAATCTGGTAGTTCACTCCTGGGAGGTGTTCTGCTAGGAGATTAAGTTTGTGGTGAATGGCCCACCTCCAGATGTCTTGGGCTAAGTGGGACAGTTGGAGAGTGTGTGTGTGTGTGTGTCCCTGTTTTTGTATGTAATACATAACTGTCACGTTGTCTGTACGAACCAAGACAGCTATGCCCTCTAGGTGAGTGTGAAATGCCTCGAGAGCTAGAAAGATTGCAAGCAGCTCTAGAGGATTGATATGGAGCAACTTCTGCTGTTGACTATAAAGGCCTTGCACTGTGTGATGTTGTAGGTGAGCTACCCATCCAGTGAGAGACACGTCCGCGGTCAGTACAATGTGTGGAACTGGCTCTATGAACGGCCGTCCTTTTGACAAATTTTGTGTGTTGCACCACTGCAGAGAGAGATGAGTACAACCGCTTACCAACACTAGATCGGTTAATAGACCCTGTGACTGGTTTCACTGACTGACTAAGCATTCTTGAAGTGGATGCATGTGCAGCCTGGCATGCGGGACGATTATGATGCAAGATGCCATAATTCCAAGCAGTTGCATATAAACCCGAGCTGGAATTCAATGAATGGGTTGAAACTGGAGAACTAGAGCCTGAATATTTCGAATTCTGGCTGCGCTGGGGAAGGCCAGAGCTTTCTGAGTATCTATCGTGGCTCCTAGGTAGTCCGGAGTATTGGCTGGTTGGAGATGTGATTTTATCACAATGATTGTGAACCCTAGTTGATGTAGTCTAACTGAATCGTTCTGAAAGTGTGCTGAAGACATTGCTGGTACGTGCTGGCTTTGATGAGCCAGTCGTCCAAGTATGGGAAGACATGGACGCTTTGTCTACTAAGGTGAGCAGCTACTACCGCCAGACACTTTGTGAAGACTCTGGGGGCTGTGGTGACTCCAAATGGGAGTACCTTGAACTGGAAGTAATGACCCACTACCACAAACCTGAGGAATTTGCGATGAGCGGGGTGGATTGGAATATAAAAATAGGCGTCTTTTAAATCTAGAGTAGACAGAAAGTTGCCTTTCTTCAGCAGAGTAGGTACTTGTTGAAGTGTTACCAAATGAAAATGATCTGACTGAATGAAAAGATTGAGTTCTCGGAGATCAAATATTGGTCTGAGAGAACCATCCTTTTTGGGGATTAGGAAGTTAAAAGAGTATACGCCCAACTTGTGATGTTGCGGTGGTACGGGTTCTATAGCTCCTTTTAGAAGTAGAGACTGAACCTCTTGTTTGAGGAGGTGCAGGTGATCTGGTGAAAGTTTGTGTGACTGGTGGAATGTTTGAAGGAGTGTTGATTGCCAGATTGGTAGGAAATCTGACAGTCTTCCCCCAACCGGTATTAAGTGGTCGGGGGGAAGTGAAGGCAAGTCACTGCTTTGTATGGGGGGGGAGGTGCGTATGTTTGATCCCCTGCCTTTTACCGTTGTTACCTGTGTAACCCCCTCTGAAGTAACTCCTAGATGGAGAGGGTTGGTTATTGCCTCTACAGGTGGTGGTCTCCTCCGAGGAGGTATTTTTTGAGCCTCCGTGATAAAAGGAGCGTCGAAAGGAACCAAGGCTTTGTGCTGAGTGAAGGGCTTCCATGGATTTGGCCACTTCAGTATCCTTCATTCTCTCTAGTGAAAAATCTACCATTGGGCCAAATTGAGGCTCTTTATCAAAGGGAGTGTTTAAAATGGAGGTTTGAACCCTGATATGCGAAGCCAAGCATGTCTTCTCAAGAGGACACTGGTGTTTACCGCTCTAGCAGCAGTATCTGCAGCATCTAGGGAACATCTTATAGCGTTATTGAAAATAAGTTGCCCTTCACGCACCAGGTCTTGTGCCTTAGATCTGTGTTCCTGGGGCAAATATTGTATTAATTGCTCCATCTCGTCACAGTGCGCACAGTCATATTGAGCTAGCAATGCCTGAGTGTTGGAGCCACGCTAGAAATTAGTCGCCTGAGAGGTTACCCTTTCCCCAGAAGCATAAATAAGTTTGGATTCCTTATCCGGGGGTGGAGCTTCTCCTGTTGTCTGGAAGTTGGCCCTTTTCCTTGCATTAGACACAACCAGGGAGTCTAGTGGCAACTGACCTTTAATATATACTTGGTCCGATGGTGCTAGCTTGTATTTTTGTCTACTCTAGGGGTAAGAATATGAGCTCTGACTGGGTAGTTAAACATTTCATCTACATGCCTGATTATCCCTTTGACCACAGGTAGTGTATGTGATGACCTCAGCCAGCATGGTACTGAGGGTTTCAAAGAGTAAGGACTCCTGTAACTGCAACCCATGGTAGTTGGCAGCTCTAACCAGAAACTCAATGTAGCCTACAATGTAATCTGATGGAGAGGGCTTGTTAGGATATAAATCAGGATCATTGCCCGTGGGTGAATTGGTATTGTAATCATCCTATGGGTCTTGCATTGGTTGATTATCATCCCCATCCCCTTCGTGTGAGTCAGTGCGAGGGTATTGCGCGTGACACTGAGGACAGAATTTAAAGGGAGTTTGTTCCATCGACTGTGGGTCGGCCCGAAGCGGGTAGGCCAGACGGCCTTCCACGAGCTTTCCGATCGAAAGTTTGTTTTTTGTGAGTAAATACGATATGCGATAGAAGGGAAAACGCGATCGAAAACAACACCGTCGAGTATCTTGCGCACCGAGGGAAACCGAAGGAACAATGTCGAACCGGAGCACAGCAATAGACGCCCGATGGCGGAAAAAAAACAATTTAACAATGGAGTTGATGCCCATGCGCACTATCATCGAAAGGAGGAGTCACCTACCTCGTGACTGGAAAGACTTCTTTGAAGAAAAACAAGTGCAAACATCCGGACCCAACACTAGATGGCGAGCTATGCACAGCATGTGATCTACAGCTCACATGCCTCAAACACTTTGTTTTTAGCAGTACCTCTAAATACCAGTTGGGGGCACTGTGCTGCGCCATACCAATGTAGTTCTGCTCCAGACATGGTGTGGAGCCTACATAGATATCACTTTGTCAGACGCATTTGAGGCTGCCCACATCCCCAGACCCAAAGCCCCAGCAGCAAATTGATTCCGAGCAGTGTGCAGATTCGTAGACTTGTTAACTCATAAATGGATAGAGCCCAAATTCACAGAACGGAGAGGATGGGAGGGTCATAGAGGAATTTGCGGTTAGAATCTCTACCAGAAGGATAATGTTACTTACCCAGTAAGCATCTGTTCTTGGCATGTAGAGCTGTAGATTCACATGCTTTGCATACTCCTGCCATCTAGTGTTGGGTCTGGATGTTTGCAATTTGTTTTTCTTCTAAGAATTCTTTCCAGTCACGAGGTCAGGTGACTCCTCCTTTCGGTGATAGTGCGCATGGTCATCAACTCCATTGTTCGATTCTATTCCCGCAGAGGGTGAGAATGGAGTAGTAGTAAAGAATAGGGATGTCTGTGCGTATGTATGTAAACTGCAACAAATACATGAGACCGGGGAGGCGAGTGGACGCATGTGAATCTACAGCTCTAAATGCCAAGAACAGACGCTTACTGGGTAAGTAACATTATCCGTTTGAGGCATGTGAGCTGTAGATCACATGCTTTGCATAGACTATACAGTAAAACCCACCCAAAGCAGTGGCTAACTTGTAGCTGTCTGAAACAATGTTTTAAGTACTGCCTGGCCTACATTAGCTTGTTGCATAGGAAAACAAGTTACTTACCTGTAACTACAGTTATCCAGTATTGGTATCTTTCATAGATTCACATGCCTGAATCATTCCCCGTCGCCGAGGCGGGAGTCCCCGGTAAATAAAAAAGTAGTGCCAAAATGCTAGTAGTAGTAGTAGGCCCAAAGAAAAGGCCCAAAGCCTGTATCTTAGCAGCCTATCTACCTCATTATGCAAAAAGAACCAAGAATTTGGTAACAACCAATCAGACACCAGCACCCTTCTAGAACCCTCTCAGCAGAGCCAGTTCTCCTCAGATTTTCGTAGCACAAGTGGGAAGTGAACGTCCCAAAATATATAGAACTGACTCTACGGGGAGGAGGGTGGGTGCATGTGAATCTATGAAAGATACCAATACTGGATAACTGTAGTTACAGGTAAGTAACTTGTTTTCTTATCCAGTATTGGGGTATCTTTCATAGATTCACATGCCTGAATCAGAATAGCGAGCAGTATACCAAGTATACAGTCGTTTGCGGATGGCGGGAGACTAGTGCTGATACTCCCTAATTGCATCCACAGCTTGTTAACAAGAGGTATAAGAAAAGATCTTAAAATTCAAAATATGCCATCTATAAAGAGAAAAGCATGTTAACATGAAAGCAAATCATCATTGTAACACATTGCATTGTTATATTAAAGATATCAACATCTTACATATTAAAATATGAAAAAAGGGTACCTGAAGGTATCTCAAAGAAACAGATGTCATAGTACAGCTTGCCCAACTGCTGCATCATCACGATGCGTAGATTGGAGGCAGTAATGTCTGGTAAAAGTGTGGACATTTTTCCACGTCGCAGCACGGCAGATATTTTCCAGAGTCACACCAGCAAACAATGCTGTAGACGCTGCTACTGTCCTCGTGGAATGGGCCTTGGGTTTCCTCAACAGAGGCCTGTGAGCCTTGTCATGGCAGAAAAGTATTGTAGATGCTATCCATCTGGCAATGGTGGATTTTGTAACCGCCTTTCCCAGAGTAGTTTGGCCATAAGCCACGAATAATTGATCAGACTTTCTGAGGTTCTTTGTTTTCAGAAGATAGAATTTAAGACATCTCTTGATATCGAGAGAATGTAAGGCTCGTTCCACTGGGGTGGATGGATTAGGAAAGAAAGTCTTTAACGTCACTGGTTCATTAAGATGAAACTGTGAAGGCACCTTAGGTATAAACGTTGGATTAGTTCGGAGGTGCACGTAGTCTTGAGTGAAGCGTAGAAAAGGTTCCTTTACAGTAAACGCCTGAATTTCACTCACTCTTCGAGCTGATGTTAAAGCCAGAAGTAAAGCAACCTTCCATGTAAGGAATTTTAGGTCAGCCTTGTGGATGGGCTCGAATGGATGCTTCATTAGCTGCAATAAGACTGTGTTGAGTTCCCATTCCGGTGGCGGAAGTCTGACCGGAGGAAACTCTCGGAATAGTCCTTTCATAAACTGTTTAATTAAAGAGGATGAACAAAGAGAAGGGCCATGAGCACCCCTTCTGAATCTTGAAAGTGCAGCTAAGTGGACCTTGACTGAAGGGAAAGAAAGCCCAGATCTTGCCAGGTGTAACAAGTAAGGAAGGATCTTTTCTGCAGGGTCATCCACCGGGTGCACCTGGTTTGCTTCACCCCAGCAGCAAAACCGTTTCCATTTTAGACGGTAAGTTTTTATCGTGCTCTGAGCTCGTGATTTTGTTAATATATCCCTACAGTCCTGAGGGATATCCAGGTCCTTAAACTCTAAGAAGTCAGGAGCCATGCGTGTAAATGTAGGGACTGAGGGTCCGGGTGGAGAACCTGACCCTTGTTCCTTGACAGCATTGTGGGCGTCGGGCGAAGACTGATCGGCTGGTCCTGTGATAGCAATAGGAGCTCCTGAAACCAGTATTGGCGTGGCCATCTGGGTGCAATCAAGATGAGACGACAGCCCTCCAACTTCATCTTGCGTATGACCCTCGGTATCAGGGGTATCGGGGGAAAAGCGTAAGCACAAATCCCTGACCATCGCATGGACAGGGCATTCCCCCTTGAGCCCTGTTGAGGGTATCTGCTGGCATAGAAGCGGCATTTCTTGTTCTCCTTCGTGGCGAACAAATCCAGCGGTGGTGTTCCCCAAGCTCTGAATATTCTGAGCACCTGAGCTTGCTCTAGCTCCCATTCGTGGCAATCTGATTGGGATCTGCTGAGCGTGTCCGCTAATGTATTGCAGAGACCTCTGACATGTTCTGCTCTGAGGGTTATGTTGTGGAGTGTGACCCATTCCCACAACTCCTGAGCTTCCGTGGACAAAGTTGCTGATCTTGTTCCTCCTTGTTTGTTCACGTAGAACATGCTGGTGGTATTGTCGGTTCGAATCAGAACCGAAGAACCTGCAATCCTTGGAAGGAAAGCTTGCAGAGACAGAAAAATTGCTCGCAATTCCAGACTGTTGATGTGTTTGTTTTTGTACTCTGGGGACCACTTCCCCTGTATCTGTAAATCTTGGAGATGACCTCCCCATCCTTCCATTGAAGCATCGGTAGTGAGGACAAAGTCTGGAATTTTCTGAATGAAAGTAAGTCCTTCTGATAAGTTGGGAACATGGGACCACCAACGTAGAGCGCTCTTCATGCCTGAAGTGACTCTGATGATGTCGTCGAAGGAGCCCTTCACCTGCTGCCACTGAAGGTGTAACTCCTCCTGCAAGGGTCGCATGCGGAGCCGCGCCAGAGGAACGAGGTGTATTGCAGAGGAGCACATCCCTAGCAGCAACGCGAACATCCGGACAGAAACTGACTTTCTTTTGGAAATTCGGATTGCTAAGTTTTGAAGACGAACCTGCCGTTCGTGAGACAAGAATGCCTTGCAGCGGACGGTATCTAACAGCGCGCCCAAAAAAGGAAGGATCTGCCTTGGTTGTAATTGAGATTTGCTCCTGTTGATCGTAAGCCCCAGAGAATGGAACAGACGAAGAGATGTTGTCACGGCAGTCTTGACTGATCTTTCCGAAGGACCCTTTATTAGCCAGTCGTCTAAATACGGAAAGACTTGGATTCCTTGGGAGCGCAACACTGCTGCCACTGGAGCTAGGCACTTCGTAAAGATCCTTGGGGCAGATTTTAACCCAAACGGGAGCACCTTGAACTGGTAATGGGCGCCAGCCACTGTGAAGCGAAGATACTTGCGATGCTTCGGATGTATTGGGATGTGAAAGTAAGCGTCTTCCATATCTAAGGAAGCTAGAAAATCTCCCTCGTTGAGGCAACCTAGAATTTCCGCCAGAGTGACCATGCAAAATCCCTGCTTCTTGAGGAATCTGTTCAGATTGCGAAGGTCTAAGATTGGGCGCCACTCCCCTGATTTCTTCTTGATGAGAAAAAAGCGGGAATAGAAACCTGTCCTCTTTTGAAGCGCAGGAACCTTCTCGATTGCGTTCTTGAGGAGCATTGTTAAAGCTTCTTTGAATAGTAAGTGAAGACGAGGGGGAGGGGGTCCCTTGGGTGGTTTGTTGGGTGGTTTGGTGACAAACTCTAAGGTATGACCGTTGTGAACCAGGTCCAGAACCCACTGGTCCGACGTAATTTCTTGCCACCTGGTCGCAAAAGTTGAAATTTTTGCACCCACAGGGAGGGGGAAAGGAGTGAAAGGCGCCCTGCAGAAATCATTGCTTCCGTGAGGTGTCTCTTCCCTGATTCTGCGATCTTTTTCGTCCGCCTTGACGAGAGAAACCAGATGTATTGGTCTGTCTGTAGGAAGACTGATATGATTGCCGATACTGAGGCTGGTACCTATTTTGTTGGGTATGATAACTTCCTCTGGAAGAAAATCCACGGCCCCTTGCTCATCTGAAGGTACCTCTTTTGTATTGCAAGGAGCCCAACGATCTTGCAGTATCAGTATCCGTTTTAATTGCTTGGAGCGCATCATCTATGTGTTTTCCAAACAATGATTCGCCATCATAGGCCATGTCCAATATTTTTGTCTGGACCTCTGGTCTGAACGTGGTAGCTTTCAGCCAACCCTGGCGCCTAAGAACCGCAGCCCCAGCCAACTGGCGAAAGTTAGTATTCGCAATATCCAGTGCGCAGTCGATAGTCTCTGAGGCTGCACGCTCACCCTCCAACAAAACCTTTCGAGCATCTTGCCTGTTATCCTCTGGGATGAGGTCGATAAAGCTTGCCATTTCTGACCACATCTGGCGGTCATAACGCCCAATTATCGCTAGGGAGTTGGCTGCCCTGATGGAAGCAGCTGCCATAGTTGAAAAATTTTTCCCAATTAGATCCAGTCGGCGTCCTTCCCTATCCGGTGGTGTAGTGACCGGTGCTGCCGGATTCTTAGACTTTTGTTGGGCAGCCTGAGATATAACCGAGTCTGGACGCGGTTGACCAGTGAGACAAGAGGGACTGTCGGCTGGAGCACGGTATTTTTTGTCAATCCGTGGAAGCACCGCTGGTACTGATGCCGGGTTTTTCATGATTTTAACCCCTTCTTTCCAAATATAGTCAATGATAGGGATAGCTCTCGTAACCTTCCTTGACTCCTCCTTAAAATCATGCAGAAAACAGTCAGACTGCTCAATGGTAACCGGCAAGCTGAACCTGGTCGCAGCTCGCTGCATAAGGTTATGGAACCCCCCTATATCTTCTGGAGGCGAATCAGATGGTAGAGGGGTAGGTGGCGAAGGCATAGGGATTATATATGAATCCCAAGGGTCTGCTGGGTCTGGCAACTCGCCCTCTTCGTATTCCTCCTCCGAGGTTGTATCCTGATGCGGGTCCTGTGGAGGATCAGGCAGTTGAGGCATTGGGGCTGGACCCTCAGGCAGAGGCAATGGGTCCGGCTGCGGCGCAGTCTGTGGAACCTGTGGAACGTTTGGCTGCGGTGGAAAACGCTGCTTATAATCTGCAAGCATGGCCTGTAGGTCTTGTATCAAAGTAGGAGGCAGATGTGACATCTCATTCCTACGAGGTTGTGAGTAGCAGGGTCTATGGTGCGGAACGATTATGTCTTCCTGATAGTAATGCCCTTGATAATCCTCATCCTCATCCTGACATTTGATGTGCAGTTCCGAAGGATGGCGAGCAACCCCAAAGGGCCCTTCGTCCTCGTCGTCCACATAATCATCATCGTCACACTGCACATAAGTTTCCAGGAGATGCGAGGGAGTAAGCGGTGAAATGTCCTGCCTTTGAAAAGACTTTAGTTGAAAAGTCCTGGTGGAAACTGGAGTAGAGATCATCGTCGACGAGGTCGTCGTCGACGGGGTTGTGGTAGACGGGATCGTCGACGGGATCGTCGACGGTATCGTAGATGGTGCTATCGTCGTCGACTGGCTCGTCGTCGACGGGCTCGACGTCGACGGAGCCGTCGTCGACGGGCTCGACGTCGATGGAATCTTCGTCGACGGGCCCTTCGTCGACGGGCTCGACGTCGACGGGGTCTTCGTCGATGGAATCTTCGTCGACGAGCTCTTCGTCGACGGGCTCGACGTCGACGAGCTCTTCGTCGACGGGCTCGACGTCGACGAGCTCTTCGTCGACGGGATCTTCGTCGACGATGGAATCTTCGTCGACGAGCTCTTCGTCGACGAGCTCGACGTCGACAGGCTTTTTAATGGCGGAATCATCGACGGCGGTACTGCGGACTTCGTCGACGAGGACTTCGTCGACAACCCCTCGACGGTGGGCTTCTTTGAGAGGATAGTAATCTTCGTAGACATAATAGGTGAGGTAAGCGCCGTCGTCGTGAATGTTTGCGTCAATGAAGAAGCAGACGAGGTGACAGAAACTGAAGATTGAGAGTAAGCCAAAGATTTTGAAAAGCTTTTACTCACAGTTTGCTTGACTGTAGATTCCTGAGGAGAGTGCGCATCAGAAGTAGAATGATGCGATTTCTGACGCTTCTTCCCATCGCTGGAAGAGCTGTCCTGCGATCTAGCTCTCTTGCTAGAAGTAGAGGCTTTGTCATCCTCCTCAGCCGAAGAGGATTTAAGCCACAAAAGCACTCTCGCCTCCCTATCCCTGAGAGTTTTTGTAGGGAAGGTGCGGCAAATTTTGCAATCTTTTGCCTCATGTTTAGGGTAGAGGCAGTAGATGCAGTCTACATGTTGATCATCAACATTGACTCTCTTCTTGGTGCAGGTCCTGCAGGACTTAAATAAAGCCTTCTTGTCTGACATGCTGAAGCAAGTTGAAAGAAAACTGAGAGGCACTAAGGGAGACTCCCTTCCACACGACGTGCGGTGAAAATCTGAGGAGAACTGGCTCTGCTGAGAGGGTTCTAGAAGGGTGCTGGTGTCTGATTGGTTGTTACCAAATTCTTGGTTCTTCTTGCATAATGAGGTAGATAGGCTGCTAAGATACAGGCTTTGGGCCTTTTCTTTGGGCCTACTACTACTACTAGCATTTTGGCACTACTTTTTTATTTACCGGGGACTCCCGCCTCGGCGACGGGGAATGATTCAGGCATGTGAATCTATGAAAGATACCCCAATACCGGATAACTAACACATCTACACAATAGTGTTTGGTGAATGTATGCAGTGTAGACCATTTTGCTGCCTTTCAGATGTCAGCTAGGGGATCATTCCCTAAGAAGGCCATAGTAGCCCTATTTTGCAAGTGGAATGCGCGCTAGGAGGTATTAGCAAAGTTCTTTTTGCTTTGATATAACATGTCTGGATACATTTTACAATCCATCTTGCAATGCCTGATTTAGAAATGGGATTGCCTTTGTGTGGTGGAGAAAAAGCGACAGAGTTACTTTATTTTGGGAAGTTCTTTTGTTCTTTCCACGTAATATAGTAGAGTTCTTCTAACATCAAGTGTGTGTAGAGCTATTTCTGCTACAGACTCAGGTTAAGGAAAGAACACAGGTAACTCAACCGATTGATATGAAAAGCAGAAACTACTTTAGGGAGAAATTTAGGATTGGTTCGAAAAACCACTGTCTTGGTGAAGTTGAAAGAAGGGCTCTCTGTATAGTTAATCCCAGGAGTTCACCAGTGAAGATATTGCTATGAGGGGAACTGTAAATGACACCTATGCATTGGTTCAAATGGTGGACACAGTAACTTTGTAAGGACTATGTTTAAGTTCCATACTGTTGCAGGTGGGACTCTTGGTGGTATCACTCTTTTTAATCCTTCCATAAAGGCTTTAATCACTGGTACCCTGAACAAAGATAAGTGTTGTCTGTTTTGTAAGTATGCAGCTAATGCTGCTAGATTTAAGCTAATGGATGTTTAGGCTAGTCCAGATTGCTGTAAATGTAACAGATAACAGATGATGTTTTTCACAGAAGCATCAAGAGGATTGAAATTGTTGTTACAATAGATAAACCGTTTTCATTTTGCTGCATAACATGCCTTAGTAGTAGGCTTTCTAGCCTGTTTTATGTTATTCATACAGACTGGTGGTAATTGTAAATAATCAAAGTCTATGACTTCAGGAGCCAGATCGCCAGGTTGGGTTCTTTGGGATTTGGACGTCTGATTTCTCCATGGCTCTGAGTGAGGAGACTGGACTTAAGATGCAGCTTTTGGTGTGGAACTACTGATAGCTCCAGCAGGGTGGTGAACCAGGGTTGACATGCCCATGTGGGAACTATGAGAATCAGTGTGAGGTAAGTTTCCCTGAGCTTCCGTACTACCAGTGGAATGAGTGGGAGAGGCAGAAAAGTGTAAGCAAATATCCCTGACCCGATCATCAATAGGGCATTGCCTTTGGAGAGCTGGTATGGGAACCTGGAGGCGAAGCTTGGGCATTTTGTGATGTGGCGAACAGGTCTGTGTTGGGAAATCCCTATTCCTGAAAGTAGAGGAGGAGAACCTGAGGATGAAGTTCCCACTCGTGGATTTGCTGCTTCTGTCTGCTGAGAAGGTCTGCAATCTGATGGTTTACTCCTGGAAGATGCTCTGCCAGGAGATAAATCTTGAGGTGTATAGCTCATTTCCAAATATCTTGTGCTAGGCGTGACAGTTGGAGTTATGTATCCCCACCTGTTTTTGTATATAGTACATAGCTGTCATGTTGTCCGTGCAAACTAAGACAGCTTTGCCTATGAGGTGAATTTGAAAGGCTCTGAGCCCTAGAAACACTGCTAGTAGTTCTAGGTGATTTATATGGAGACTTTTGTGCTTTAGACTCCACAATCCTTGAATTGTGTGATTGTGCAAGTGAGCACCCCAACCAGTGAGCGATGCGTCTGCTGTTAGCACTGTCTGTGGAACAGGATCAATGAAGGGCCACCCTTTGTATAAATTCTGTGGGTTCCACCACTGCAGAGAGCGATGGGTGCGGCCATCTACCAACACTAGATCAGTCAATTGACCCTGCGACTGGTTCCACTGACTTGCTAAGCATTCTTGAAGGGAACGCATATGAAGTCTTGCATGGGGATCGATCACGATGCAAGAAGCCATCATTCCTAGCAGTTGCATAAAAACTCTTGCTGGTAACCATTGGTTGGGCTGAAACTGAGTGAGAAGAGACTGAATACTGAGAATTCTGGCTTCACTGGGAGAAGCTAGATCTCTGAGTGTATACGGTGGCTCCCAGATAAGTCTGTGTGTTGGAAGGATGCAGATGAGACTTCATGACATTCACTGTAAATGGTGTAGTAAGTGAATTGTGGCTTGAGTCAGTTGGAGACACTGCTGGTAAGTGCTGGCTTTGATGAACAAGTTACTTACCTTCGGTAACGATGTATCTGTAAGAAACATTAGTTGGTTAGATTCCTCACCTTAGAATATCCCCAGGCGTCAGGCTGGATCCGGAAGATTTTTGTAGCAATACCCCTTGCGCGTCGCTAGGCGTCGTCTGCGGCTCCGCGTCAGTCGTCGGCATCGTGCGCCGGAATGACATCGGAGTACTTAGACGCCGCCCTCGCGCGCTGACGTCAGTTCTTTTTTTTCCGTGCCAGTAAGCTCCGACCCAGGTTGACCTGCTTTCACAAATCTGAGATATTAGCAATGGACAGGGCGTATTGGAATGTGGAAATATGCGTCCTTTAAATCTAGAGTAGAGATGGAGTCGTCCTGCTCTAGAAGTGGGAGCACTTCTTGAAGTGTCACCATGTGGAAATGTTCTGACAATATATAGTGGTTTAGTTCTGAGGTCCTGACTAGGTCTAAAGGAGCCATACTTTTGGGAATGATAAAATACGGGGAGTACATATATGACCCTTGATATTGTAACGGTACAGGCTCTATTGCTCCCTTTATCAATAGAGACTGCGTTACCTGTTTGAGCAGGTGTAAATGTTCTGGTGACATTTTGTGAGAACGAGGTGGAATGTTTGGAGTATGGTGGTAAACTCCAGGTAATAATCATGTTGGATAATTCCCAACACTCTTTTTGTCTGTAGTTATAAATTGCCAAATGGGGAGAAATTGTAGCAGATGTCCGCCGACAGGTGTTAAATGATTGGGGGAAGGATAGGTAAGTCACTGCTTCTTTGGGGAAAGGGAATTACGTGGTGTGGAACCCTTGCCCCTACCTTTGCCATTGTTGCCTCTGTATCCTCCTCTAAAGAAGCCTCTTGTGGAGGAAGATTGATTGTTGCCATTGTACAAGGTAGCATTATTGTCTGAGGATGTGGTTTTGGACCCCCCACGATAGAAGGAGAGACAAAAGGAGCCACAATTTGAAGGAGACTGTAGGGCTCCCATTGATTTAGCTACCCAAGTGTCTTTTTTCATTTTCACACGAGATATTGGAGCAATTGCTCCATTTCCTCCCAGTGTGCTCGATCATACCTGGCAAATAGGGCCTGAGTGGTGGCAATGCGCCAATGATTTGCTGCCTGGGTGGCTACTCACTTACCAGAAGCGTCTAATAACCCCCATCAGCCAGGCTAGTGAGCATGGGAACCACAACTGGGCATACCCTTCCCACTTAGGGCAACAAAAGCAAAAGGACAAATGACAGGCGGAAGGTTTGCTGCTGGGAACTGTGAGAAGTTGGCCTGATGTATGATGTCACTAGTTCTAGTGTACACCTTATATCAGTCCAAACAACCCTTATGGTGATTGGTTGTAAAGTCAACCTTATAGACCAGCTATCCTAGTGGTAGCATGGACAAGAGCAGTCTTAGGCTAAACTCTGAATGGCATGTGAAGCCAGCTGTGATACCATATATAATCCCTTGAATACCAAATGAAAGGACACCACAGCAGATATATATATAAAATAAAGTGTATTTATTCTAGTCAAACCCTCAGCACTCTTTATGAGATTAGAGGTAAGTACAACACAGTCTTATTTAAGCATACATTAAGTCACACAGGTTAGTAATACAGTTAGGCCCTAGGGGCCACGCAAACCATATACTAAAGAAGTGGTATACAGACCACTGTCACGGAAATAGGATAGGCCTAGGCCTAGGGAATCGCTGGGGCTACACTACACTAGCAACAGTTAGGAAGTGGGAGGCCCACGGGATTCAGGTGCAGAGTGGAAACACTCACGCGTAATGCGTAAAAGTCGATAGCAATAGTACAGTTTAGAAAACGATAGATTTAGGACACTTCCGGAGTAGCTAGGAAGTCGAGACTGGAAAACTAGACACTAGGATAGTCACTATCCTGATGAGCACCGGAGTACCCAAGTTACCTAGCCCACAGGCTGCGGGTGCATAGGGGTGAAGTTGCGTCGGTTTTCGTCGTCGACTCCTATGGATGCCTGAAGAAAGATGCTGACAGGCAGTCAGTGAAGAGTGTCCGGTGGATCCCAAGGCTGGGATCAAGAAGAGAGAAGACCTGCAAGCAGAAGGGACAGAGTCAAGGTCACTAGCCAGTGACCACGTGGAACCAGGAAGGAACCAGGCGATGTCGTGAAGATTGCAGGTGAAGGTGAAGCTTGTCGCTGCAGCCAGGAGGACCAGGAAGCGTCGAGGACGACCAGGACCAGGAGGCGAGCTGTCCCACGAAGGCTCTTGCTGTCGGCGGCGTCGAAGTTGGACTAGGATTCACCAAGCCTTGGCAAGCAGAACCCACGAAGAACGGAGGACTTGCTTCTGGTGCAGACCAGGAAGGTCTGGGGTGCTTCTTCTTTGCAGAGAAGCGGGAGCCAGTCTGGAGGAGCCAAACCAGCGCAGAAGATTTCAGGGTGCGTCGTCACAAAGGCCACTAGCCAGCGGGCAAGCAACCGGACAGACGCGGCAAGCAGGAAAATGCATAAGGGCCCCACGCAGGACTCGTGGAGTGTGGGGGGCTGATCTTCGGTGCAGATGATGCTTGGGGTTGGGGCTTCTCAATCCCCGGTGCACAACTTCGAGGGTGCCTCAGAAGCTGCGCTTGAAGTTACTAGCCACTTTTCCCAGGTAGCCGGTCCCACGTCGCTCGTCGCCTCCACGGATCTCAGCTCTGCTGTGGATGTGGATCAGGGTCGGAGAAGTCTGGAAGTCAAGGCTCTGGTCGGGCTCTGCAGTCGGTTCCTCGTAGAACGTGGGCAAAGCAAAGGGTAGTCTCTTGATGGTGCCTGTTTGCACAGGGTAGCCACTCCTTGGCCACAAGGGAGATTCTTCACCTTCCCTTTGTCCAGTTTCGCGCCAGAGCTGGGGCTGGAGTGCCCCAGCGCCGGTTTGAACTGGACTATGCAAGGAACACCTTGTGTGCCCCAGGCATGTCTCATTCCTTTCAGCCCACCCTGCCCCAATACACTAAAGGCTGTCTGGGGAGGTGCTAGCACCTCCCCAAGCAGAAAACCTATTGTCCAGGCCTCCCTGGCTGGGATCACTCCCAGCAGCAGGAGGTCAGACTTGTGTCTGTGGCAGCAGCATCCATTTTGTGATGCTGAGGCTTTGGTTAGAGTTAAACAGCAAAGTAGGATTTTAACATGTCTCTCCCTCTAGAAGGGGGGAATAATATCCTCATCACCAGAAATGGTATGGGGCTATTATTCCAAAGTGTTAGACACCTTACACGACATGTTTTGATAAAGCCAAACCATAGTTACCATAACCGTTTAAGATTATAAGGCACTTTAAGAGTATATGGTAGGCTATATCATAGAACAGCTATAAGGACATGGTTCCGAAAGCTGCAGACAGGCTCAGCTCATGCTAGAGCACCATCTCACATGTTACCAAGCACTCTGCCTCCAGGATTGTTAAGGCCTGCCATAGGAGTGACTGATATGTACACATGTGTCTATATATAAGGGTAGATATAGGCATACTATATCTAAGCAAGGGGTGATTACACGACCTTGCCCCAGCTGAGTGATCAGCCAGTTGTGTCTGATTGGAAGGCCAGACCAGGGGTGGCATAATACATGCTGCAGCCCCTGGGAGGCCTAGGGTACACCTATGCCCTGGGTACCTAGGGTACACTGTACAGGGTCCAATAAGGTGATCCTTACCAATTGGGAATGTACCTAGGGTACATGGAGTCCATTTTAAAGAGAGAGCAGACAGCCTGAGACCCTGAATGGCAGTATCTCAGGCCAACTAAGTCGAAAAACCAGCTAGACACTAGGCAAAAAGTTGGGGGTAACCATAGTCAGATATCCACCTTCCTACAGGAACGTAACCCATTAATCAAATACCTCTGTCCTAAATGCTCTGTGAGCCTCAACCACAAAGGCAACTTCCCACCCTTAAGTGTGATATCACGTTGTAGCAGCTTCTGACTAACTGCATGTCTGCTGTTTTCAGGTATGTTTAGTGCTGCTGGTTCAGCCATAAGAATGTGTCTAATTCAGAGAGGGTACCTCTATGGGACTATCCTTTAAAGGTTTCAAGCTTGAACGACCTAGAGCTAATACATATGGTTTACCTACTTGGCGGAGGAGGATTTTTCCCAAACACCAATGACGTCCCCTGTCGTAGGTGAGTAGGGGTCTTTAATTACACAAAAGAAAACTAATGAGGTGATCCATTAAGTAAGAACCCAATCTATAATGTTGATGGCACCATGTCATACGGCTTATACCTCCCCGGCAAAACTGTAGTTTGTTGGATAACATAAACAACAGGATTGTGCCAGACTAATTCTCTGCACACCCTCGGGATATGCTGCACTATACCCCTTGGTATGTTCCATATAGGTACCCTAATATAGGCCCGGGTAACATCGTACCCCTTCACCTACATTACCTCCCCTTCACTGTAACGTGCCTTTTAGGATTGAACCTTTACCTAGTTCTAGTCCTGGGTGCAGAATGAGGGTTTTGCCTAAACAGTAGAGTCCTATAACTTCATCAATGGACTCACACAGTATGAATGTTCATAAGGATTCTTGGAAACCAGGCTGGGGCTACACCACCTTCCTCCCCATACCTATGTAAAAGGTTCATCCCATACGTCATCCTCAAATCCATCAATGGCTAATAAAAGAAACACAAGAACCCTAGATACTTTCTGTATAAATACAACACCTCTTGCAAGCATTAGTTAGAGGGAACCGAGACTTCCAGGTCAACACACTGACCAGAGACGCTGAGGATCCTGAATGCAGACGCTCCAGCTGACAGTGGTCTGAACATCCCTCGCGGGGTGTCCAACTCGAGACCAAGAAGGGCTCTTACATTCTCACACTTCAGGTAATGGGGTTCGACAAAATCCTAGGCTTCACACCTACTTGCATGCTAGGGATACTTGGGTACATCTAGACAGGCATTGTAGGAGTACCTGCTTTCTTTTATCACGCATTTTATATTCACATATCCATTTGTGATTATTGCCACATGGTAGAACTGTACTATCCATTTATATTCACTGTACTGCTGATCATATCTCTCTGCTACTGTCTAACAGTTGTCGCAGCACGTATACATCACAGTAGAAGAAAAACTGTGCAATAAATATTTATTGTAACCCGCCCGACTGTTTCTTCTGTGTAACTCTGAGACTGGATAAGTGAGCACAAGTGATTGAGCGAAAACCACAAGTTACTTACCTTCAGTAACGATCTATCTGTAAGAGACATTAGCTAGTGATAGATTCCTTACCTTAGAATTACCCCCAGGCGTCAGACTGGATCCGGAAAGTTTTCGTCAGCAGTACCCCTGCACGTCGGAAGGTGGCGTCGTGCAGGTCCGCGTCCGTCATAGGCGTCGTGATCGCCTGGATGACGTTGCAGCAGCTAGACACCGCCCTCGCGCGCTGTCAGTTCTGTACACGACTTTCCGCGCCAGGAACGCAGAGCCATGCAAGATACTGACCACTGGTGCATTGAATTTAGGGCCCTGAAAGGGATAACCTTAACCCTAGAAATCAGTTCACAGAACGGGAACAAGGGGTGGGGCGGTAAGGAATCTATCACTAACGAATGTCTCTTATAGATATATCGTTACCGAAGGTAAGTAACTTGTGCATCTGAAAGAGACACGTTAGTGATAGATTCCTTACCTTAGAATAGATACCTCAGGAATACCAACCCCGGTGGTGGGTCTGCAAAGTGAGATTACACCAGAAAGTCACGGAGAACGGAACGGCAAAAGAAGCCGTCTCTCCGGACTTGGCTGTCAAGGCAATAATGCTTTGTATAAGTGTGCAGCGAGGCCCATGTGGCTGCCTGACAGATGTCTTGCAAGGGGACACCACGTCCCAATGCAGTAGTAGCTGCTGTCACCCTGGTAGAATGGGCGCGCAACCCCACCAGAGGTTCCTTTTTAGCCAGAGAATAACAGGCTTTTTCACACAAGACGACCTAGCGGGAGATAGTCCTCTTGTGTACAGCCCGGCCTTTCTTGGCGCGTACATAGCTGGTCATCCACCCGGAACTGTTATGTGAGATTCAGGTAAAATGAGAGCGCACATTTTGGTTCCAGACGGTGGAGCCTCTTTTCCTCTCTGGAAGGGTGCGGAGGTGGAAAGAAAGTGGGCATGGTGATAGTTTGCCCGATGTGGAAGGGAGTAACAACCTTTGGCAAGAAGGAAGGACGTGTGCGGAGCACAACCTTGTCCGGATGAACAGACAGAAAAGGAGGTTTACAGGAAAGAGCCTGAAGCTCACTCAAGTGCTTAGTGGAGGTGATGGCAACCGGGAAGGCAGTCTTCAAAGTTACTAAACAAAGAGGACAGTTGGGAAGAGGCTCCAAAGGAGCGCACATCAAATAAGTAAAAACTAGATTAAAGTCCCACTGTGGCATCACAAACGAAATAGGAGGGAAAAGGCGAGTAATGGCTTTGAGGAATCTATTTACAACAAGGGACTTGAAAAGAGAGGGCTGATCAGGGAGCCTGAGAAAGGCTGAAATTACAGAAAGGTAGCCCTTAATAGTTCCCAGAGCTGAGCCCTGCCGGGCCAAAGAAATAAGTAACAAAAGGACTTCTGAAAGAGGGGCAGAAAGGGGATCCACAGCCTTTGCTGTGCACCATGCCACAAATTGGTTCCACCTGCAGGTGTATACTGATCTAGTGGAGGGATGCCTGGCTGCCAGAATGACATCACAGACTTCAGGAGGCAAGTCAAATGGAATCAACTGTCGCTGCTCAATCTCCACGCATGGAGGTGGAGGCTGGACAGGTTCGGGTGGAGGACCATCCACTGCTGCTGCGAAGATCCTCCGGAAGAGTCAGTTGGATCGGGGAATCCACGCTCATACTTAGTAGCTTGGGATACCAAACTCTTCGAGCCCAGTCCAGGGCAACAAGAATGACTTGGGCCCGGTTGCGCCTGTTCTTCAGCACACTGAGTAGAAGTGGTATAGGCGGAAAGGCGTACAACAGACCGCAACTCCACTCGTGACAAAAAGCGTTGCCGAGCAAGTGCCGCCTTGGAAATTCCAACACGCAGAACTGCTGACATTGCGCGTTCTCTTAGGTGGCAAATAGATCTAACCAAGGCTCTACCCACTGTTGAAATAGACCTTGCGAACACCTCCGAGTGAAGACGCCATCCGGGATCCATCATGCACCTGGGCTGAGTTTGTCCGCCCTGGTGTTCAAAGAACCTGCCAAGTGTTGAACCACCAAGGAAATGCCTTGACGTTCCAGCCATGTCCAGAGACGCAGAGCCTCCTGACATAGGGTCCACGACCCCACCCCGCCTTGCTTGTTACAGTACCACATGGCGATGGTGTTGTCCGTGAACACCTGCACTACTCTCCCTTTGACAGAGGGAAGGAATGCCTTCAGTGCAAGTAGGATCGCCCGGAGCTACAGAATGTTGATATGGAGCCTGGACTCCGCCGGAGACCAGAGGCCTCTGTTCTCCACCTCTCCCATGTGGCCGCCCCATCCCAGGAGGGAAGCATCCGTCACCACTGTGTGCTCTACTTGGGGAAGGGAGAGTCATCTGCCGCTGACCCAATGCTGGTTAGTGAGCCACTATTGCAACTGTCGTGCAGTGCCCTCTGAGATCTGAACGTACTCGGACAGGTCCCCTTGATGCTGCGCCCACTGGTACTTCAGATCCCATTGCAGAGCCTGCATATGCCATCTGGCATGATTGGACAGCAGTATGCAGGAGGCCCAGCAGCCTCAAGGTCATCCTGACCGAAACCCAGGACAAGGGCCGAAAGATTGGAATCATAGCCCTAATGTCCCGGACTCGCTGTTCGGGAGGATAAACCCAAAACCGTGCAGTGTCCAGAACCGCTCTGATAAAGAGGAGCTTCTGAGAGGCAATCCGGTGCGACTTAGGCACGTTGATGGAGAACCCCAGCAAATGCAGGAGGTCGGCCGTAGTCTGGAGGTGGGAGACGACTGCCTGGGGCGAGCCCACCTTCAACAACCAGTCGTCGAGATAAGAAAAGACGGAAACCCCTGATCTGCCCAGATGAGCTGCGACCACCGCCATCACTTTCATGAACACCCGAGGGGCGCTGGTAAGGCCAAAAAGGAGCACGGTGAACTGAAAGGGCTCGTGACCTACCGTGAACCGCAGGTAACACGGGTGGGCCGGCAGGACGGGGATATGAAAATAAGCGTCCTGCAAGTCCAACGCCACCATCCAGTCTTGCGGGTCTAGGGCAGACAAGACCTGAGCAAGTGTGAGCATCTTGAACTTCTCCTTCCAGAGGAAGCCATTGACGTTTCGAAGGTCTAAGATTGGACGCAGACCCTTGTCCTTCTTTGGAACCAAGAAGTAGAGGGAGTAACAACCACGACCTACTTCTGGCGTCTGTTCGCGCTCAATGGCCCCCTTGGCCAAGAGGGCAGAAACTTCCTGCTGGAGAAGTGCCAAGTGATCCCCCGACATTCGGTGGTACTGAGGTGGCATGGCTGGAGGGGTAGTCTCGAAGTGGAGGGAGTAGCCCCTTCAGACTATCTGTAAAACCCACCTGTCCGAAGTGAAGATGCACCAGTGGGGGAGGTGATGGCGAATCCTGTCGCCCACTGGCATTTGGTGGGCCTGAAACACCGGACTAGGAAGTTTTGGAGGCAGTGGTGGCAGGGGAGGTGGTGGACTGACCCACCCGCTGGCCCCTTGACCCACCTCAGCGGGTCCCACGTCTGCGCTGAGACTGTTGGTGCGCAGGCCTGTGGCTTTGAAACAAATGTGTTTGGGCACCCCTTCCTTGGCCACGAATGCAGCGAAAAGCAGAAGCAGAAGGACTTGGCCGTACCCCCGCGAGTCCTTAAAACGCTCCAATGCACTGTCTGCCTTGTCACCAAAAAGGTGAGTGCCATCAAAAGGCATGTTCATCAGAGTGTTCTATACATCCCCAGAAAAGCCAGTCGTTCTCAGCCAGGCGTGACGGCGTAGCGCTACGGTCGTAGAAATCGCTCTGCCCAGACGGTGGTGTCAAGGCCACAACGAACCGTGAACTTGGCTGCCTCTCTCCCCTCAGCAATAGCTTGGGAGAGCACCGTCCGGGCCTCCTCTGGACACTGAGGCAGCACCTGCACCACCGTATCCCACACAGAGCGGGAATAACGGCCCAAGAGGCATGCGGTGTTCACAGACCGCAACCCTGAACTGGCAGAAGAGAAAATCTTCTTCCTAAACTGCTCCAGTTTCTTGGATTTCCTGTCGGGAGGTGCGGAAGGGAATGCTCTCCGGGACGCAGAGGCTTGGACAATTAAGCTCTCAGGGGTAGGGTGTTTGGAGAGGAAAATGGGGTCGCCCGAGGCCGCGTTCCTATCCACAGGTGCCCATGTGTTGGGCCTGGACCAGGTGCCCAAAAGAAAGTCTGAAAGCGCATCATTAAAGGGCAGCAGCGGCTCCGCCGTGGAAGCCACCGGCCGACGCACTTCTGTCAGGAGGTTGGACCTGACGGCCACTGTAGGGAGCTCGAGGTTGAGAGCATTAGCTGCCCTACGCAACCCCATAGAAAAAGTACCACCCTCCTCCGTAGCCACGGTAGAAGGAGACAGTGCGCCAGGTTCTGGAGAGAATTCTAGATCACCTGCGTCCTCCAATTCCTGTGCCCAGTCTAGGTCTAACTCACATTGGGCTGCGAGAGGGTCTTCAGAACCCTCTGAGTCCTACCTGTCCTCCGTAACCTGCTGGGCAGGTGGGAAAGGAGGATGCAGAAAGGGATAGAAATTCCCCATTGGTGTCGGAATCTGTGTCGATCGACATCGGACCGGCGCCGTATCCATGTCGGGGTGGAAGTCGTAGACATCGGTGGAGGTCGTACGAGGTCAACCGACATCAGCTGGGATCCATGCATGGAACCATGGGAGCCTGCCAGCCTGAGCTGTCGACTACGTCTGGGCCAGAGCCGGCAACGAAGAAGGGCGAGAACCCCAGTAAGACCCGCGGGGCCCGAAGGCACGCAGACGGGGCAAGACGGGAACAAAAAGGCATGCCATGGCTGACAGATATTCCTGCAGCTGGGCCGGAGTCGCCAACGGACCCGGAAGGGGCGGGTAGGCCGCGGGGGTGGCACCACCCGCACCCTCACTCGTGTTGCACGACAGGCTTGGGGAAGGCGAAGAGCGATGTCGCTTCTTCGACTTCTTGTGCTTTGTCTTACCTGACCCCGAGCGCGAAGACTTCGTCGAACGATGGTGGCGGTTCTGCGACCGGTCCCTCGACTTCCCACGGGACAGGGACCTTGAACAGCGCAGAGCAGACTCCCGGGCCTCAAGCAACTTTCAGGACCGCTCACGCAAAGTTTTCAGAGCCATGGCCCGGCAGTCGGGGCACGACGAGGGGTCGTGGTCGCGCCCCAGGCAGTAGAGACACTCGCGGTGCGGGTCCGTCACTCGCATCATGCGGGGACAACCCTCACAAGACTTGAAACCGGGCATCCCCATACATCAGGAGTCAAAGACTCAAAAGAACAGACAAAAAGCCCCAAAAAACTCAGTCAAAAATTGACTGGGGGTACCGCTCTCTCCGAATCTGCGCTTGCTGGCGTGGAAAAAGAAAACTGACGTCAGCGCGCAAGGACGGCGTCTCAGTAGCTGCCGGGACGTCATCCCGGAGATCACGACGCCTACGACGGACACGGAGCTGCACAACGCCACCTTCAGACGCGCAGGGATACTGCTGACAAAAACTTTCCGGATCCAGTCTGACGTCAGGGAGTAATTCTAAGGTAAGGAATCTATCATTAACGTGTCTCTTTCAGATGTAGTATATTGTTTCCACGATCCTGAGGGATCAGAGTTGTCATGTTCTAATGTTGCCAGAAACTATTCTCTCCCCGATATGGAGAGACACTAGTGGCACTGTGAGCTAGATAATGCAAACAGGCTAACATTTCTCGGTGGGGGTGCTCAGAGTCAGTCTGTGGGAATTTAGCAGAGATCGCCGTTAGCATGAGCTGAATCCATCTTGTTTGTGGCAGCCATTTTAGTTGACCATGTGCCTCGCCATGAGCTTTCTATTTCTTCACTGTTGACTGCTCTTGTATTTCACTTGAGTCAGGAACTATAATTAACTCCTTCAGTATTGAGCCAGAGCACTGCACATGCTCAGAAAGGCTCAGCTTCTAGAATGCACCTGTCTTAGTTTGTAAATGTCAGGCTGTTTCAACTGATGTCAGCAACTCATTTCTCCTCCTGATTTGTTGACTGAGCATTTTCTGTATGTCGATGTAAGTGAATAGCTATTCTTGTGTGTACTTGTACCACCTCCTTTTGAGCTCCTTTGTGGGTATAAAAGACCCACAGTTCTTCTACTCCTTGTACTACCTCATACACTGCCTGAGGGTTTTGTATGGAAGTAGTTCCACCTCATGAGGTTTAATAAACTGTTTTCTTGATATTCCAGCATCTGTGCCAATCTCTACGTACTGGTCTGAGGACTAGTGCAAAAAGAAGGGCGAAACCCTAGCACCGGTAGGCCTCGCTGAGGTCTACTTCTACAAGTCTGTCACCAAATCCACAGTTTATGATTTCCGAACGCGCAGGTCCTGTATGGGTAATATAGGAACTACACGACATGGCGCCCAACGTGGTTGGGTACTTATTCAACAGTAGAATCTGAGTAGTTCAATCGTACTATTCTCAGAGATCCCTCCTCACAAAACGCCAGAGACGTCTGGAGTGGGTGGGCACAAAACTCTTCCACAGCCGAGTAGGTGAAATATCCTATTTATTGGCTGTTGGTTAATCAAGCTTGAAGGACATAGTGTTCCTAAAATTGTGCATAACACCTTATCTTAGTTCCCTTGAACAAACTTCTCCTTTACAAAATGACTGAGGGTGAAGATAATCTGGTGGTAACTCGACGCCTCAAAACAGGAGATGAAGAGGTGGATGGAATTCTCATTGCACCTAAATTCAGACGTACTATTACCCTGAGACTACTAGAATATGGTTTAACACTTAGGGGTGGCATGGCAACTTTCATGATTGAGGCACACAAACAAAATAGATCAAAGACATTATAGATAATAGACAGGTTGTATACCAACATGGAGGATGATAGAGAAAAGTTAGCAGCTGAATTATTCCAACACAGTAAGCTACCAGGCTCCATTGGGAGGAAGGATGTACCGGATAGGAGTTTAAGGGAGAAGTTCTTGAAATTAGAGAAACTGAGAAAACTAGAATTATCAAAGTGGTGGGATGGGATGACTTTAAAGAACTATTTAGACCAAAAAAGGATACCAAGAGGTCTTAGAATATTAATTTTTCCCACTTTTGATGATTTAGATGAGGACCACCTCAAAGAATGGGAAGAAAATTTGTACTCTTCTTCATTTACAATGATGAATATTTTGATTAAGAATGCGGACAGGAAAGTTGAAAAATTGAAGAGTCAGATTGCGGATCTAGAGAAGGAAATAGCTGAGATGAATTAGAAAGAACTAACTGAGAAGAATTATAGTATTTTGAAGGATGTTATCAATAGACATCAGTTACAAATAAAAGACAAAAAATTAAGTAAGATACGTAGAGATGAGAATGACCACAATCAGGGAAGGGTCTTTACCTTTGCGAAGGGTTTTGATGATATTGCAAAACCAAACTTTAAAGGGGGTGCCATTAATCAAGGTGAATTAAGTTCAGTAATATACAGTAGTTCAAGTATCTCATCGGTAGATGAACCTACTACATCAGGAACAGGGGGAGTGATACCAGTTAAGAGTTCGTCTTTTTCTGAAGAAATCTCAAGGATCAAACGAGGTCAGAAGAAAACTTCCGCAGAACAAGAAGGGGGCGGAAACATAGGCAATACCAGGATGAGAACTCGAAGTCAGAACAGAAACAGGAATTAGATCAGGAAGGTGGATTGGTTGGGAAAGCAGGATCAGAGGAATTAGAAGTAATTAATTTATCGGATAGAGAGTTAAATGTTCATGAGCTCTCGGTCTTGAAAAAAGGATTATCTTTTTGTCCTAATAATGAGTGTAATTATACGGATTTAGAGATTGATTTGTTCAAATTCTCCAGAAAATTTAAATTGAAAAGCTTTTTTTCTATGGTGGAAAAACCTTTAAATGTACCTACTGTTATGAAAGGATCTGATATGACGATTGCAGAATTGCATAATGTGCATTTATTAATGTCATTAACAGAAGGAGAGAGATTTGGAATGGATGATATCGCAGCAATGTTGGATGTCCCTACGGACTATAGTTGTACTAGTGGTTTAAGCGTTAAATCGAAATTTATACCCCAGGGGGCTCAATTTACAGCTATTGATATTTTTGTGAAAAAAACCTTAGAGGAATTTCATAGAATGGAAGATACAGGGGTCCGAGGGAGATTGAGGAAAGACAACATTACGAGGGAGGAGAGGAAACCATTGGAGGGTTTGAAGTCAGACAATAAGATAATCATTCGAGAAGCTGACAAAGGTGGAAATATCGTCATAATGAATAAATCGGATTATGTTCAGGAAATATACAAGCAGTTGAATGACCCTAATTGTTAT
This sequence comes from Triturus cristatus, assembly GCF_964204655.1. NCBI lineage: Eukaryota > Metazoa > Chordata > Amphibia > Caudata > Salamandridae > Triturus > Triturus cristatus. The sequence continues at coordinate 1,319,634,666 of NC_140590.1, forward strand.
GTAAGGGTAAGAGGGAATCCGATGGGTCAAGTGATCAGGTTAATATCAGGACGATTATTTGCTTGGAAAGAGGAAGGCTTAATTGATGACGCTGAATATAAATATTTGAATGTTCCCAATCCCACCTTCCCTTTTATTTATACTCTACCTAAAATCCATAAATCAAAAACAAAACCACCGGGTAGACCCATAGTTTCCAGCATTGGGAGTGTGACAGAACATTTGTCTGAATTTGTAGACAGTTTCTTAAAACCTTTGGTAGTAAACTTACCATCATATATTAGGGACACCATGGATGTCTTAAATAAATTGGGAGGACTTTAAGTGGGAAGAAGGAATGACACTTGTGACTTTAGATGTTATTGGACGTTATACTTGCATTGAAAATGACAAAGGTGAACAAGCTTTAAATCATTTTTTGAATAGCCGTAGTGCAAGTCTACGTGCCCATTCGGAGATGTTGGTTCAAATGAGTGCTTTGATTTTGAGGAACAATTTCTTCCTTTTTGAGGACCAATGGTTCCAACAAGTGAAAGGTACAGCAATGGGTTCCAGGTTTGCTCCCTCTTACACCAACCTATTTATGGGGTTGTTTGAGAGGGAGCATGCCTGGGGCCAAAGGGCAGCCAAATGGACGGATTGTGATTTATTTTGGGTCCGATTCATAGATGATGTTCTAAAGATATGGAAGGGAAATTTGGTTGAATTATTTGAATATTTTGATTTTCTAAATCACAATGATTTCAATGTAAAGTTTACAATGAATCACAGCGCTAAGAATATAGCATTCTTAGATGTGGAATTATTTGTGGAAAAATATCTGATTAAGAGCAAATTATATAGAAAAACTACGGCTACCAACTCTATTTTATGTGCAGACAGCTTTCATCCTAAATTGGTTATCAAAGGGATCCCTTTCGGGGAGATGATCAGATTAAGAAGAAACTGCAGTACTGAGCAGGATTTTACACAAGAATTGGATGATCTGCAACGCAGATTATTGAATAGGGCAGTGGAGCCGCTTCAGTACTTACAGAAGGAGTAGTTTCTTTTCTGTAACTCCAGTTCTGTAGTAGGGGTATCTCTGTTATAGTCATAATCTAGTGAATAGTCCCGCCCATGTGCGTGGACCCCGGAGCAATAAAAAATAATCTCTAAAGGTGACAAATCATGCAGACCTGCATACACCTTTAAGAGAGAATTTAATTTAAAGACAGATAATGCAGCCTTTACCCACAGGCTACACTGTCCAGTACTTCAACTAGAATTCCACCAACATCCACAAACAGCACTGCCTGTCCAGTTTTTCTCCACATAGGAAAAAACCCTGCCTCTACCAGCAAAAGCCTCTGGAATGATAGAGAGGAAGGAGTGGACAGACAAGCCCCATAGGCTGCCATTATGTGGCTTAAAACAGGATACTGTGCCTTTAAGAAAACTTTCCAGGTTTCCAGAACTTTCCCCAGTATCCCAGAATGCCCAGCAGGTCCCAATTACTTTCAGTTCTTTTTGAAGGCGCAGCACGCCAGACCTGTAGCATTCTTCATATGAAAAAATATCTCTCCACCGGGGAGGAGGGCGGGCGCTTATGACTATAACAGAGATACCCCTACTACAGAACTGGAGTTACAGAAAAGAAACTACTCCTTCTGTAGTAGGGGATCTCTGTGTATAGTCATAATCTAGTGAATAGAATGGCAAGCCCATCCCCACACAACAGCAGCGGTGGAGAACAAACAAGACAAACCCACTACTGCGCAAACAAATTTCGCAGCGAAGCCTGCCCAACCTGCGCATCTGCCCTGGCATCCGAGTCCAGACAGTAATGCGCAGCAAAGGTATGGACCGACTTCCAAGTGGCCGCCTTGCAAATTTCCGCAATCGGAACATTACGCAGCAAAGCCGTCGTGGCAGCTTTGCCCCTGGTGGAATGAGCCTTAGGTTTACCCCCTAAGGTCTTATTAGCCTTTTGATAACACAATTGTATGCAGGACACAATCCACCGAGAAATGGACTGCTTAGAGGTCACAAGACCCGTCCTGACTGATCCATAATTAACAAACAATTGGTCAGACCTACGAATATCCTTGGTCTTATCCAGATGAAATTTCAACACCCTCCGAACATCCAGGGAATGGAGAGACCTTTCCGCTGGCGAAGAGGGATTCTGAAAGAACGTAGGTAAAGTTATAGTCTGGTTGACATGAAAGTCAGAGATAACCTTAGGAAGAAATTTAGGGTGAGTACGCATCACAACCTTAGCAGCATGAAACACAGTATAACGTTCTTGACAACATAATGCCTGAAGTTCACTCACCCTGCGGGCCGATGTAATGGCCACTAGGAACGCCGCCTTCCAGGATAGGTGCTGCAACGAAGCCTTGTGGATGGGTTCAAAAGGCTACTTCATCAGTCTGGACAGCACCACATTCAAGTCCCAGGAAGGCGAGGGAAGTCTGACGGGAGGAAACACTTTCTTCAAGCCTTCCAAAAAATCCTTGACCACAGGAATCTGAAAGAAGGAAGTCTGTGAAGGGCATTTCCTGTAGGCAGTCAAAGCAGCCAGATGAACCTTAATGGAATGGAAATTAAGGCCAGACTGTGCCAAATGTAAAAGGTACGGAAGGATGACATCTTCCTTACATGTCGTCGGATCAAAGTTCTTGGACTTACACCAGATACAGAACCTCTTCCACTTGTAAGCATAGGATGTCCTAGTGGAAGGTCGTTTAGACTCCTTCAGTATGTCCATACAATCGTCTGGTAGATTCAGATGGCCATATTGCACTATTTCAGGAGCCATGCCGCCAAACTCAAAGACGAGAGGTTGGGGTGCACCATCCGCCCCCCGAACTTCGTGAGAAGGTCCGGCCTGCACGGCAACCGCATGTGAGGAAGGAGAGACCGGTGAAGCAGGTCCGTGAACCACCACTGTCTGGGCCACTCCGGGGCGATCAGGATCATCCGCACCCTGGACTGGGACAGCTTGATGAGCACTGCCGGAATCAGGGGAATGGGTGGAAAAGCGTACAGAAAGCTGTTCGACCAATCGATCCATAGCGCATTCCCCAGCGTCCCCCGCTGGTAGTACCTGGATGCGAAGTCTCTGCATTTGCTGTTTTCGGCGGTGGCGAACAGATCTACGTCTGGAGTCCCCCACCTTGCGAAGACTTCTCCTAGTACTTCGTCGTTTATGACCCATTCGTGGTTTTCCTGAATCAGCCTGCTCAAGGCGTCCGCCTGAGCATTCTGCACTCCTGGCAGATGCGTGGCCGTAATCGTCAGTCCTCTGGCCAGCAGCCAGCGCCAGATCGCCTGCGCCTCCGGCGACAGAGTGCGCGATCTCGACCCCCCCTGCTTGTTGAGATAATACATCGTGGTTGTATTGTCCGTCTGTATCAGCAGCGAGTTGGTCTGGAAGGACGGAAGGAAGGCCTTCAGTGCCAGGAAGACAGATCTGAGTTCCAGGAAATTGATGTGGTACGTCGATTCCAAAGCAGACCACTTTCCCTGAATCTGCAAGTCCCCGGAATGCCTTCCCCAGCCCTGGAGAGACGCATCCGTCACGACACTCGTCGTGGGAATGTCCTTGTGAAGGGAACCCCCTTGAGGAGGTTTTCCGCCGAACACCACCACTTCAGAGACTGAAGAGCATGCAGCGACAGACGTATCTTGTCGTCCCAAGAGCCTGTCCTGTGATCCCACTGATCCTCCAAACACTCCTGCAGTGGTCTCATGTGTAGCCGAGCGTGAGGAAGATACAGGAGGCCATCGATCCCAGTAGAGAAGACACCTTCCTCACTGTCGTCGATGGAGCAGTCCTGAGGTCCTGAGCCTTCCGAAGGAGTGATAACCGTCTCTCCTCCGAAGGAGACACGCTTGCTGACCGCGTATCGATGGAGGCCCCCAGGTACTGTATGCACTGGACCGGAGTCGTGTGTGAGAAGTTGGCCTGATGTATGATGTCACTAGTTCTAGTGTACACCTTATATCAGTCCAAATACCCTTATGGTGATTGGTTGTAAAGTCAACCTTATAGACCAGCTATCCTAGTGGTAGCATGGACAAGAGCAGTCTTAGGCTAAACTCTGAATGGCATGTGAAGCCAGCTGTGATACCATATATAATCCATTGAATACCAAATGAAAGGACACCACAACAGATATATATATAAAATAAAGTGTATTTATTCTAGTCAAACCCTCAGCACTCTTTATGAGATTAGAGGTAAGTACAACACAGTCTTATTTAAGCATACATTAAGTCACACAGGTAAGTAATACAGTTAGGCCCTAGGGGCCACGCAAACCATATACTAAGTAAGTGGTATAAGGACCACTGTCACGGAAATAGAATAGGCCTAGGCCTAGGGAATCGCTGGGGCTACACTAGCTTTAGTTAGGAAGTGGGAGGCCCACGGGATTCGTGTGCAGAGTGGAAACACTCACGCGTAATGCGTAAAAGTCACTAGCAATAGTACAGTTTAGAAAACGATAGATTTAGGACACTTCCGGAGTAGCTAGGAAGTCGAGACTGGAAAACTAGACACTAGGATAGTCACTATCCTGATGAGCACCGGAGTACCCAAGTTACCTAGCCCACAGGCTGCGGGTGCATAGGGGTGAAGTTGCGTCGGTTTTCGTCGTCGACTCCTATGGATGCCTGAAGAAAGATGCTGACAGGCAGTCAGTGAAGAGTGTCCGGTGGATCCCAAGGCTGGGATCAAGAAGAGAGGAAACCTGCAAGCAGAAGGGACAGAGTCAAGGTCACTAGCCAGTGACCACGTGGAACCAGGAAGGAACCAGGCTCTGTCGTGAAGATTGCAGGTGAAGGTGAAGCTTGTCGCTGCAGCCAGGAGGACCAGGAAGCGTCGAGGACGACCAGGACCAGGAGGCGAGCTGTCCCACGAAGGCTCTTGCTGTCGGCGGCGTCGAAGTTGGACTAGGACTCACCAAGCCTTGGCAAGCGGAACCCACGAAGAACGGAGGACTTGCTTCTGGTGCAGACCAGGAAGGTCTGGGGTGCTTCTTCTTTGCAGAGAAGCGGGAGCCAGTCTGGAGGAGCCAAACCAGTGCAGAAGATTTCAGGATGCGTCGTCACAAAGGCCACTAGCCAGCGGGCAAGCAACCGGACAGACGCGGCAAGCAGGAAAATGCAGAAGGGCCCCACGCAGGACTCGTGGAGTGTGGGGGCTGATCTTCGGTGCAGATTATGCTTGGGGTTGGGGCTTCTCAATCCCCGGTGCACAACTTCGAGGGTGCCTCAGAAGCTGCGCTTGAAGTTACTAGCCACTTTTCCCAGGTAGCCGGTCCCACGTCGCTCGTCGCCTCCACGGATCTCAGCTCTGCTGTGGATGTGGATCAGGGTCGGAGAAGTCTGGAAGTCAAGGCTCTGGTCGGGCTCTGCAGTCGGTTCCTCGTAGAACTTGGGCAAAGCAAAGGGTAGTCTCTTGATGGTGCCTGTTTGCACAGGGTAGCCACTCCTTGGCCACAAGGGAGATTCTTCAGTCTTTTTCTTTCGTCGAATGTCGAAGGTCCAGAGTTTCTGTTCAAGTTTGCAGGTTCAGGATAATCTAAAGTCTTGAGGCCCAACTCCCACTCTTATACTAATCTGGGGGGCTGGGATACCTGCTAGGTCACGCCTTATGGGTGGGACCTGGGAGGGGGTGGTTACACCCACTTCCCTTTGTCCAGTTTCGCGCCAGAGCTGGGGCTGGAGTGCCCCAGCGCCGGTTTGAATTGGACTATGCAAGGAACACCTTGTGTGCCCCAGGCATGTCTCATTCCTTTCAGCCCACCCTGCCCCAATACACTAAAGGCTGTCTGGGGAGGTGCTAGCACCTCCCCAAGCAGGAAACCTATTGTCCAAGCCTCCCTGGCTGGGATCACTCCCAGGTGCAGGAGGTCAGACTTGTGTCGTGGCAGCAGCATCCATTTTGTGATGCTGAGGCTTTGGTCAGAGGCTAACAGTGAAGTATGATTTTAACATGTCTTTCCCTCTAGAAGGGGGGAATAATATCCTCATGTCCAGAAATGGCATGGGGGTATTATTCCACAGTGTTAGACACCTTACACGACATGTTTCGATAAAGCCAAACCATAGTTACCATAACCGTCTAAGATTATAAGGCACTTTAAGAGTATATGGTAGGCTATATCATAGAACAGCTATAAGGACTTGGTTCCGAAAGCTGCAGACAGGCTCAGCTCATGCTAGAGCACCATCTCACATGGTACCAAGCACTCTGCCTCCAGGATTGTTAAGGCCTGCCATAGGAGTGACTGATAGGTACACATGTGTCTATATGTAAGTTAGGTATAGGAATACTACACCTAAGCAAGGGGTGATTACACGACCTAGCCCCAGCTGAGTGATCAGCCAGTTGGGTCAAAATGGAAGGCCAGGCCAGGGGTGGCATAATACATGCTGCAGCCCCTGGTAGGCCTAGGGTACACCTATGCCCTGGGTACCAAGGGTACACTGTACAGGGGCCAATAAGGTGACCCTATCCAAATGGGTTATGCACCTAAAGTACATAGTATTAATTTAGAGAGAGAACAGCAGGGCTGTGGGTCTGATTAGCAAGCCCACAGCCACATCTAAGTCGAAAACCAGTAAAGCAAAAGCAAAAAGTGGGGGTGAACATAGAAAGCAGACCCTACTCTCCTACATCGTGGCCGACTTGGACATGTTGACGTGTAACCCCAGCTTGTGCAAGAGCTCGCACGTCCATCGGAAGTGTTCTTGCGCTTCCGCGAAGGATGATGCCTTGATCAGCCAATCGTCCAGATACGGGTAGACAAACACCTTGTTCCTCCGCAGGTGTGCCACCACCACCGCCATGCACTTCGAAAAGGTCCTGGGCGCAGATTTTAGCCCGAATGGCAGTACTGTGTATTGATAGTGATTGGCGCCGACTTGGAATTGCAGGAACTTCCTGTGCTTCCTCACTATGGGCACATGGAAGTACGCATCCTGTAGATCTATGGCACAGAGCCAGTCTCCCCGTTGCAGCTGAGGGTAAATCTGGTGCAACGAAAGCATGCGGAACTTCTCTCTGCGAATCCATTTGTTTGCCTGTCGCAAATCCAGAATGGGCCTGAACTCGTTCTTGTCCTTCTTGCGAACGAGGAAGAACCGAGAGTACAGACCTCTTCCCCTTTGAGACAGAGGTACCTCTTCTACCGCCTTTTTTCTCAACAAGATGTCTGCCTCCGCCTGGAGCTCTCTCAGCTGGAATCGAGAGCTGACCGGCGGAATCGCTGGAGGCGGGCTGGTAAATACCGAAGACTGTATCCATTGCAAACAATATTCAGCACCCACTTGTCCTGAGTAATTTTTCTCCACTCTGCCGGAAAAAATTGAATGCTTCCCCCCACTGGAGTGGGTAACGGTTGAGGGGGAAGTAGCCGCTCAGGGCCGAGACCCGGCCGGGCCCTTGGTCGTGGTAGTAGCCTGCTGGCCTCCTCTACCCCTCTGGCGCTTCTGGAAGGGCTTGCGGAACTGCTGCTGTTGTTGCTGCAGCTGTCCCGAGCCCTGCCCACGCCCTCTGGCCTAAGACCCGAACCTCCTCTGGAACGGGCGCTTCTTCTTTTCGGCCTTTTCCAACCCGACGGCCGTCAGGGTTTCCGCCTCCGCCTTCATGCGGGCCATCTCATCGTCCGCATGCTTCCCGAACAGGGTTTCCCCCGAGAAGGGCAGGTTGGCCACTCGTTGCTGCGCCTCTGGCTTGAGGGACGTCAGGCGCAACCACGAATGACGCCGCTGGTGGACGCCATGACAGTAGGCGTGGGCGGCCAATAAGGACACATCCGCCGCTGCGCTGATCACTTGATTAGAAACCAGCATGCCTTCGCGCACCGTCTCCAAGAAGTCCTCCTTCTTGTCCCGTGGCAGTAGGTCCGCATATTGCTGCAGGGACTCCCACAGGGCCCGGTCGTAACGGCCCAACAAAGCCCCTGCACTCGCCGCCTTCATGGTGGTGGCAGCGGTCCCACACACCTTCCTGCCCGCAGAATCCAGCCAGCGGCTTTCTTTGTCAGGCGGAACCGTGGATGACGGGGCGGTCGCATGTTGTCTTCTTGCCGCCGTCACGATCACCGAATCCGGCTTCGGGTCCACTCTCAAAAAGGAAGGATCCGACTCCGGGGCCCTATACTTTTTCATGAGCCTGGAGGGAGCGGCCTTCGTCGTCGCGGGAGTGAGGAACAGCTCCAACGCGGGTTCCACCAGTCCTGGTACAAGAGGCAGTAGGGGGCGAGACAGGTGTTTCTTATGAAGCGTCTCGAATATCACGGACGTCGTGGGTGTTGGAACCGTCACCGTGATACCTAACTTTGCAGCCCCTCGCAACAGCACCTCTTGGAAAGAAACCAAGTCGTCCACCGGAGACACCCTAGTCCCCGGGGAGTCCGACAGCGTCGGGGAAAGGTCCTTGTCCGAGGAGCGCTTGTGCGACCTGGACCGATACCTCCTACGGCGTCGTCTTGAAGCTGACGAGGACCGTCCACGGCTCCGTGACCTTCTCCTCCTGTGAGAGCGGGAGCGCGACCTCTTCGGCTTCGGCCTGTCCGCCGGTCTAGCCGGTCCAGGCGACCGCGGGCATCGTGGCTTCGGGGTCCCCTGCGGCGGAGTCGGGTACCTTGGAAGGGAAACCGACCGCAGGGGAACCGGCGGCGGTCCCACAGGAGTGCGTGGAAGCGGCTGAGGTTGGGGCGGCGGAGGCAGCGTCCGCGGCTGAGGTGGCGGTGGTGGAGGTGGCGGTGGTGGAGGTGGCGGTGGTGGAGGTGGTGGCGGTGGAGGAGGCGGCGGTGGAGGAGGCGGCGTTGGTGGAGGTGGTGGAGGAGGCGGCGACGGAGGCATCCGAGGAGGCGTATACACCACCGAGTACACCGATTCCGGTGACTCTCTCTTCCTCGACGTCGATCTTCGCCTCGACGGCGACCTCCGCCTCGACGGCGACCTCCGCCTCGACGGCGACCTGTGCCTCGACGGCGACCTCCGCCTCGACGGCGACCTGTGCCTCGACGGCGACCTTCGTCTCGACGTCGACCTTCGTCTCGACGTCGATCTCCTCTTCGGCGACGTCGACCGTCTCCTCTTCATCGACGGCGAACGGCGATCCCTCGACGGCGAATGCCGACGCCGGGTCCGATCTCGACGCCGACCGCTGGACGGGGCCGAAGACGGTGTCGTCGCCGACGACGCCGATGTAGTCGACGGCGGCCTATTCAGGTCCCTCGACGGCGATCGTCGACGCCGCTTCTCCCCAGAGCCCTGGGGAGACGGCGAACAGACGGTGGTCATCCTCCTCGACGTCGCCGTTGACGCCCTCGACGTCGACGGGGAGTGGGAGCGCTTACTGGTCTTCCTGCCCGTGGGGAGCCCCCCAGGGGCCTCAGTATGGGCCAAATCAGCCCCTCCAGACCCACCTGATGCCTTCAGTCTTCTCTCCTCCAGAACTTGAAGCCTGATTTTCATTCTGTCCCTCAGGGTCCTGGCTGAGAACGAGTGGCAGATGGTACAGCTTTCAGGCACGTGGGACTGGGGAAGGCAACCTATACACACCTCGTGTGGATCAGTTTTAGCCTTCTTTCGACCACATTCCGGGCACTTGTCGAACAAGCCAGGCATGTTGACAGTACCAGCTACTAACACTATCAAAAAGTGACAAAAATTGCCAAAATCTCCAATAAACCCTTGAAAAGGGGAGAGCTCAATGCTCCAGGGTCCTGCTAGCAGGAGCCGGAAAAAAGAACTGAAAGTAATTGGGACCTGCTGGGCATTCTCGGATACTGGGGAAAGTTCTGGAAATCTGGAAAGTTTTCTTAAAGGCACAGTATCCTGTTCTAAGCCACATAATGGCAGCCTATGGGGCTTGTCTGTCCATTCCTTTCTCTCTATCATTCCAGAGGCTTTTGCTGGTAGAGGCAGGGTTTTTTCCTATGTGGAGAAAAACTGGACAGGCAGTGCTGTTTGTGGATGTTGGTGGAATTCTAGTTGAAGTACTGGACAGTGTAGCCTGTGGGTAAAGGCTGCATTATCTGTCTTTAAATTAAACTCTCTCTTAAAGGTGTATGCAGGTCTGCATGATTTGTCACCTTTAGAGATTATTTTTTATTGCTCCGGGGTCCACGCACATGGGCGGGACTATTCACTAGATTATGACTATACACAGAGATCCCCTACTACAGAAATATAATTCTTTAATCGAGCCTCGCAGCATTTTTGCGAAAAGAAACGCTCTAGATGTTCTCACCAAAATTATTGATAAAAGCCCGGATGATATCCCAGGAGGGGACGAAACGCGTCGGCTGTTGAGATTATTTGAAATAAGGAATTGGAATTATCATCCTAGATAAGATTATTGGATCATAAATGGATGGAATGAACAATTGATGGATCAAAAGGAAATAATTGTGGAATGAAAAATAGACATTTATATGGAACAAGGATGAAAGAGAAATGTACATGGAACTAATTGAGGCATAAAAATAAGAGGACATTTGCGTGGAATTAACTTGATATTCTTCATTTTGGAAAGAATATGAGAACCGAAAAACATTCTTCATGTTGGAAAGAATATGAGAATTGAGAATAAATATTCTTATTGGTTAAATCAAAAATATTTGTTTTGAGATATTATGTTTAACATGGTTGCTCCTTGCATGTGTGAATAAGTATTCTATTTGTGGGTTACATTCCCAGAAGCAGATGCAAGAGCACAGACATTTCACTATTACACAGAAGGAGACGCACTACTGGAATATGGTCCTTGCGAGGACATAGTAGTTCCACTCACGTACCAGGAACACTTATACTGGTTGAAAGGCACCCTACCCCATATAAGAAACAAAGGAAGATTAGGCCCGCTCGGAGGAGACGGGCAACATGGCCAATATTAGCGGCCTGCACACCACATCCTGACATTGAAACAATGTCACAGCCAGACTTACTCTTACAACACAAATATTTAATAAAAAATTACAAAAACCTGACGTAATTCGTCATGAGGACTTTCACAGTCCAACCAACAACAGTTGCAACAAATGGAACTCATTCTCAGGGTACAGCAACTAAAATTACACCACAAACGTTACACGTGGTAATGGGCAAAATGCCCATGAAATGTGAACAAATGCCATTCTGGGTAGCTCAGAAAACAACTCAGCTTGAGGCAGTAATCCCAAATACTACCCCATTTGAAAAACACAGAATGCTAACAATCTGCTTGCCCATGGGGATAACACCACAAGTAGAAGACTGTACCACTTGGGGTACAGTCCTTGCTGCCATATATACCAGGACACATGGTATTCCTTCATTAGCAGTGATACCAGATGTATTAAGACAAATACAAAATGAGTACGGAGCAGAGCCTGCTCTGAACGAAGGGATGAAGTTACTAAATGACTATGACCAGGTATCAGCCATATTACTAGCTAATATTTAAGGGGAAGCAGGTTCAGTGGCAATCCGCCAACGCCTAATCGAGTACAGTCCGTTGGATCAACAACACAAACTGCCCCAAATAATTGAGACTGCGTATGCAGAATTAGGCAGAGACAGTTTGGGTAGGAAAGCTTAAAAACCTCAACTGATGGGCAGTCCTGAAAAGGACACCTCTAAGCCGACACCTGCTTCTTCTAAAAAGAAGTGGGATAATAAAAAACAACAAAACTTTACAGAAAAAAGATCTCAATCCCGAGGTAGATCTCCTCCACAGGAGCCATCTGAAAAGAGGTATAATCTCAGGAATAGGGATAATATTAGGAAACCTGACAGGTATCAGGATACTGATACATGTTCCTTTCAGGGTTCGACGAAAAACAGAGAGAAGGACGGTCAAAACACAAAGAAGACAAAGTCCAGAGACAAGCAGCACGCTCAAGACTATACTTCCAAAAAAGAAGAAAAGCCAAAATCAAAACCTCAATTTAAGAAGAAGAAAGTTGCAGGTCTGAAGATCAGACATGCCTAGAAATCTGAGGACGCAGCTTCTGAACGGGGAATGGGCTTTGATGTTGCTAGACAGTGTGGCAGAAGTAACAATAGCTCGCCACAACCTGATGGAATTTCTGGAGACAGCAGACTTGAATCAGGGCTGAAACACCAGATACAAGGGTAAGGGTAAGTTACACGAAATAACACTCCAAATGGAGGGGGACAAGCCCAGTAAAGTAAAAGGTCTATTTTGGGAAAATCTATCATCTGGGTATGACATCCTATTAGCAGACCAAGATTGGCCGCCAGCATTCGTTATAGAGTGCCCTAGGGAAGAAAATGTAATTTTTCCAGCATCCTCCGCCCTCGTTCCCATTCATCTTAAACATGCATATTCGCAGGAGTGGGCGGCTGCCTTAGCTCCAGCATTGTACAAAAACCATGCCGGTTGGGATGAGGATTCAACCCAGCATGTGATCCCATTAAAAGTTTCACCAAATGCTCAGAGGCAATGCCCAATAAAGCAAGAAGCTAAAAAACACAGGTCAGGGAGATCTTAGATCAACTTGAATACCAAGGGGTGATTGAAACATGCACCTCACTAATGAAAAATCCTTTGTTTCCCGTATCCAAACCAGACAACTCATTGTCTAGTTTTAGATTACAGACATTTAAACACTTGCACAAAGACATTCGCTGTCCAAAACGCACACACAGTGCCGCATTAATGAATAACATTGTGCGGAAAAAAATACAAAAACACACACGATATCTGAAATGGATTTTTCTGCCAAAATATAGTGCCTGAAAGCAGGTATTTGACTGCATTCTCAGCGTTGGGGTCACAACGACAAGTTTGTTGTCTCCCTCAGGGGTACAAGAACAGCCTGGGGGTATTCTTAGTAACTGAGTTACTCCAAAATTTTGACGAGGAAGCACTGTCCTATGTGGATGATATTTATCTGACGGATGATGACTTAAAAAGGCACTTGACCAGGGTGAGCACCATTATTATGGGATTCGCCTCCGAGGGCTACAAATTTAATTTAAAAAAAAATCAAAAATAGCCCACCTCAATGTCCTGTTTTTAGGATATGAGCTTTCAAGTGAAGGAAAAAGCCTGGCAGCTAACTTTTTTTTAAAAATGTGCGCTGCTTCAACCTCCAAGATCATTGAAAAATCTACATTCAATACTGCGATTCTTAAATTTCAGCAGAACATACACTTTGGATTCCGCAGAGAGAGTAAAACCTTTCTACGACTTAATAAAACCTGACTTTTCAATTAGATACTGGACACAGAAACACACACATATCCAATGTTCACTACAAAAAGACATGATAGCTTCCAAACACTTACAGAAACGCGTAAACGTATGCAATTTAGTAATCCGAATAATAGACGGTCAATGCGGGTACACTTACTTAACCGTCAATGAAGGCGAAACCGTACCAATCGCTTACAAATCACACCTGTACACAAGCACACTTGAACAGAAAAAATCCTAAAAGCAGTTCAGACCGCTGTAGCAAGAGAAAGAACACTGGCTCAGGGGAAACGCATAATAGTCCTCACCCCAGTACCAGCCTTAGAGGCTGTTACAAAGGCTAGCATTCAAAATGCAAAAGCCTTACATCCGAGATGGATACAATGGGCTAATTCTCTTACTGCAACGGATGTTGAATATAGATTTGATCCAAGTCTAAAAACACAAGCATTTCTGCAATACGAACAAGAATATCCTCTACCAAATGAAATATTGCCTCTAGCTCAGGATGAATATATTATTTACACTGACGGATCTGCTCAACCGGCCATAAGGAGTAAGCAACAATACAGCGCGGCATGTGCTATCGTTAAAGGTCGCATGCAGGATGGAAAATTCCATCCGAGTTGCACAAAAACTCAATCTCTAGGAGACTGCACGGCTCAGTTGGCAGAGTTAAAAGCACTGATACTGGCACTTGTAAATACGGATCACAAATTCCCCACACTAATTGTGTGTGATTCCTTTTACTGTGCAGTCATGCAATGAATATTTACATCCTTGGGAACAAAACAGGTTTAAAGATGCAAAAGGTGGCACAATTAAGCGTAAAATGCTATGGGAACAGGTAGATGAATTTAAGAACAAACTACCACGGGCTCATGTGATACATACACTGGGTCATCAGCGTGATGGCGTTCACATTGAAGGGAATTCATTGGCTGATGAAGCAGCAAAGGGGGCTGTTCGCACAGCTTCCGTAGCTGCAATCAATCGCTCTAAAACGAGAATAGACGGTGAGATTATGGTGGCGGTCATTGCTTCACGCAAAGGGAGCTCAGCAGTACCAAAGAAATTTCCACTCAGGTACTCCTACAAGTTAGATGCAAACAACATTCCATATGCTCAGATTCCTGGTGTGAGAGATAGAGTCATACCAAATATGGATCGTAGACAAGGTTTAATTAGTGCTGCACACAAGAGTTTGGGCTCTGGGCACACAGAAATTACAGTGACTATTTCTTTATTGAAACAGCGCTATTGGTGGCCAGGACTAACAAAACAAACTAAAGACTGTCTTGATATGTGACATCTGCCAGCAGATGAAGGGGTCCACCATAAGACAGCCGGCATAGACATCATTGTTAAAATCAGACAAACCACTCGCTTGTGTATATTTGGATCACTGCGGTTCCTTACAATGTGCTGGGGCTTACAAATATATCATGGTTGCAGTGGATTCATGCTCAAGATTCCTATGGGTATGGTCTCAGCACTCGGCTAACGCTCGAACAGTTATAAAAGATTTGCGAGTCTTTATAGGGACATATGCAGTTAGCACGTTACATTCTGACCGTGGCCCGGCGTTTAGCTCTCGGGCTTACAAAGAGGCCATGGAAAGTATGGGCGTAGCATTACGGTACTCCTCTTCATACCATCCCGAGGGAAATTCGGTTGTGGATAGGAAAAAACAGGACTTTTAACAGCTAGGGTATTAGGCAAGGGCGGTAGTTGGGTCATTCACCTATATGGGGGACAATGGGCACTCAATAACCAGCCAAGAAGTTCTCTAGGGGGTGTAACTCCATATGAGGTCCTATTTGGGACGAGAATGTGGGTACCTGATCTTGATTGTGAAGGCCCAGTGGCGGATGAGGAACTATTTTATATCCATGATCGTTTGGCTGTTTTACAGGATCTAAATGAATGCAGGCCACAACAAAGCAACGTCACTTAAAACAGACTGCCACTGGGGAAGTCAAGGCAGTCACGGCAAGACCGTCTAGATCACAAAAGTTGGGGATCTGGTCAGAGAGAAAAAAGCAGACAAAAAAGAATTTAGACCGCCTCTTGCTGGGAAAAAGGAGAGAAGATTTGTCTCAATCGACTTAATCAAACCACACTATGTGGCCGATACAGAACAGTAGGCCTCGTGGACTCCACAGTAGCAGACGCCCTCCTCTAGCTACAATCCAAGAAGTTCAAACAGAAAGACTCATCACGTTTGAGGAGCCTCCTGTAAGCAATGAAGGACTAAGCAACAATGCTATGGAACTTGTTCCTCTTAAACCCGAAGTTCAACTTCAAAACCAAACTCAAAATAACAAACAAGTTGCATTTAGACCAAATACAAAGGTCTACATCAACATGCCTCAACAAGAGCAAAATGTATTTTCAACGAATCCCGATGCAATTTTAACAATTGATCAAACTGCTTCTGGCTACTTTATGAACTTTGACACGTTTTCCTTGGATCCAAGTGAACCAGAAAGAACGCCAGTATGACAAAGGAGTCAAGCTATCCTGGCTGAAGAGGGCTGAAAGCCTGAAACCGGTCCTAGGATGCTTGTTTCCTGTCCAGGGAGAACCTGGCCTGCCAGTTCGGGCTGGACTGTTCCCATTGGGCGCAGGGTCAAGACTGATTTGCATATGGCTGGGTCCAAACTGGAATGGCAAGGTGTGCAAAAAAAAGATGGATTTAGGCCCAGATCTCTGTACTGGGGTGAATGTATGACATTGTTCTGCATTCTGTCCATCAATTGTTCTTTTTGCAACAAACATGCAAGCAACAAGTCAAGAACTTTCTGCACTTTCTCAAAAAGACTTACCTGGTATCGCCTTGGCTAGAACTCTGGGTAATTACTGGGATACTATTTTTCCTTTTCTGCTAGGCTTAGTAATAACGTGTAGCATGCTTATTTAATGGACTATACCTTCAACAAAACTCCACAGCCCAAAAACTTAATTTAATTCTGAAGCCACATCAGTCCTCGCATTGTGAACAGAGAGACTTTTCACGAGTGAACATTACAGCAGTTCCTATGCCGGACGGTATAATTTTGGACAAGGTTGATTTAGAAATATTCGGTCCTACCGAATTTTTGAAAAATGTTCATGTATTTAAAATTTCATTAAGTGATATCATTACCTCCGGTACATTTTCTGATGATTGGGACTCTGAAACTGTTAATAACATGTTGTCTGATTTAGAAAAAACTGCTGCATTTCCGAACATTGAAATGTTAGAAGGTAATTCAGACTATGACACTTTGTACTGTTACCAGCATTATGGTCATCATTTCCTGCACAAATCTATTTCAGTGAGAAATGTTTTTGAGTACCATCAGTGGGAATATTGCCCTGCACCACCTAAAGGTAGTTTGATTACATTTGCACAGAAATTTTCATATTTTTCAGGGTTTAACACCACGGACCCTACCTCAAATTATTATAAGGTTACACCGACATCTGCACTGAAAATTATGTTGACAAACACCAAACAGGTTTACTATGCTTTCTTTATCGCCCAATTGTCTGACCTATGGAAGGACACAATAGACTTAAAATCAGTCTGGGGTTCTAGGGACTGGCAAGTCCAGGGAACAGAAGCGCTATTTAGTGCATGCCTCATTCCACAGCAGATGACATTTCTAAATGACACTGTGCACAAACATCCAGTCTTGGGCTAGCCAAGAACAAAGACTTGAACACACCTCAATTTCCAACACCATCACAGATGGAGGGGAGGCAAAATTCGACTTCACAAGAAGGGGCAATAATAGATTACATTTTACAGTACAATAGATCAGACCCTAATTGGAAAGAATGGTTGGTTTGGCCCCTAGACAAAAATAGATGTCAGAGAAGATTCTGGAATACCACTGAAGGGTTTAGTATCCATAGGCCAGATCCACATTATGTACACAGAGAACACCCAGGAGTAGTGACATCCTACAGTGTTGGGAAGTTGTGCCTTGATTGGCTAGAACCTCAACACTCACAGAAGTGAAACAACACTTCGCTTTACTCTTACAAGACATGGATCTTAGGGATTTTTTTACTAGGTCCCAGTAAACCCCGTCAGAAACGTTTCATATATGCCGGTATTTATGCTGCTTATAATGAAATTTGGAAAATATTACAACAAGAGGCCGCAGAGAGAATATGGGAAATAGACCGTATTACCTTAGAAAAATCTCTAGCAGTGGTAGACAATGGGTTAATGACTTTGACCTCCAGGATATATTCCTTAGGCAACATTGTATCTTCTGCGATACACATACTGGAACAGGATTTAGCCATATTACAACACGGGCAATCTCAGTTACGTTCTATTATGTTATTAAGCTGGACACTGCAATCTCTGCGTGCAGGCTATGTGTCTTGGTGTTAAATAAACAGTACGTCTGTTTTCTAAATACAATCTAGCCAGATAAACAGATGAAAATGGCACAAAGGGGAGCAAAATATACAATGTTGCGTACAAACTGCAAGCGGTTCTCCATGTGCCAGGACATTTCATTGCACGGAGCTTGGGTCAGTAGCAAACTTGTCCTGCCACATGAAAGGGACTCCGGCTGCCGTGGTTAAACCGGTATTCGAGCTGCTCTCGAATGGGAGTCACTTGATGCTGAAGATCAAGGTTGCTGTGGGATGCTTCCGGGCATTGCCTATCTGGTCACTGTGAACTCCAGGGTCATTTGCTGTATGCAAGTATTGTTTCCCCCGACAAATACAGTCCGGGAGGAACCGTTATGGCCTTCGTTTAATGTTTCCTTTATACAGTTTAATACTTTGAGCAGACTGAAAGCCATGCTTTTACAGCAAACCATACCCTAAACCTACGCTCGAGAGACCGTTGATCTTCAAATCGCAAGGACCTCGACAGAGATGCAGGCACTTATACATACAAACTGCCCCATTCATTTTGCAGAAATAGTGGGTCGCATCTGTAATATGTCTGATACGAGTGGTATTGTACACCTATTAAAGACCATAGGGTCAGGATTTCTAAGCACCTTTCAGACAATCCTCGGAGATATTCCAAACTTTATAAACTCCGTATTGGGAAGCATTTTTGGAGGTCTTCCGCTGATCCTGCTTCCTATCACAGGAATCCTGATTGTCATTTTTCTGCTCCGCAATGGACGGTCCAATCACCAACGAGATGGCAAAAGCACTCCTGGAGAGCAAGTACTGTGAGCGCATGGTACAACATCTGGGCACACCTCGCCTAAGGGAACTGGGCGCCTCTTGGTTCCTATCGTTTAGACCAGTCTGGATGGACTGCATCTTACCTGTTCTTCAATACCTGTTTTGCGGTTAAGAATGTGTGTTGGATCTCTGTCTGACACTTGCTACTGACACGCCTGCGGACTTGAATACCAGGCTGGAAACCTTGAGGTCTCATGCTCGGCAATGTCCCCAGCATATATCTATACTGATGGCTGCATTCCTCGAGAACCCGCAAGTGCCTTTTACAACTGGATTGAGCATCAGCTCACCACTTGCACCCAGGTAGACTACAGCACCAACTGCCTCTGCACCAGCTATTGGCAGTTCTGAGTATCATCTGTGCTCCAATGACGTACTCTGCGAGGTGTTACAGCGACCGTCCCCTGCAGCGGCAAGCCACGACGATGTTGCGTCTCCCAGCCAGGACATTTAATCTATAATTGGCCCATCGTATGTTGGAAAAGTATTCATATTTTTTCTTCCTTTTTCAAAACTCAACAAAATTTGGAACGTTTCCTAAGAATTAAACTTTCGCTGGAAAAGCATGGCCTTCTAAAGCTTGTAGTGGTTTGACTTGTATAAACAAACTCATCTAGGACTTTGGTTTAAATAACATTTCCAGAACTAATTTTCATAATGTTTTTTTTCACCCCTTAAACTATTTTTTAAATGTTTTTAAGGTTTTAAAAAGATGCTTTTACTTGGCTCACAGATAATTTTATGCGCTGCTACCTAGTAAAAATAGTAGTTCACTAGCATTTTATCATTATTGACTATTCGGAAGAGGAGTGGGTGTTATGTTCCATATAGGTACCCTAATATAGGCCCTTGTAACATCGTACCCCTTCACCTACATTACCTCCCCTACACTACACTGTAACAAGCCATTTAGGATTGAACCTTTACCTAGTTCTAGTCCTGGGTGCAGAAGGAGGGTTTCGCCTAAACCATAGAGTCGTTTAACTCAATCAATAGACTCACACAGTATGAATGAATATTCATATGGGTTCTTGGAAACTAGGCTAGGGCTACACCACCTTCCTCCTCATACCTACGTACACGGTTCATCCCATACGTCATCCTCAAATCCAACAATGGCTAATACAAGAAACATAAGAACCCTAGATACTTTCTGTATAAATACAACACCTCTTGCTAGTATTAGTTTGAGGGAACCGAGACTTTCAGGTCAACACACTGTCAAGAGACGCTAAGGCTCCTGCATGCAGACGCTCCAGCTGACAGTGGTCTGAACATCCCTCGCGGGGTGTCCAACCGAGACCAAGGCTCCGACATTCTCACACTTAAGGTGATAGAGTTTGAGTAATTCCTAGAGGGATTCTCGGCTTCACACCTACTCACATGCTAGGGATACTTAGGTACATCTAGATAGGCATTGTAGGAGTACGTGCTTTCTTTTATCATGCATTTTATATTCACATATGCATTTATGATTATTGCGAAATGGTAGAACTGTACTATCCATTTATATTCACTGTACTGCTGATCATATATCTCTGTTACTGTCTAACAGTTGTCGCAGCACATATACTTCAAGCTAGAACAACAACTGTGCACTAAATATTTATTGTAACCCGCCCGACTGTTTCTTCTATGTAACTCTATGAGACCGGATAAGTGAGCATGAGTGACTGAGCGAAAAGTAGTATATTGTTTCCACGATCCTGAAGGATCGGGGTTGTCATGTTCTAAGGATGTCAAAAACTATTTTCTCCCCAATAAGAGGAGACACTAGTGGCACTATGAGCTAACTAATGTAAACAGGCTAACATTTCTCGGTGGGGGTACTCAGTCAGTCTGCCACCAAACCCACAGTTTATGTTATCCGTACGCGCAGGTCCTGTATGGGTAACATAGGAACTACACGACACCCTGCTAGGACACAGTGCACCATCTGCACCCCAGACCCAATCAGGTAACCGATGGATTATGCAACTTCAGAACTTGACAACCCTGAATGCCCAAGGAAATCATGGAAACTGATCTAGACCTCTTCTGCTTACTCATGCATACCCAAAGAAACACGCAAGAAATACTCAGCAAGGCATTTCAATATTAACTGAAGCAGTGTGATTTGTGTATGCAATGTGTGTGCTGTGATAATCCGAAGAATGAAATAGATTACTGTAATTGGCGTTATGAAAATAGTGAAAAAATAAACAATGCCACCATTGTACTAAAGCAGTGAATATATGCTGGCATACAAGTATTGAGTTATAGTGTACTTCTACCTAGTGCTTACTAACTTAGTTTTGCTTAGGGTGAGTAATCTGCTAAAATCCCTGTCCTGATTATCTAACTTCCCATTACCTGTGGGTAAGTGTAGGAAAGTAGGATCTGCTTCTAATGGTTACCCCCACGTTTTGCTTTTTTGCACCCACTGTTCTGACTAGTCTGGCTGGGATCCTGCTATTCAGGACCCCAGCCTATTTGCTTTCTCGATTAAATTGAGATGTATTTACTTTGGTACAACTCCAGAGTGGATACTGGGGTACCCTTATCAGTCCCTAGTTTATGGTACATATGTACCCAGGGCATAGGTACCCCAGAGGCCTCCCATGGGCTGAAGCATGTATTATGCCACCCATGAGAGGCCATGCAAAATGGAACCTCAGGTCTGCTACTGCAGCCTCTGTAAGCTGGTGCTTGCACCACTTACGAGAGATATAGGTTGTGAGAAGTTGGCCTGGCATATGCTGTCCTCTAGTTATAGGGGACACCTTGCACCAGTCCAATTCGACTCTTATGGTGATAGGTTAAAGACAACCTTTAAAGAAAGCTATCCTAGTGGTAGCTGTGGAGAGCAGCCTTCAGGCTAAGTCTTGAAGGAGTGTTATGCTTATTGTTTTACCATAGACAACCTCTTGAATGACCAAATGAAAGAGTAGTCCACACAGGTATATATATAAAATATATGTATTTATTCTAGACAGAATCCCACAAGTCTCTTTATGAGGCTAGAGGTAAAGTTACAATTCAAACAAGCATTGATAGATACAATAAATAGCACTGGAATCACAGGGCCCCAGAGGGGGACCAAACCATATATTAAAAAAGTGGTAGACGAACCACGACAATTCTACAGACAATGCCTAGGGCATTTAGGATCGCTGGCCCCTTAAGAATCCACCCCAGGTTATGAGGAAGGGGACCCAGGGGAGACGCGTGTAGTGCAAATAGCTGCTATCGGGATCTCTATTATAGACTATGGAGAATGTTGCGGTTTGATTTTAAAAGATTAAAGACACTTCTAGCAGGAGTTCAAAGTTAAGGGCTTAGAGTTAAGCCTTTGGGGAGCCCACTACCACGAGAGTACAGAGGTACCACTGTTACCTGCCCCAGGGAAGCCGGGTGCATAGATCGTTTTCGATGTCGGGTCGCGGGCTGATTTTCAATAGGAAAATGTACAAAACTGCTGCTAGCCAAAGGCGTCGATGATGTCGTGAAGAATGAAGTTGTAGATCTTGTAGAGAAGAACCTGAAAGCAGAGGGGACAGAGTCTGTGTCACGGCACAGTGACCAGGGAGTTCAAAGGAAAGAGCCCTTCAATGTCGGGTGCTTCAAGTGGAAAGAGGTGTAGCTTGGATCTGCAGCCACGGGCTCCGGCAGGCTTCAATGAAGGCCAGCTTCTGGAGGGCAACTGTCCCACGTCGGATGAGGGTCGCTGCGGTGTTAGTGTCCGGATTGGATCCACTAAGCCTTGGCAACCGCAACCCACGCAAGATGAACAAATAAGCTATCACATTGGTGTGGAGCGGTTGGATTCAAGCTTGCCATTGTTTTACCAGATAACAAATTGAATTTCTAAAGTGAAAGCCACTTGGTACTAAAGGTACATATAAATTCAAGCTTAGAATATAATAAGTTCTACTGAACTTAGGAGTTGTGTGTAGAGGGCTTAGCACACCTTGACTACAACTCAAGAAAGGGTTCAGTAGGCCACACCTAGTGTAGGTAGATACACCAGTACCACTACACTGGAAAATTTCTTTAAGTTCAGGTGCCCATAAGGCTCTGGAAGGATCCAAAAGGGTCCCAGTTGACAAATATGATAATCTCTCCTTTGCTGAGCTTAGGGAGATGTGCACCACTCGGCAACTTTAGACAACCAAAGGTGCCAACACCCAACGTCTCAGGGAAATCCTGCTCATAGCAGACTTTAAGCAGACTTTAGTGTCTGATGGGGTAGACAGGTCGGGTGGGCATCCCTCAGAAGAGGACACTCCCAGAGTGGACTCTGATGAGGACCAGGAAGAGGATAATGGTCCTGACCTGGAAGAACCAGACCACTCACAACATGGAGGTGATGGCCCAAGAGGCACTCTCTCCATCCCTAAAGGGAGAGTTGTGGATCCAAACAGAAGGAACAGATCCCCCTCAGAGGGGTCCAACCATTCTAGGAGATCCAAAAGGACCTCTGCCTCTACTCAGAGGAGAGAATCCTCCCAAGAGAGGAAATGCAGACTGATCCAGTTTGAGCAGGCAAAGCTTCAGCTCAGGAGAGAACAGTTAGCATTAGACAGGGAGTCCCTGGAGCTTCAGAAAGCTTCAAGAAAATGGGGTCTAGAGACCCCTGGTGGCAGTAATGAAACCCCTAGAGTTAGAGAGAAAGCTCCTGACAATAGGAACCTCCATAAAATTGTGCCCCCCTATCATGCAGGGGATGATTCAGATTAATCTGAGGCTCGGGGGACACAGTATTCACCTTTATCCATGAGATTAGGGGAGGGTCCAGATCAGAGCCTACCAATGAGAGTTGAGGCGGGAAAGGGTGGCTACACCCACTCCCCTTTGTGTGTTTCCCACCTGGGCGAGGGGCAGGATGCCCTTGAACCGGTTCCAGGCGGTGTATGCAGAATGTAGGCGCTGTAGCAGCCTACGTGCAACTCTGAAAGGCAACATATGGTGCACCCACCCAGTTCCAATCCACATATCCTGTCTGGGGAGGTGCTAGCACCTCCCTGCTACAGGAGCCCTATTGTCCAGCTGGCGAGGCTGGGATTTTCCCCAGCAACAGCCAGCCAGAGTCGTGTGGGTGGCGGGTAGTAGCCATTTTGTACTACGTGTGCACTTTTAAATTGGTGTCTAAATTCTGCCGCTTTTCCCCTATCGCCCCTCTAGCAGGGGGAATCGTGCCCTCATGCCCATGGCTGGACTGGGTGTATGATTCCTACATGTTTGACACCAAACACGATATGGTTCTGTGTAGCCATTCTCAAGTTATCACGCTATCGCGATATACTTATAATGCGGTTAAGAGTATATGGTATGGCTACACTAAAAACAACCCAGCAATGATTTTACGAGGGTTGCAGAGGGGCCCTTCTCAGGTAGGGGTCCCCCCTCACACATACCTCAGCACCCTGCCTTGTAGGATTACCAGGGCCTGCTATAGGGGTGACCTATGAGAGTATATGTGTTGTAATAGGGTGGGATACAGGGTACCTATATCCCTGTAAGGGGTGCCAGCACCACCTTACCCAGACTACAGTAGTGGTCTGGAGGTGTCAGTTTGTATGGCTGTCCCAGGGTGGCACAATAAGTGCTGCAGCCCTGGTAGGCCTACTGAGGGACCCATGCCATGGGTACCTAAGGTACCATCTACAAGGGACTGTCAGGGTGTCCTCGGTTTCCAATTGGTTTGTACCTAGGGTACTCACATCGTTTAAGAGAGGAAGCAGATAGGCTGGGGTCCTGGATAGCAGTGCCACAGCCTGGCTAGGGTCACAAAACAGTCAAAACATCAGCAAAAAGTTGGGGGCAACTATGCAGTCGATGCCACTCTCCTACATAGGTTCACTATATCTATCCATATCACTACACTTAAAACCTTATAAGTAACCCCGATAGCAGGCCTTTACAATCCTGAAGGCAGGGTTCTGGGTTTTACGAGAGGGTGCTCCTGCATGAGCAGGGCCGCTCTGCCATCTTCGGAGACCATTTTCCCGGGCTGTACGTGATACTACCAGACATATAGGTGGAGGTGCATTATAACCTCGCTGTAAATGCTATCTCGAAAATGACTGCAATGAATTATGTCATGTTTGGTGTCAAACACCTTGGAATCATACCTCCACACCAGTGATTCCCCCCCCCCCCAGAACCGAGGTTCCGGGGGTACCCAAGTCTACTGGTAGCAACTTTCTCAAGCCTTAAAGCACAAATGGATGCTGCCAGCCACGGCCACAAGTCTGCCCTCCTGCAAGCCCGAGCAGGGGAGGGCAGCACAATAGGCATCCTGTCACAGGAAGGTGTGACCACCTCCCAGACAGGATTTAGTGTATTGGGGCTTGGTGGGTGCACTGTCTCAGTGCCAGAAAGTCTAGCTCCGGGGCACATTTGGTGTCCCTGTGCATATTCCAGCTCAAACCCGTCCTGGGAGCCATTTGCTCCTACTCTGGCGCGAAACTGGACAAAGGACATGGGAGTAGCCTCCCCCCTGTCCTGTCCTGACCGGTTTGCTGATCCTGAACTCCTGCGGACTCCGAAGGCTCCAGCGACACAGGAGGTGGGTTTCTGAAGGTCTCCAAGGTCGAGCTACCCACTTACCGAGTTTGAGGCAGATATCCCTTGTGGGGACCACATAACGCGTAACCCTGTGCACCGCATCCATTTGCAGCTGCACATGCTTGTTGTCGTGCAACAATTCCGTGCATTGGGCCATTTGTAGCCCTGAGCCCAGCACATCTTTTCTGAGAAGGACTCCGGCATCCTTGCACTCTGTGCCCTGCTAGCTGGTATCCCGTGAAACCGCCTGAGGTCCCCTTGCGACTCCTGTGCCTTCCTCCTGTGGGTCCACTTGAGGGTCAACTTTGCTTTATTTGGGCTCCCCTGGTTGCTCCAGGCCTGCCCTGACTCCCCTTACTGTGGCGAGTCTCCTGGTCCTTGC
This sequence comes from Triturus cristatus, assembly GCF_964204655.1. Classification (NCBI taxonomy): domain Eukaryota; kingdom Metazoa; phylum Chordata; class Amphibia; order Caudata; family Salamandridae; genus Triturus; species Triturus cristatus. Next base: position 1,319,660,021 of record NC_140590.1, read on the forward strand.
TGGGCCAGATCGACACGGAATTTGACAATTTGCGTTGTTTGCCGCTGCCAAGGCTTGTTGGTGCTCCCGCTGGACACCGACTCCTCAGCACTCGACAAACTTCGTGGGACAGCTTGTATCCAGATCCTGGTCTTCCTAGACATCTCCTGGTCCGCGCAGCTTAAGAGTCAAGATCACTGTCAACACACCTGAAGTACCCGACATCGGTGGGCATTCGTTTACCGAGCCCCTGGTCACTCCAAAGTGACCCAGACTCAGTCCCCTCTGCTTTCAGGTTCTTCTCATCTAGAATCCAGATTTGGATTTCACCGGACACTTTTTTTTACTTCCAGCAGCAGCATTTCTCGGTTGACATCCATAGAGAAGGACGAGGGTTTCCGATGCCACTTCGTGCCTATGCACCCGGCTCCTCTGGGATAGGTAACTCTGGTACAAAGGTATCCACGGGTGGGGCGGCTATCCAGCCTCCTAAATTCCAAGGGTTGTCTTTGTAATCTGCTGGGAAGGGTTCTTAATCTTTAATTTTCCAACCGCGACTTTCCCATTGAATTGTACAGAGCATGCAGTCGTGTTCTCACTCTGCACCTGTCCTCCGTGGGGTCCCTATTATTTTTCCTTGTGTGGTTCTGAGAAAGGGTCTATTTTTTATCACAGGGTACCCCAGGCCCGTTCTGTTCACACCTGAGGTACGAGACCCCTTGTCCTGCCAGCCTAATTTGAAGGCTGTGTTAAATTGACCGGAGGGTCCTATTTTACTATATAACAAATGCCCTGGGCCATCCTTGTCATTCAGCCAGTATGAACCCCTACGTAGGCCCTGCCAGCCTGATCTGTCGGCCTTTTGTTAAGTTGACCAACGTTCTGCATCCATCTTTACTGAACAGCAGGCTCTAGGCTTGTCTGACCAAGAATCGCAGCCAGCCTCTCTCAGCGAGGCCTCCTGCTCCAAACTAAAGAGCCTTATAAGCAAAATCTGTGATGAGAGCTGGAAAGAGAAGAAACTTGCGGATAATAGCTTGCGGTGGTTGAAAGACAGAGGGAGCGCACTGGGGCTCTAATTTCTTTTTTGGGCGAAATCAGCCTTCTCGAAAAAAAGGGAAGACCCATTATGAGTGAAGCCTGGATGTCCTCTGAGAAGCCTCTGGATCTCATCCATGCATGGCACTGGAGCATCAAGCTCGTCCTGACTGCTCTGCCTAAACATTCAGTCATGACCATAGTTCATATCCGATTGCATCCTTGGCCATCCTCAATGGTTTGTGCCAAGTTGACGTGGAATTCCCCTAGGACTGCTTGCAACATCTCTGGAACCATTTCTCATAATTCATGTAATGCCTACCCAGAAAACAGCTGCCGTTGACTCACCGAGGCTATCCAAAGAGAACACTCATTTCCCAAATGTCTCTGAAAGGGTATTTCTTTGACTTATACTGGGTGCTCCCTTGTGTCTGGACAAAGCTATACCTCTCTGAAGAGCTCTAATTAGAGCGAAACACTGTGTCAGGGGTTGCTTTTACTCATTTCAGGTTGGCTTGATTGGTATTTTACCAACTCAAAGCTAAAATACTGTGCCTGGAGTGGTAATTGGCTTTTGTCATTTTACAGCTCGGCAAGGACAGCACTGTGCTAGTCCTATGCTTAAAGACTTTGCTGTACAAATGGCAAAAGACTTTGTCCTTTTCTATCTCGGCGTGGATGGCACTGTGCTAATCCTATGCTTAAAGATTTTGATAGAAAAACAGACATTTGAGGTGAGCAGATCTAGAGTGTCGCTGGTGTTGAGAGTGCTCCATACAGGAGCTGCTTTCCACCTAAACTTGAGAACTACCCAGAGTTCTCTGCTTCTTTTTTGCATAATTTATTCGTCACTCTATGCCTGAAAGGGTATTTCTTTGACTTATACTGGGTGCTCCCTTGTGTCTGGACAAAGCTATACCTCTCTGAAGAGCTCTAATTAGAGCGAAACACTGTCAGGGGTTGCTTTTACTCATTTCAGGTTGGCTTGATTGGTATTTTACCAACTCAAAGCTGTAATACTGTGCCTGGAGTGGTAATTGGCTTTTGTCATTTTACAGCTCGGCAAGGACAGCACTGTGCTAGTCCTATGCTTAAAGACTTTGCTGTACAAATGGCAAAAGACTTTGTCCTTTTCTATCTCGGCGTGGACGGCACTGTGCTAATCCTATGCTTAAAGATTTTGATAGAAAAACAGACATTTGAGGTGAGCAGATCTAGAGTGTCGCTGGTGTTGAGAGTGCTCCATACAGGAGCTGCTTTCCACCTAAACTTGAGAACTACCCAGAGTTCTCTGCTTCTTTTTTGCATATATATATATATATATATATATATATATATATATATATATATATATATATATATATATATATATATTTATTACCTACTGGCGGTCGCCAGTAGGTAGTTATAGTTAGGACCCTGTTTCCATAGGAAAACCGCAACATTCTATTTTGAATAACTTTGGCGCCGGTCGACGAATCCTCGCCAAATTTTCAAAATAGGTGGGGCGCTACGCTCCGCTCCTACCCTGAAAGTCTCGGGAGGATTCGTCAAGCAGGGGCTGAGATAAAAGGGGGGTCCCAAAACGCGTCTTTCCCATGCATTTTTCCATAGGACCTTTAGACACAGCTACAGCCCGAACGGCTGAACAGAGATCCTTGAAATTTGGCAGAGAGGTAGTCTACAGGTCAAGGAAGTGCCTTTTGTAGGTTTGGTGTAAATCTGTTCAGTAGATTCTGAGAAAATAGCCTTTAAATCAATATATATATCTGAGCCAGCTTACGGTGCGCTTACCGTACGCGTACGGTGACGTGCGCGATTCTGATTGGCTGTTCGATCTAAGTAAACATTCGAATCGGTCGAAACCAGGAAGCGGCGGCCGCCATTTTCTCTCTCGCACTCTGAGGGGGGCAGCAAAAACAAAGACAAAAAACATCTAAAGGTGCAGTATATTCAGTTCTTAACCACCCAGCATCGATATAGGTGTCCCCAAACAACCCCCAAGGCCAAAAAATTTTTTTTATTTTTTTTTCGAAAAATCGCCGATTACGCTTACCGTACGCGTACGGTTAAAATTATTTAAAAAAAAAATGTATCCACACTATCCCCTCCCCGTGTGCAAATGGTGCCCGAAGGGCACCATTTGTGCATGGCATGTATAATCATTGAAAGTATAAATTAATACCATTCACAACGAAGCGCATATTATGTCCCCCATGTGCGCACGGTGCGCGAAGCGCATCGTGCGTACATGGCCCATCCCGCGTAACGTGGGCACGCGGTGCGCGCAGCGCACCGCGTGACCACCGTGCATGCACGCCACTAACTGCGTAAAGTGGGCGCGCGGTGCGCGAAGCGCACCGCGTGCTCACTGTGCACGCACGGTGCGCGAAGCGCACCGTGCGCGCACGGAACGAACTGCGTTAACTGGGCGCGCACGCCACGAATGGCGTAAAGTAACTTAGCATTTAAAAAAACGTACAAATTCACTGAAAAAAACATAGGTTTCACACACGTTATAGTTAGGAATTAGCATTTAAAAAACCTTGCAAATTCACTGAAAAAACCATAGGTTTCACACAAGTTATAGTTAGCTGTACATTTCACTCGTAAAAAACCAATGAAATTCCACGTTATAGTTAGTGCAGGCAACTATAACTCACGCGACCGCAATCCTCTGCTAATGACATACGTGTCTTTATGAGAAAAAAATATTTGTAATATATGTATAGCTAAAATTTAATGGAAGAAGACATGGGCAAATAAGTGTCTAAATACAGTATTAGCATCAGCAGAGGATTGCGGTCGCGTGAGTTATAGTTGCCTGCACTAACTATAACGTGGAATTTCATTGTTTTTTTATGAGTGAAATGTACAGCTAACTATAACTTGTGTGAAACCTATGGTTTTTTCAGTGAATATATATATATATATATATATATATATATATATTCACTGGAAAAACCATAGGTTTCGCACACGTTATAGTTAGGAATTAGCATTTAAAAAACCTTGGAAATTCACTTAAAAAACCATAGGTTTCACACATGTTATAGTTAGGTGGATATTTCACTCGTAAAAAACCAATGAAATTCCCCCGTTATAGTTAGTTCAGATAACTATAACTCGCACGCCCGCAATCCTGCTCATGACGTCACATATTACATCACTCATGACATGGTCAGTGGCATCACTCATTACATCACTGATGACATCATCCTTGTGATAGAGTGATTCTGCCTCCCAAATGGTGCTTGTGTGCCGCTAAGGGCAAACAAAAGTGGCTAAGAGGCTACTACCAGAGGGGCGGGACTGAGATCTTTGCTGACCCTGCGGGCCTGGATGCTTTTTAGTAGATCTCGTACCCCGCAAGGACTGGGGTGCCTGTTGGGGTGGTGGGCCTTAGGTTTGCTTATAAGCAAAATCTGTGATGAGAGCTGGAAAGAGAAGAAACTTGCGGATAATAGCTTGCGGTGGTTGAAAGACAGAGGGAGCGCACTGGGGCTCTAATTTCTTTTTTGGGCGAAATCAGCCTTCTCGAAAAAAAGGGAAGACCCATTATGAGTGAAGCCTAGATGTCCTCTGAGAAGCCTCTGGATCTCATTCATGCATGGCACTGGAGCATCAAGCTCGTCCTGACTGCTCTGCCTAAACATTCAGTCATGACCATAGGACATATCCGATTGCATCCTTGGCCATCCTCAATGGTTTGTGCCAAGTTGACGTGGAATTCCCCTAGGAATGCTTGCAACATCTCTAGAACAATTTCTCATAATTCATGTAATGCCTACCCAGAAAACAGCTGCCGTTGACTCACCGAGGCTATCCAAAGAGAACACTCATTTCCCAAATGTCTCTAAATTCATACTATGTACTTTAGGTACATAACCCAATTGGTAAGGATCACCCTCTAGGGCCCTGTACAATGTACCTTAGGTACCCAGGGCATGGGTGTACCCTAGGCCTACCAGGGGCTGCAGCATGTATTATGCCACCCCTGGCTGGCCTTCCATTATGACACAACTGGCTGATCACTCAGCTGGGGCAAGGTCGTGTAATCACCCCTTGCTTAGGTAGAGTATCCCTATACCTGCCTTATATATAGACACATGGGTACCTATCAGTCACTCCTATGGCAGGCCTTAACAATCCTGAAGGCAGAGTGCTTGGTAACATGTGAGATGGTGCTCTAGCATGAGCTGAGCCTGTCTGCAGCTTTCGGAACCATGTCCTTATAGCTGTTCTATGATATCGCCTACCATATACTCTTAAAGTGCCTTATAATCCTCGCGGTTATGGTAACTATGGTTTGGCTTTATCAAAACATGTCGTGTAAGGTGTCTAACACTCGGGAATACTACCCCCACACCATTTCTGGCGAGGAGGATAGTGTTCCTCCCTTCTAGAGGGAGAAGACATGTTGAAGACCTACTACCCGGTTAAAGTTAACCAGAGCCCCAGCATCACAAAATGGATGCTGCTGCCACAGACACAAGTCTGACCTCCTGCTGCTGGGAGTCTTTCCAGCGAGGGAGGCTTGGACAATAGGTTTCCTGCCTTAGGAGGTGCTAGCACCACCCTAGACAGGCCTTAGTGTATTGGGGCAGGGAGGGATGAATGAAACGAGACACTGCCTGGAGCACACAAGGTGTTCCACGCATAGTCCAGTTCAAACCGGTGCTGGGGTACTCCAGCCCCAGTCCTGGCGCGAAACTGGACAAAGGGAAAGGGGTGTAACCACCCCCTCCCTGGTCCCACCCATAGGAGGGACCTAGCAGGTAACCCAGCCCCCCAGATTAGTATATGAGTGGGAGCTGAGTCCCTAGGACTTTGGATTATCCTGATAACTGAAACTTGAACAGAAACTCTGGACCTTCGACATTCGACTAAAAGGTTTACCAGACAAGCTTAGGCGAAGATGGGACATCCTTTTACCCCGCCTTCTGTTTGCTTACAGAGAGGTCCCACAAAAGGGGGTTGGCTACAGCCCTTTTGAGCTTTTGTTTGGGCATCCTGTACTGGGACCCCTGTGTCTAGTAAGGGAAGGATGGGAGAGACCTCTCAGACAACCCAAACTGGACATAATGGATTTTGTACTTGGACTCCGCTCCAGGATGGCAGAGTATATGAAGAAGGCTTCTAAAAACCTTGAGGCAAGCCAAGAACTCCAAAAAGATTGGCATGACCAAAAGGCTGTGCTGACTGTGTACCAGCCAGGACAGAAAGTGTGGGTGTTGGAGCCAGTGGCCCCAGCAGCACTACAGGACAAATGGTCTGGACCCCACACTATTGTTGAACAAAAGGGAGAAGTCACCTACTTGGTGGACCTTGGGACTCCCAGAAGCCCCCACAGGGTGCTTCATGTAAACAGGTTAAAGGCATATGTTGACAGGGCAGACATGGGCTTACTCATGGCTTCAGATGAGGGGCAGGAGGAAGAGAGTGACCCTCTCCCAGACCTGCTGACTCAGAACCCTGATGATGGTTCAGTTGATTGTGTGGTCTTTTCTGACAGCCTCACTAACCATCAGCAACAGGACTGCAGACAAGGTCTACAGGCCTACAGACATATGTGCTCTCTGACCCCAAGTCAGACAAACTGGTGCACCCATGAGGTGGACACTGGCGACAGTCTGCCTGTGAAGAGTAAAATCTACAGGCAACCTGACCATGTCAGGGACTGCATAAAGATTGAGGTACAAAAGATGTTGGAGCTGGGAGTCATTGAACCTTCAGAGAGCCCTTGGGCTAGTCCTGTAGTTCTGGTGCCCAAACCTCACACCCAAGATGGTAAGAGAGAGATGAGGTTTTGCGTGGATTACAGAGGTCTCAATGCTGTTACTAGGACAGATGCCCACCCAATACCTAGGGCAGATGTGCTCATTGACAGATTGGCAGCTGCCAAGTTTTTGAGTACATTTGACCTGACAGCAGGCTACTGGCAAATCAGACTAGCTGAGAATACAAAGGCCAAAACTGCTTTCTTAACCCCAGGAGGACATTATCAATTTGTGGTAATGCCCTTTGGCTTGAATAATGCACTTGCCACTTTCCAAAGGTTGGTGAATCAAGTCCTTACAGGCCTGGATGACTACTGTGCAGCTTATCTTGATGATATTGTTGTCTTTAGCTCCACCTGGGAGGATCACCTGGTCCACCTGAGGAATGTTTTAGAGGCCCTGCAAAAGGCAGGCCTCACTATCAAGGCCACTAAGTGCCAGATAGGGCAGAGCAAGGTGGTGTACCTGGGCCAGCTAGTAGGTGGGGGTCAGGTTTAACCACTGGAGAGCAAGATCCAGACAATAAATAACTGGACTCCTCCAATTACCCAGACACAGGTCAGAGCTTTCTTGGGCCTGACTGGGTACTACAGAAAGTTTGTTAAGAAGTATGGGTCCATTGTGACACCACTTAATGACTCTAAGAAGATGCCAAAGAAAGTTCAGTGGACAGTAAGCTGTCAGAAGGCATTTGATGACCTGAAGCAGGCCATGTGCACTGCACCTATTCTGAAAAGTCCAGACTACTCCAAAGAGTTCATTGTCCAGACAGATGCTTCTGAGTTGGGTGTGGGAGCTGTTCTTTCACAACTGAATATAGATGGTCAAGACCAGCCCATTGCTTTTATTAGTAGAAGGCTGACCCCTAGAGAGAAACGTTGGTCAGCTATTGAGAGGGAGGCCTTTGCTGTGGTTTGGGCCCTGAAGAAGCTGAGGCCATACCTGTTTGGCACTCACTTCAAGATTCAGACAGACCATAAGCCCCTCTTGTGGCTAAATCAGATGAAGGGTGAAAATCCAAAACTTCTTAGGTGGTCCATTTCCCTACAGGGGATGGACTTCACAGTGGAACATAGACCTGGGACTGACCATACCAATGCAGATGGACTCTCCAGATATTTCCACTTAGAACATGAAGACTCAACTGGTCAAGGTTAGTTAAATGTCCCTAAGTTTGGGGGGGGGGGTTGTGTAGGGGAGTAGGGTCTGCTTTCTATGTTCACCCCCACTTTTTGCTTTTGCTTCACTGGTTTTCAACTTAGATGTGGCTGTGGGCCTGCTAATCAGACCCACAGCCAAGCTGTTCTCTCTCTAAATTCATACTATGTATTTCAGGTACATAACCCAATTGGTAAGGATCACCCTCTAGGGCCCTGTACAGTGTACCTTAGGTACCCAGGGCATGGGTGTACCCTACGCCTACCAGGGGCTGCAGCATGTATTATGCCACCCCTGGCTGGCCTTCCATTATGACACAACTGGCTGATCGCTCAGCTGGGGCAAGGTCGTGTAATCACCCCTTGCTTAGGTATAGTATCCCTATACCTGCCTTATATATAGACACATGGGTACCCATCAGTCACTCCTATGGCAGGCCTTAACAATCCTGAAGGCAGAGTGCTTGGTAACATGTGAGATGGTGCTCTAGCATGAGCTGAGCCTGTCTGCAGCTTTCGGAACCATGTCCTTATAGCTGTTCTATGATATCGCCTACCATATACTCTTAAGGTGCCTTATAATCCTCGCGGTTATGGTAACTATGGTTTGGCTTTATCAAAGCATGTCGTGTAAGGTGTCTAACACTTTGGAATAATACCCCCATACCATTTCTGGCGATGATGATAGTATTCCTCCCTTCTAGAGGGAGAAGACATGTTGAAGACCTACTACCCGGTTAAAGTTAACCAGAGCCCCAGCATCACAAAATGGATGCTGTTGCCACAGACACAAGTCTGACCTCCTGCTGCTGGGAGTCCTTCCAGCGAGGGAGGCTTGGACAATAGGTTTCCTGCCTTGGGAGGTGCTAGCACCACCCTAGACAGGCCTTAGTGTATTGGGGCAGGGAGGGATGAATGAAACGAGACACTGCCTGGAGCACACAAGGTGTTCCACGCATAGTCCAGTTCAAACCGGTGCTGGGGTACTCCAGCCCCAGTCCTGGCGCGAAACTGGACAAAGGGAAAGGGGTGTAACCACCCCCGTCCCTGGTCCCACCCATAGGAGGGACCTAGCAGGTAACCCAGCCCCCCAGATTAGTATAAGAGTGGGATCTGAGTCCCTAGGACTTTGGATTATCCTGATAACTGAAACTTGAACAGAAACTCTGGACATTCGACTACGGAAGAAGACTGAAGAATCTCCCTTGTGGCCAAGGAGTGGCCACCCTGTGCAAACAGGCACCATCAAGCGACCTGCCGTTTGCTTTGCCCGAAGTTCTACGAGGAACCGACTGCAGAGCCCGACCAGCGCCTTGACTTCCAGACTTCTCCGACACTGATCCACGTCAACAGCAACGCTGAGATCCGTGGAGGCGACGAGGGACCGGCTACCTGGGAAAATTGGCTACTTGCTTCCAGCGCAGCTTCAGAGGCATCCTCGAAGTTGTGCTTTGGGGATTGAGAAGCCCCAACCCGGAGCACCATCTGCACCGAAGATCAGCCCTCCACACTCCACGAGTTCTGCGTGGGGTCCTTCTGCATTTTCCTGCTCGACGCGTCTTTCCGGTTGCTTGCCCGTTGGCTAGTGACCTCTGCGACGACGAACCCTTGACTTTCCACCGCTGGTTTGGCTCCTCCAGACTGGCCCTTGCTTCCCTGTGAAAGAGAAGCACCTCAGGCCTTCCTGGTCTGCAACAGAATCGAATCCTTCATTCTGCGTGGGTTGCGCTTGCCAAGGATTGTTGTGTCCAAACTCGACATCGACGCCGCCGACAGCATGAGCCCTCGTGGGACAGCTCGCCTCCTGGTTCTGGTCGTCCTCGACGTCTCCTGGTACCCGTGGCTGCTGCGACAAGCTTCACCTCTTCACCTGCATCTTCACGACATCGCCTGGTTCCTTCCTGGTTCCTTCCCGGCTCCTGGCTGGTGACCTAGACTCTGTCCTCTCTGCTTGCAGGTACCCTCCTTCTTGATTCCATCCTTGGGATCCACCGGACACTCTTCACTGGCTGCCTGTCAGCATCTTTTCTTCAGGCATCCATAGGAGTCGACGACGAAACCCGACGCAAGTTCACACCTATGTACCCGCAGCCCGTGGGCTAGGTAACTTGAGTACTCCGGTGCTCACAAGGGTATTGACTATCCTAGTGTCTAGTTTCCAAGTCTCTAACTCCTAGTTCCTTCCGAAGTGTCCTAAAACTCTTAATTTCTAAATACTACTATTTCTATCGACTTTTACGCATTACGCGTGAGTGTTTCCACTCTGCACCTGAATCCCGTGGGCCTAGCAACTGATAGGATAGTGTAGCCCCAGCGATTCCCCAGGCCTAGGCCTAACCTGTGTTTGTGACAGTGGTTCTTATACCACTTACTTAGTATATGGTTTGCGTGGCCCCTAGGGCCTAACTGTATTACTTACCTGTGTGACTTATGTATGCTTAAATAAGACTGTGTTGTACTTACCTCGAATCTCATAAAGAGTGCTGAGGGTATTTTGACTAGAATAAATACATTCTATTTTCATAATATATCTGTTGTGGTGTCCTTTCATTTGGTATTCAAGGGATTGCAAATGGTATAACAGCTGGCTTCACATGCCATACAGAGTTTAGCCTAAGACTGCTCTTGTCCATGCTACCACTAGGATAGCTGGTCTATAAGGTTGACTTTACAACCAATAACCATAAGGGTTGTTTGGACTGATACAGGGTGTACACTAGAACTAGTGACATCATATATCAGGCCAACTTCTCACACAGACAGCAAAACTTCAGTGAGGACATTGGTTTTCACCACAACAGAAAGCAATTAGGTCCACGAGTTCAGATGCCCGTCTGATGACTTCAGCAAATGAGGCATCTATTGAGGGGCCGTAGGAGAACCCAGCCTCGTGTCAGATTAAGTGTCCAATCCACTGGCCTCTTGTAAGTCCATCTCAATTGTAGCCAATTGCAGGCTGGCTGGCTTTATCAGCATCCATTCTGAAAAGTTTTTGGAGCGCTTGAGGGCAGCTCCTAGGCAAAGGTGCTCT